>NC_090405.1:26955741-27305811 GCF_036365525.1 Heterodontus francisci | reverse complement strand
AAGTACCTGGCAGGAAGATCTCTGACAGTCTCACGCTATTCAGGAATACAATCACTGACGTACGGGACAGGAGGGTGGACATCAGCCTGGACCAGGAGAAGGCTGTTGACAGGATGTTGCATACCTACATGATGGATGTGCTTTCCAAAATGGGGTTTGGGGAGGGAATCTGCAATTGGATCCAACTGCTCTACACAAACATCAGTAGTGCAGTCTCAATCAACAGGTGGGAATCGGAAAGTTTCCCGATCAAATCTGGAGTCAGACAGGGCTGCCCTCTGTCCCCGGTCTTGTTTGTTTGCTGTATTGAACCCTTTGCTGAGTCTATTGGGAAGGATGCGAGCATAAGAGGGGTGACAATTCCAGGCAGCGGAGGCACTCAGGTCAAAACCTCCCTGTACATGGATGACGTCGCCGTTTTCTGCTCGGATCCGCTGTCCGTGCGCAGACTGATGAGCATCTGCGACCAGTTCGAACTGGCCTCGGGAGCCAAAGTTAACCACGGCAAGAGCGAGGCCATGTTCTTTGGCAACTGGGCTGACCGATCCTTTGTCCCCTTCACCGTCAGGTCAGACTACCTGAAGGTGCTGAGGATATGGTTCGGAAGGGCCGGGGCGTGCACCAAAACATGGGAGGAGCGAGTAGCCAAGGTACGACAAAAGTTGGGCATGTGGGGGCAGCGATCTCTCTCCATTGTGGGTAAGAACCTGGTCATCAGGTGCGAGGCGCTCACGTTGTTGCTCTACGTGGCGCAGGTCTGGCCCATACCCCACTCCTGCGCCGTGGCAGTCACCCGAGCCATTTTCCGCTTCGTCTGGGGATCTAAAATGGACCGGGTCCGGAGGGACACGATGTTCAAATCTCTGGACAAGGGCGGGAAAAGTGTACCCAACGTGGCCCTCATCCTGATGACCACCTTCGTGTGCGGCTGCATCAAGCTATGTGTAGATCCCCAGTACGCAAACTCCAAGTGTCACTACGTGCTGAGGTTCTATCTGCCCCCGGTGTTGCGAAGGATGGGCCTGGTCACATTGCCGCGGAACGCTCCGTGCAGTTGGGCTGTGCCGTACCACCTATCCTTCGTGGAGCAGTTTCTGCGGGAAAACACCTTTGACCACCGGTCCATCAGGCAGTGGTCTGCACGGAATGTCCTCAAGGCCCTACGGGAAAAGGAAACGGTGGATCCTGTCGGATGGTTCCCCGAGCAGACCGTCAAAGTCATTTGGCGGAATGCCTCATCACCAGAACTTTCGAACAAGCACCAAGACGTAGCTTGGCTGGTGGTGAGAAGGGCCCTCCCCGTCAGATCCTTCATGCACACCCGTAGTCTCGCCCCCTCCGCACAGTGCCCCCGCGTTGGCTGTGGTGGGGAAGAGACGGTCGCCCACCTCCTTCTGGAATGTGCCTTTGCAAAGCAGGTGTGGAAAGAGATGCAGTGGTTTTTGTCAAGGTTCATCCCAAGCAGCTCTGTAACACAGGAGTCTGTGCTCTACGGGCTGTTCCCAGGGACGCACACCGAGACAAACATCAACTGCTGCTGGAGGGCTATCAATTCGGTGAAAGACGCCCTTTGGTCTGCCCGAAACTTGCTGGTCTTCCAGCGCAAAGAGTTGTCCACCACCGAATGTTGCAGACTGGCACATTCCAAGGTCCAGGACTACGTGCTGAGGGACGCACTAAAGCTTGGGGCAGCCACAGCAAAGGCTCAATGGGGAAAAACCACAGTGTAAGGTTCCCCCACCAAGCTGAACTGATGGGCTGGATCCATGGGAAACCCCTCGAACTGTATCGTTAATATTCTCAATTGCTGGAAATGTAAAACTGTAATTGTGAAACGGAAGGGTTGGGAAGAAACTCATGACAGTATTGAAGGAAACTGATCTCCCTTGCAATGTTTGTATTTTTTGGTGCTGTTTGGAAACTGTTTGGCAATGTAATTTTTACAGATTTTATGAATAAAGTATATTTTGGAAATAAAAAAAAAAGTAAGGATGAGCACCTTTGTGTGTGGCTGTAAAATGACAATGAAATGGAAGAGTTGTGAGGCAACTCATGATTGTGTAGAAGGAAACTGATCACCTTTGCACTGTTTGTATTTTTTGACTTAATGCTGTTTGAAACTGTTTGGGAATGTAATTTTTACAGATTTTTATGAATAAAGTATATTTTGGAAATAAAGAAAAAAGTTCTCCCAGGATGAGGCTAACCTATTGTAATGTGGGTTTGCTGATGCCTGCGATGTCTTCAAATGTGGGATACTCAACTGCAGAATTTGAGATAGTTGGGGGTCTGCTTTTGTGCTCACCCCTGATTATATGAATCAAAAATAGAATTTACTAGCTGTTGCTGGACAGTGTTTCTGCTCCCAAATATTTTTTGCTATAAACACTCGTGCTCGTTTCTTCGCAGCTCCAAGTACGCACTTCTCCACCTCAATGCTTGGACTTAGCTGGCAGGGGAGAGACCGTGATCAGTGGCATTTGATAATGCAGGTGCTGTTTTTGTGGTTTTTTGGGGGGGTTGGGAGGTGGTTTCAGCACCGTATTTAGGGCATTCCGCCCTTTGGGATTGGAGATCTACCGTGGTGGTGGTTTCCCTGTCAGTTGAGGATTTAGTACTTGTCCCAGGAAAACGTCAAGTAAAAATGGCTGCAACCAACACCAGAGCTCCAGGCCAGGGGGTGCGTAACACCGTTAGGGTGGCGGTGAAAGATAGTGAAGGAGGTGCACCCATCGACTGCGCCTACTTCATTAAGAATTTTGTTTTTCCAAAATATACTTTATTCATAAAAATCTGGAAAAAAACACTGCAGCCTCACAGCTCCAGCGACCCGGGTTCAGTTCTGGGGACTGCCTGTGTGGAGTTGCAAGTTCTCCCTGTGACTGCGTGGGTTTCCGCTGGGTGCTCTGGTTTCCTCCCACAGCCAAAGACTTGCCGGTTGACAGGTAAATTGGCCATTGTAAATTGCCCCGAGTGCAGGTAGGTGGTAGGAGAATTGAGGGAAGGTGGGGATGTGGTAGGGAATATGGGATTAATGTAGGATTAGTGTAAATGGGTGGTTGGTGGTCAGCACAGACTCGGTGGGCCGAAGGGCCTGTTTTAGTGCTGTATCTCTCCATGACTCTATGACATTCCAAAAAGTGTGAAAGAAATCAGTTTTCTTCAATAGAGGAGTGAGTTGCCTCACAACCCTTCCATTCCATTTTACCTGCCATGTACATTTTACAGCAAAACCATATTTGGTGTATACAGCCCGAGGGGTTTCCCATGGGTCCAGTTCCTTAGTTCACTATGGCGGGAGGACCTTACACAGTGGTCTTTCCCCATTACGCCTTTGCAGCGGCTACCCCAAGCTTTAGTGTGTCCCTCAGCACGTAGTCCTGGACCTTGGAATGTGCCAGTCTGCAACACTCGGTCGTGGACAACTTTTTGCGCTGGAAGACCAGCAAGTTTCGGGCAGACCAAAGAGTGTCTATCACCAAATTGATGGTCCTCCAGCAGCAGTTGATGTTTATCTCGGTGTGCGTCCCTGGGAACAGCCCGTAGAGCACAGACTCCTGTGTTACAGAGCTGCTTGGGATGAACCTCAAGAAAAACCACTGCATCTCTTTCCACACCTACTTTGCAAAGACACATTCCAGAAGGAGTTGGGCAACTGTCTCTTCCCCACCTACTCAGCAGAGATGACATCTGTTATTGAAGCAAAAGGCAGAACCGACCTGATGCACAACATGAAACCAGCAGCCAGAACATTATATGACTTGAAATTAGCCAAGGCAGTTGTGCAAAAGACAGTGAGACACTGCGCAAATAAACACTGGACAAAATCACAAATGTAACAATGCTTTCAAAAGCAAATCTCCCGAGTATGCTCACACTCGTCAAGCAGAGGTGACTTTGTTGGCTCAGGCACGTTTGCAGGATGGAAGATGACACATTCCCAAGGGTATTCTGTATGGGGAGGTAGCCGGAGACAGAAGACCAGTTAGATGCCCAAAGCCCCACTTCAAGGAAGCCTGCAAGCAGGACATGAAGGCCCGAAACATCGATTTTCACACATGGGAGACACTGGCCAACAACAGAGGGAAATGGTGATATTACCCCTGGACTGGTGTGTGCATCACCATGACGATCAGTGACTACAGCAGCTTGACAGCAGGTGCCAACATGGAAAACAGCGACACCTGATAATCCCACCTCATATGTGTCACTTGTGGAAGAACCTGCCTCTCACAGATTGACCTCTTCAGCTATCAGACAAAGTGCACCATGGGAAACTATCCCATCACCAATGGATTTGCTGCAAGTCCATCATCTCACATAGAAGGAAGGATGACGACGACGACATCTACAACCAGGGCGGCCCATCGTGCCTGTGGCAGCTCTTTCATTTCCTTTCAACTATTTATCAAAATTCCCTTTTCAACCTTACGATTGAGTCTCCTTCCACCATTCTCTCAGGCAATACATTCCAGACCAAAAACAACAACACTTGTGTGTAAATTTATAGAGCACCTTTAACGTAATACAACATTCCATGGCACTTCACAGGAGTGTCGGAAAGCAAATTTGGACCCCAAGCCACACAAGACCGTATTAGAGCAGATGGCCAAAAGCTTGGTCACAGAAGTAGGCTTCCATGAGTGTTTTAAAGGAGGGAAGAGAGGTCGAGAGGCGGAGAGTTCAGGGAGGGAAATCTCAGGCTTCGGGCCTGGACAGCTGATGTCACAGCTGCCAGCGGTGGAGCGATAAAAATCAGCGATGCTCAAAAGACCAGAATTGGAGCAGGGCCGGAATCTCGGGGGGAGTGAACCAAATAAAATCCGGCCCTTTGTATCCCCCTCACAACTTACATTCCCACCGAGCTTTTTATTATCAATCAATTTCCCTCTTGCAGTTCTATTTCACACCAAGAGATGTCAGTCTCATGCCATTTCACAGCAAGCTGCATACAAGCTACTTTCCTGCCAGTCGAATACTGTGTTGAGTGGACAAGGATGTATGTGGTGTGCGGTGTGTGGTATGCAGCAAGGTTAGACTCAAACCAAAGAAGCTGCATCACTCCAAGCGGAAGGGCCGCCCGCGCATCAACACGAGCAGAATTTCTTATCCACAGCTGTTACGTAAGTTTCTAAATTCACTTGATAAAGTCCTTCAAAACACTCCTACAGGGGATGCAGAGACCAAGTGGGCCCACATCAGAGATGCCATCTATGAGTCAGCTATGATCACCTATGGCAAACGTGTGAAGCAGAATGCAGACTGGTTTCAATCACACTTTGAAGAGCTGGAACCTGTCATAGCCGCTAAGCGCATTGCACTGTTGAACTACAAGAAAGCCCCCAGCGAGTTAACATCCATAGCTCTTAAAGCAACCAGAAGCGCTGCACAAAGAACAGCCAGGCACTGTGCAAATGACTACTGGCAACACCTATGCAGTCATATTCAGCTGGCCGCTGACACCGGAAACATCAGAGGAATGTATGATGGCATTAAGAGAGCTTTTGGGTCAACCAACAAAAAGATCGCTCCCCTCAAATCTAAATCAGGGGACACAATCACTGACCAACGGAAGTCAATGGACTGCTGGGTGGAGCACTACCTAGAACTGTACTCCAGGGAAAATGTTGTCACTGAGACCGCCCTCAATGCAGCCCAGTCTCTGCCAGTCATGGATGAGCTGGACGTACAGCCAACAAAATCGGAACTCAGTGATGCCATTCATTCTCTAGCCAGCAGAAAAGCACCTGGGAAGCACAGCATTCCCCCTGAAATAATCAAGAGTACCAAGCCTGCTATACTTCCAGCACTCTACGAACTGCTTTGCCTGTGCTGGGACGAGGGAGCAGTACCACAGGACATGCGCGATGGCAATATCATCACCCTCTATAAGAACAAGGGTGACCACGGTGACTGCAACAATTACCGTGGAATCTCCCTGTTCAGGATAGTGGGGAAAGTCTTAACACGAGTCGCTTTAAACAGGCTCCAGAAGCTGGCTGAGCGTGTCTACCCTGAGGCACAGTGTAGCTTTCGAGCAGAGAGATCCAACATTGACATGCTGTTCTCCCTTTACCAGCTACAGGAGAAATGCCGCGAACAACAGATGCCCCTCTACGTTGCTTTCATAGATCTCACCAAAGCCTTTGACCTCGTCAGCAGACGTGATCTCTTCAGACTACTAGAAAAGATTGGATGTCCACCAAAGCTACTAAGTATCATCACCTCATTCCATGACAATATGAAAGGCACAATTTAGCATAACGGCACCTCATCAGACCCCTTTCCTATCCTGAGTGGCATGAAACAGGGCTGTGTTCTCGCACCTACATTGTTTGGGATCTTCTTCTCGCTGCTGCTCTCACATGCATTCAACCCTTCAGAAGAAGGAATTTTCTTCCACACAAGATCAGGGGGCAGGTTGTTCAACCTTGCCCGTCTAAGAGCGAAGACCAAAGTACGGAAAGTCCTCATCAGGGAACTCCTCTTTGCTGACGATGCTGCATTAATATCTCACACTGAAGAGTGGCTGCAGAGTCTCATCGACAGGTTTGCGGCTGCCTGCAACGAATATGGCCTAACCATGAGCCTCAAGAAAAAGAACATCATGGGACAGGACGTCAGAAATGCTCCATCCATCAATATCAGCGACCACGCTCTGGAAGTGGTTCAAGAGTTCACCTACCTAGGTTCAACTATCACCAGTAACCTGTCTCTCGATGCAGAAATCAACAAGTGCATGGGAAAGGCTTCCACTGCTATGTCCAGACTGGCCAAGAGAGTGTGGGAAAATGGCGCACTGACACGGAACACAAAAGTCCAAGTGTATCAAGCCTGTGTCCTCAGTAACTTGCTCTATGGCAGCGAGGCCTGGACAACGTATGTCAGCCAAGAGCGACGTCTCAATTCATTCCATCTTCGCAGCCTCCGGAGAATCCTTGGCATCAGGTGGCAGGACCGTATCTCCAACACAGCCCCAGCATATACACCCTACTGAGCCAGTGGCACTTGAGATGGCTTGGCCATGTGAGCCACATGGAAGATGGCAGGATCCCCAAAGACACATTGTACAACGAGTTCATCACTTGTATCAGACCCACCGGCCGTCCATGTCTCCGCTTAAAAGACGTCTGCAAACGCGATATGAAGTCCTGTGACATTGATCACAAGTCGTGGGAGTCAGTTGCCAGTGATCGCCAGAGCTGGCGGGCAGCCATAAAGGTGGGGCTAAAGTGTGGCGAGTCGAAGAGACTTCGCAGTTGGCAGGAAAAAAGACAGAAGCGCAAGGGGAGAGCCAACTGTGTAACAGCCCTGACAACCAATTTTATCTGCAGCACCTGTGGAAGAGTCTATCACTCTAGAATTGGCCTTTATAGCCACTCCAGGCGCTGCTTCACAAACCACTGACCACCTCCAGGTGCTTACCCATTGTCTCTCGAGACAAGGAGGCCAAAGAAGAAGAAGATTCTTCCACCTCTCTGAGATTTGCCTACATATTTTCTCCTCTATCTCTTCCTGTCTGTTTAGAGGGCTGTAGGACACTCCCAGCCAAGTGATTGTCCCCTTTTTGTTTTTAAGTTCTACCCATATGGCCTCATTTGAGGAATTTCTAAGATATCATCCTTCCTTACTGCAGTAATTGACTCCTTGATCAACAGTGCAATGCCACCTCCTCTTTTACCCCCTCACCTGTCTTGCCTGTAGATTCTGTACCCTGGAATACTGAGCTGCCAGTCCAGCCCCTCCCTCAACCATGTCTCTGTGATAGGAATAAGATCATAATCCCATGTGCTAATCATCGCCCTCAATTCATCTGCCTTATTACTCAGACTCCTTTCATTAAAATAGATGCAATCCAGCCTTGCATTTTTCACTTGTGCCATAACAGGTCTTTATTTGCTCTGCCTTCCAGACTGACTCAGTTTCTCTTTTAAATTTGACTGTGTTTAACCCCCTACTGTACCTCCACTCTGTATCCGACCCCCCTGCCAAATTAGTTTAAACCCCCCCTACCCCCCAAAACAGCACTGGCAAACCTCTCAGCAAGTATGTTGGTCCCGTTCCAGTTCAGGTGCAACCCGTCCAACTTGTACAGGTCCCACCTTTGCCAGAAACAGACCCAGTGGTCGAGGAAACTAAGGCCCTCCCTCCTGCACCATATCCTCAGCCATGCATTCATCTGCTCTACCCTCTTATTCCTATACTCATTAGCATGTGGCATTGGGAGTAATCCAGAGATTACAACCTTTGAGGTCCTGCTTTTTAATCTGCTATCTAGCTCCCTAAATTCTGGTTGCAGGACCTCATCCCTCTTTCTACCTATGTCATTGGTGCCAATGTGTACCATGACCTCTGATTGTTCACCCTCCCCCTTGTCCTGCAGCCACTCTGTGACATCCTTGACCCTAGCACCAGGGAGGCAACATACCATCCTGGAGTCACGTTTGCAGCCACAGAAATGCCTATCTGTACCTCTTACGATAGAATCCCCTATCACTATAGCTCTTCTACTCCTTTTCCGCCCCTCCTGTGCAGCTGATCCACCTGTGGTGCCACAGACTTGGTTCTTGCTGCATTCCCCTGAGAAGCTATTTCCCCTAACAGTATTCAAAGTAGAAAATCTGTTAGAAAGCGAGATGGATCCAGGGGACTCCTTCACTACCTGCCTAGTTCTTCTACTCTGCCTGGTGGTCACCCATTCCCTTTCTACCTGAGCAGTCTTTACCTGCGGTGTGACCACCTCCCTAAATGTGCTATCCACAATGATCTCAGCCTCGCGGATGCTCCACAGTATCTCCAGCCGCCGCTCCAGATCCAAAACGTGGATTTCGAGTAGCTGCAGCTGGAGACACTTCCTGCACACGTGTTCGCCCTGGACACTGGAAGTGTCCCTGACTTCCCACATTGCACAGGAGGATCACTCCACATTGCTCAGCTGCCCTGCCATGACTTACCCTTAATTTATCCCCTTAAATTACCCAAAAATTAAAATTATTTACACTCGGGACCTTGATTCTCCCCCAAAAAACACGACCTCCTTTATTGAAAAAACTGTAGACCTTTCC
Source organism: Heterodontus francisci (assembly GCF_036365525.1). NCBI lineage: Eukaryota > Metazoa > Chordata > Chondrichthyes > Heterodontiformes > Heterodontidae > Heterodontus > Heterodontus francisci. The sequence goes on along the minus strand of NC_090405.1, from coordinate 27,296,746 downwards.
CTTTACTTTTAGTTACTGACCCAGCTATTTAGAGTAACTCCCTAACAGCAGATACTCACCAACCAATCACCTTGCAGCCTTCCTATGACATCACTGCTCACTTTGTTTTCAAACTCCGGCGTGCCTGGACTGCTCTCCGCTCCTCTCCCGGAAGGTGAGTGACAAGGCCGCGATCCTCAGGCTCAATTTATCGGCTCCACTCTCGGTGTTCTCCCCTCAGGTCCAGTCCTCTCCCGGAAGGTGAGTGACTGGTCCGCGATCCTTGTGCTCAATTTATTGGTTCTGCTCTCGGCGTTCTCCCCACAGGTCCACTCTTCTCCGCTCCGCTCCCGGAAGGAAAGTAAGTCTGGTATCTGTGACGGACAATGAGGAGAAACACAATATCAGGAGAGAGTGAAATACATTTTACTCTTGAGACGATATTATTTATTATATTTCACCTGTTTCTTGTTAAGCAAATATTTTGGCGGGCTTTTCAAATTTGTGAATGGGTTTCAGCTCTGACAATTTGCCGCTGTCAATCTCCACCCCATTTTCTCATTGCTCTTTGATGATCGGCGAAATAGCAGCTACCTGATTGGTGACAGGAACCAGCCAATGAGATTCAGCAGACAGTAACCAATCAGAAGTAGCCGGACTGTATTCCTCCAGAAGGTAAAGCAGGGAAGTGCAGGAGGAATTCTTCACTCTTTGTGAAAGTATTTGTGAGATTGTGGAAATGTCTGGAAGAGGAGCAGGGGAGAGACCATGATCCTGTCTCAGGTAAGTTTTTGAGTAAAATGGCTGTAACCAATTCTGTAACTTCAGGCCAGGGAGTGTGTAACACTGTTCGGGTGGCAGTGAAAGATAATGATGGAGATGCACCGGTTGATCGTACCTTCTTCATTAAGAAAATCCTTATTGATTGCTGTGGATTCCAAGCTGCGAACATCTTCTGCCTGCAGGACTTCCCCAGCTGTGGATATTTTAACGTGACCGGGTGGTGAGAAGCCACCTCTACAACCCCCATGTTCCTGTCATGGATGTACTCACCTTCCTCACCAGGTATGTTGAGGTGGCCGGCGGCAGCACTGATGTCAAGGACCCATTTGGGATTTGGAACAGCTAGCGGCAGGTCAAGGTGACCTTGAAGGTCGATGTCAACGGAGCCATCATCCATCCTCCCTCCAGCTTCGCTTTCGGGGGAAGTCGAGGCTTCATGGTCTATGCGGAGCAGCCCAGAGTTTGTCGTACCTGTGGCAAATCTGGTCACGTAGCAGCTAACTGCAGCACAGTCGTCTGCAAGAACTGCAAGAAGGAAGGCCATCAGACCAAGGACTGTAAACATTGTAAGTACTGCAACCTGTGAGGTGGGGCAGGCCGCCTCTACAAAACCTGCCCCAAACACTGCCTCAGTTATGCTCAGGCAGCAAGGACCAAGGAAAGGCTGGGTTAAGGAATGGTGAACATGTCTGGTGCTGGGAGGGAAACAAGCAATCCTCCCCACAGCGATGAAAGTCTATCTGAGAAAGAGAAGAAAGGGGAGGCAGCTGCAACCAGAGACCCAACACCTACTCCGTGCCTGGAAACTCCTCCACAGACAGAATTAATGGAGGAGGAGGCAGCAGATGGACAAACAGGTCAGTGGCAGGTGGTACAAAGGAAGACCACAAAGAAAAAACCTCCAAAAAAAGAACAGGTCAACACCCAAACCAGTGGCAAGAGGAGGCTACCGTCTGAGACAGACTACAGCAGCTCCTCCTCACTGGACGAGGAAGGGCCGGAACGATGGCACCTCCAAAAGAAGCAGCAGAACTCAAAGGAGCTGGAAGACAAAGCCCACCAGCTCCGGGGCACTGGAAGCTGTGACACACCCAGCGCACCCCAAACCAAAAGCGCGGAACCCAGTGAGATGCTCAGTGCACCCCAGCTCCGGGAGACCGAGAGCAGCGAAGTGTCCAGCGCACTCCAGCTCCAGCTCCGGGAAGTCAGGAACAGTGATGTCTTCGAGGAGGGACCGAGGGGAAAGACACCAACAGCAGAGGACAACCCAAGCCTTGCTGCCTACAAGACCCGCCACCCACCCGCCGATGTCACCCCAGTGGAACAAAACCCTCATGAATAACCATGAGGGGTTTCTGGGCTCAACGAATGTGAAACAGCTTGCGTACACTATGGGTATGCAGGAACATACTCAAGGACCGGGACTAGCAAGGACACCTGGTGTGGTAAGCAACACCCAACTTTATAGTGGATATAAAGAATGCTTCGATTAACATGCATTGTGTTAAATCCACCACGTGATGTGTTTCAACCTTGGATGACTTCGCAAAGGTCAAAGCCGGCGTACTGTTTCGTCAGGAGTGTGGAATCCTGCACCGCAGCACTTACAGGCAATGGTCACGATGGTGATCCCATGGGTCATCGATCTGGTCCAGGGGAAATGATTCCTGTTCCTCCGGCCTGGGTATTCTGCTGCGGGAAGGCAACTTAACCATCTCTGAAGTTAAGATGCTGGTGGGCGGTCGCCTTCTCGTAGCAGATGTAATGTACAACAATGCTCTGCTCCAGTTAAGCAACGTATATGCCCCGGTCCAATACAGTGAGCGGCTGACCATCCTCCAGCAACTCACACTGCTGCTGGTGACATCCAGGCCGGTCATTCTTGGAGGTGACTTCAACTGCATCATTGATGCAGCTGGACGATCTGGCAGTGACGACAGAAAACTGGACGCTCCGCACAGATTCTTAAATGAAACAGTATAAAATGCCAAACTGCACAATGTCTTCAGCAAACCTGCAGACAGAGAGCAGCGCAGATACACCTGGTCAAGATCGGACGGGTCTGCCCGTTCCAGGATTGACTTCCTGTATGTGTCCCCTGCTTTCACGGTCAGATCCACCGACGTCAAGCCGGTGTTCTTCTCCGACCACTGCCTCTTACTGGTTGACTGTCACTTACAGGATGACCAGCGGGTTAGCAAGGGGACATGGAAGCTCAGTGCTACACTGCTAACCTCAGAGAACATTGAGGAACTCAAAAGAGATTGAAAAAGTTGGAGAACAGTGAGACCCTCTTTGAGTATCCGGTGAACTGGTGGGAAGTGATCAAGGAGAACATCAAGAAGTTCTTTATCTCCAAAGGTGTTCAGAGGGTTAGAGAGACAGAGGAAAATGTCCCGACTCCAGAAAAGAATGCAAAATCTGCTCTGGCTGCAGTCGATGGGGGTCGAGGTCAAGGAGGATCGCCAAGAGGTGAAGAGCCAGCAGGCCTCGCTCTTTGCCACAGAGGCCTCCAAGATCATCTTCCAGTCCAGAGTCCGCTCCATTGAGCAGGATGAGACGTGCTCGCGTTTCTTCTTCCAAAAGGTACACAGAGAGAGCTCTGTGATCAGCAGCTTGAAGGAAGAGGATGGCTCGGTCACAACTTCGCAGTCCGACATACTAAGGATCAGCAAATCCTTGAATGCTGGGCTGTAAGACGTGAAGTCTATGGACAGCATGTCCTCCCAGTCCTTCCTGTCATCTATCACAGAGGTCTTAGATGACAGCATGCAGGAGAATCTGGACAAACCGCTAACTCTGGACAAGCTGACAAAGGCCATCAAGTCTTTTGAGACGAAGAAAACTCCCGGAAGCGACGGCTTACCAGTTGAGTTGTATTCGGCCCTGTGGTACTGGGTCAGCCCAGACCTGCTGGAAGTATACGAGAGTATGCTCCTGGCCGGCAGCATGTCAGAATCCATGAGGAAAGGCATCATCACCCTCATCTACAAGCAGAAGGGGGAGAGGGCAGAAATCAGAAATTGGCGGCCCATCTCACTGCTTAATGTAGACTACAAGGTTCTGTCCAAAGTCATCGCTAGTCGAGTCAAGTCTGCTCTGGAGTTGGTGATTCACCCTGATCAGACCTGTACTGTACCCAGCAGGAAGATCTCTGATAGTGTCATGCTACTCAGGGATACGATCACCAATGTACGGGTCAGGAGGGTGGACACCTGCCTCATCAGCCTGGACCAGGAGAAGGCTTTTGACAGGATATCGCACACATACATGATGGACGTGCTTTCCAAAATGGGGTTTGGGGAGGGAATCTGCAATTGGATCAAACTGCTCTACACAAACATCAGTAGTACAGTCCAAAACATTGGGTGGGAATCAGAAAGTTTCCAATCAAATCTGGAGTCAGAATGGGCTGTCATCTTTCCCCTGCCTTGTGTGTTTGCTGTATCAAACCCTTTGCTGAGTCTATTAGGAAGGATGCGGGCATAAGAGGGGTGACAATGCCAGGCAGTGGAGTCACTCAGGTCAAAGCCTCCCTGTACATGGATGATGTTGCTGTATTCTGATCGGATCCGCTGTCCATTCACAGACTGATGAGCATCTGCGACCAGTTCGAACTGGATTCAGGAGCCAATGTTAACCATGGCAAGAGCGAGGCCATGTTCCTTGGAAACTGGGCTGACCGATCCTTTGTCCCCTTCACCGTCAGGTCAGACTACGTGAAGGTGCTGGGGATATGGTTTGTAAGGGCCGGGACGTGCACCAAAACCTGGGAGGAGCGAGTAGCCAGGGTACAACATAAACTGAGCAAGTGGGAGCAGCGAACTCTCTCTATTATGGGTAAGAACCTGGTCATCCGGTGCAAGGTGCTCACGTTGTTGCTGTAAGTGGCACAGGTATGGCCCATACCCCACTCCTGTGCTGTGGCGATCACCCGAGCCATTTTCCGCTTTATCTGAAGACGCAAAATGGACAGGGTCCAGAGGGACACGATGTTCAAACCTCTGGATAAAGGCGAAAAAATGTACTCAACATCGCCCTCAACCTGATGGCCGCCTTAGTATGTGGCTGCATCAAGCTGTGCGGAGAGCCCCAGTATGCAAACACCAAGTGTCACTACGTGTTGAGGTTCTATCTGACCCCGATGTTGCGAAGGATGGATCTGTCCAGTTGGACTGTGCGTTCGTGGAAATGTTTGTGTGGAAAAACACCTTTGACCACCAATCCATCAGTCAGTGGTCTGCACGGAATGTCCTCAAGTATATTTTTGGAAAAGAAAGTCTGGAAGAGGAAAGACCGGCGGGAAAGCTCGGTCCAAGGCCAAGTCTTGCTCCTCCCGGGCTGGACTGCAGTTCCCGGTGGGCCGTGTTCACAGGCTCCTGAGAAAGGGCAACTATGCTGAGCGTGTGGGTGCCGGAGCCCCGGTCTATCTGGCTGCTGTGCTCGAGTATCTGACCACTGAAATCCTCGAGTTGGCCAGTAACGCGGCCCAGGACAACAAGAAGACCCGCAACATCCTCAGACACCTACAGCTGGCTGTCCAGAATGACAAGGAGCTCACCAAGCTGCTGGGAGGGGTGACCATCACTCCGGGCTGGGTGCTGCCTAATATCTAGGCCATGCTGCTGCCCAAGAAAACCAGCGCTCCGGGCACCAAAACCAAGGAAATTGCCAGGATTTTATCAAATACCCAAAGGTTCTTTTCAGAGCCACCCACAGTATCATTCTTGTAAATCTCCTCTGTACTCTCGACACAACAATTATGTCCTTTCTGTAATGTGATGACCAGAACTGTACGCAATACTCCAGCTGTGGCCAAACCACCGTTTTAAACAGTTCTCGCATTACATCCCTGCTTTTGTTGACCAAGAAAGGAAAGCATTCCATCTGCCTTCTTCACCACTCTATCTACCTATCCTGTCACTTTCAGGGACCTGTGGACATGCACTCCAAGGTCTCTCACTTCTTCTACCCATCTCAATATCTTCCCGTTTATTGTGTATTCCCTTGCTTTGTTTGCCCTCCCCAAATGCATTACCTCACACTTCTCCAGATTGAATTCCATTTGCCACTTTTCCGCCCACTCAATTAATCCATTCATATAATTCTTAAGTCTACTGCCATCCTCCTCACTATCAATTACACGGCCAATTTTTGTGTCATCAGCAAATTTCCCAATCATACCTCCCACATTTAATTCCAAATAATTAATTTTTTTTTAAAGAGATACAGCACTGAAACAGGCCCTTCGGCCCACCGAGTCTGTGCCGACCATCAACCATCCATGTTATACTAATCCTACACTAATTCCATATTCCTACCACATCCCCACCTGTCCCTATATTTCTCTACCACCTACCTATACTAGGGACAATTTATAATGGCCAATTAACCTATCAACCAGCAAGTCTTTGGCATGTGGGAGGAAACTGGAGCACCCAGAGGAAACCCACACAGACACAGGGAGAACTTGCATACTCCACGCAGGCAGTACCCAGAATTGAACCCGGGTCGCTGGAGCTATATTTCACACTCCTCTTCTTTTGCTACAATGTCTGCATCATCCCTCTCCTTTGTGAAGGCAGAGACAAAAAACTCATTCAGAACCCCGCCCACATCTTCTGGTTCCACACAGAAGTTCCCTTGTACATCTCTGATAGGTCATACCCTTTCCTTAGTTATTTTTTTTTTATTTCCAAAATATACTTTATTCATAAAAATCTGTAAAAATTACATTGCCAAACAGTTTCAAAACAGCACCAAAAAATACAAACATTGCAAGGGAGATCAGTTTCCTTCAATACTGTCATGAGTTTCTTCACAACCCTTCCGTTTCACAATTGTCATGTCAATTACAGTTTTACATTTACAGCAATTGAGAATATTAATGATACAGTTCGAGGGGTTTCCCATGGATCCAGCCCCTCAGTCCAGCTTGGTGGGGGAACCTTATACTGTGGTCTTTCCCCATTGAGCCTTTGCTGCGGCTGCCCCAAGCTTTAGTGCGTCCTTTCCTTAGTTATCCTCTTGCTCTTAATGGACTGATAAAACATCCTTGGGGTTTCCTTCAAGTAGTTGTATCCAGTCCACATCCACCAAATCACCTCTCAGTTTTGTAAAATTTGTCTTCCCCCAATTTAGAACTTTTACTTTTCGAGCTGCCCTGCCATTACTTAGCTTTACAAACTCATTATTGCTCGTGTAATAAGTAGAATAATTTACCAGTTACTCACCGATCAGCTTCTTCCCCTGTATCATGGAGGCTGAAAAGGCAGAAGAGAAGAGACCAAAGAGCACCTCCTTCTCCTAGTCAGTGAAGTCCCTCACACATCAACTCACAGCTTTACACTCTGTCCAAACAGCACTTTCTAATTAGTAATTATTCATAAATTACACTAACTAAAACATTAGTAACCTGACCAATTACAAGGTAGCTATTTGAGGGTTTTTAAACAAAGAGCTTTTTTCCCTATCCCAAAGGCTCTTTTCAGATCCACCCACAATATCTGAAAGGGCTGATTACTGTCTGAAGTCTGCTGTACCCACACCTCTGTCTATCCCTCTTCATCTAGAACAACCAGCGTCATCTTCCATTCCTTTCACCATCATGTGTTTAACTCGCTTCTCCTTATAGATAGTCAGATATCAATGTAATAATGAAATGATCTGTGTCAGTGCTGGCCATTTCCCTGTCCTGATTTCAGACCCCACTCTGGACACTTGTTTCCCATTCCAGGACCTTCTTGTATTAATATTCAGCACCACCTGTCAGTCAGAAATTTGTATCAATGAACCGATCCTTTTACTGAACTTCCAACTGCTGCTGTCTATTTCTCGAGGGAAAGAGCTGCTCACTGTGGAAGGATGTGAGGGGAATGTAACCCGGCTGCTGGTGAGAAGGTCCCGTCTTCTCAATCAAAAGCCTTTTATTTTACTTCAGTGATTCCCAGCTGGTCCCTTGAGGATTTTGTTTTCACAGAAATATCTTGTTAAATACAAATCTGATTCCAACATGTCAGTAACAGGACAGAATGGGAACCTTTTAAAAGGATTTCAGTGGCTTCTCACTGTCCCCCTGAAGCCTGTGTGAAGGGGAATTACCAATAGTCAGTAATTTATTACTTCCACACCGAGTTTGAGTTATTTGTCGTGTGAAAGATTGCTGAACGGAGTCTTTTACTGTCAGTTACGGATAAGAAGTTGACAACAATTAGCAAAATAAAGCTGTTCATAAAATAGCACCAGCAATTTGAGTCGGTAAAAGCAAAATTGTGTTTTAAAAGTTTATTTAAACCGCTACGGGAAAATAGATTTTTATGTACTTTTCCAGTCGATCACTTCTTTTCCACAGTGAAATTGGCGGCTTTCACTAATTCAAATATTCTGCCAGGTTGACAGGTTCAACCAATGATTTTTTGTATTTTGTGCTTCGAGGTTCTCTGATTGAATCATTCATATGAGCTAATGGCCGTGTGGCCTAATGGATAAGGCGTCTGACTTCGTTATATTTCATGATGTTATCAGAAGATTGCAGGTTTGAGTCCTGCCACGGTCATTTTGACCCAAAGGGATTATGCAGGGCTTTGGGGATCGAGTCGGGGACTGAACAGATTGGAAACCCGACATGGATTTAATGGGGCGAATGGCCTCCTCATGTGCTGTCACTGACTTTATGAGAAGAGGGTGACCAATCAGAAGTGGGCTGGGGTTACAGCGGGTTCAAACTGCAGGAATTCCAGGTCCCTGAATGACTGAGCTGAAAGTGATCAGTTTCACTGCAGGAAACACCGTCTCGGGGGAAATAACATCACAAATAATTCCATTTGACTAATTATTCAATTATAAAACAATGGGCAGATGTGAAGGTGTGATGTTACTTTTCACTGTGAGGGGAGAATCCGCCATCTGGGTAAATCAGTAACTTTATAACATCGTCTGTACGTTTGGAAAAGAAACGATGAAAACTCTCCCCATAACCCTGGTGCGGTGGAAAGGCTCAATTCAGAGATTGGAATATAACGAGAGCACAACATAAATCATTAACTGATATTTCCGGCATAAAACACACCCCAGCTCCCGTTCCCAGGTCACTGCTGTCCCTATGAGGCGGTGGGTGACTCTGAAAAGAGACTTTGTTTTGTGTTTCTGCAGGAAAACCACAAAGATCCTCCCAGGCAGTGAAACTCATCTTCCCAGAATCTCCATACCAGATTGAAACAGAAAACACAAAGACAGTGAGAAAGTTCCAGAGAGTTACTGAGCATTAAAACCAATGAAATAAACCAATTCTAGAGAGATGTTGGTGCAGCTTTTTCAGAGAGATTGTGGGTGGCTCTTAAAAGAGCCGTTGTGTTTCGAGTGTTTTCACTACATGGTGGAGTTTTATTTGGAGTTGATGTACTTGGTCACTCACTTTGTCCCTTCTCACATTCCGAGCGCTTTGTTGGGTGGAAATATTTATTCAGGCAGTTTCAACAGCTCAGAGCCGACATTGAGTCAGAAACCAGAAATGGGAGTACAGGACACAGACAAGGAATTTACGCTGGACCTTTATAAATCTCACTGGTTATAGGCCTCAGTTAGAGCGTTGTGTCTAATTCCATGCTCCACACTTTAGCAGGAATGGCAAGGCCTTAGAGAGGGTGCAGAGGAGATTTACTGGAATGGTATCAGAAATGCAGGAATTCAGCTAATGTGGAAAGAATAGGGGTCGGGGTGTGTGAAGCTGGGGTCCTTCTTCTTAGAGCAGAAAGGCAGTTAATAGTTGTGTTCAACATTGTGAAGAGTTTTTATAAGAATAAAGAAGTTTGACTACAATTAGACAGAGCCTTGGTGAGATCGCACATTATGGGCGGCACAGTGGCGCAGTGGTTAGCACTGCAGCCTCACAGCTCCAGCAACCAGGGTTCAATTCTGGGTACTGTCTGTGTGGAGTTTGCAAGTTTTCCCTGTGTCTGTGTGGGTTTTCTCCAGGTGCTCCGGTTTCTTCCCACAAGCCAAAAGACTTGTTGGTAGGTAAATTGGCCATGATAAATTGTCCCTGGTTTAGGTAGGTGGGAGGGAAATATAGGGTCGGTGGGGATGTGGTAGGAATATGGGATTAGTGTAGGATTAGGAGAAATGGGTGGTTGTTGGTTGGCATAGACTCGGTGGGCCGAAGGGCCTTTTTCAGTGCTGTATCTCTCTGTGACTCTAGAGATGTGGATGCTCAATCATTGGGTATATCCAAGAGAGAGATCGATAGGTTTTTGGATACTAAGGGAATCAAGGGATCTGTGCTAGTGTGGTAAGATGGAGTTGATGTAGGAAATCAGCTGTGATCTTATTGAATGGCAGAGCTATTTCGATGGGCCAAATGGCCTACTCCTATTTTTTATGTAAAGTTCCATTCCTCTCAGGGAATATTTTATTTTCAAAAAGAGAAATACTGCACACACTGGAAATCTGAATAATAACAGAAGATTCTGGAAACACTCAGCAGTTCCAGCAGTATCTGTGGAGAGAGGAAGGGAGGAGCAATGTTTCAGGTCTATAGAAGGGTCACAGAACTGGACCATTAACCCGAGCTTCTCTTCTCCACAGTTGTTTCCGGACTGGCTGAGTGTTTTCAGTATTTTAGGCTTTTTCTTCCTGTATTTCATCCATTTCCCATTTGACTATTTGCTGTGAAACTTTCAGCGTTGTGCTCAATTCTTTGTGTAGTTAGGTTTTCTTTATTTGAAGTAATGTAAATAGTATCCTGAAATGAATTTGCCAAATGGTTGGGCAAATTGTTACAACCAGTTTTTGAACAAGTTCTCCACATGCACAGTGAAGGATTCCTTCACATTTGTGAAGACCATACAGGACTTGCATATCGATAGCAATGCCATGTCCATGTGTCATTTGACATTGCTAGCCTATTCACCAATGTACCACTTCAGGAAGCCATAGATATTTGCACTGCAGTGCTATATCATGGTGATCTAGACCCGTCACCATTGTGTGAATCCGTATTCATTGAACTTATGAACTCGGCAACTTGCACAGTTGAGTTCAGTTGTATTGACACCATGTATCGCTGGTGTTGCCATGGGATCCCCTCTAGGCCCAGCTCTCACAAACATCTTTGTTGGATTCCATGACAAACCTGTTTATAAGGGAATGACACCTAACCTCCGACCTCTTGCATATTTCCAATATGTAGATGATACGTTTGCTATATTTGAATCCGCAGCTGCATGAAATAATTTCCTTGCACATCTTCATGGGCTCCATCCTACACTCAAATTCACCTTTGGAATGGAGCAGTCAAATGAGTTCCCTTTCCTTGATGTACTAGTTGAGAAATCTGCTAAGGGGTTTTCTACCACGGTCTACCGCAAACCTACCTTCACTGGTCAATACACGCGTTGGGATTATTACAGTTCCACGCGCTATAAGATTGGTCTTATCGACAACCTCATAAATAGGGCTGAGCCATTTGCTCACCATGCAAGCTTGATGCTGAAATAGGGCGAATCAAAGACATCCTGCATTACAATGGCGACACTGATCAGATCATTTCTATCTTTATATCACACAAACTTATAAACGGGCTGAAGCACGTCATTTTGAGCCCTGAAAAGTGCCCAGTCTCCTCAAATTACCCTGGAAAGGTAATTTATCCCCAGTATTTGAGTTACAGGTGAAGCTCGCTGTTTCCTGCTGTTACTATGCAGGAGCAACAAGTGTGGTGTTCGCCACTAACAGGATGCTGCTGTCAAGCAAAAGAGACGTCCTGCCTATCACACAAATAAGTAACGTGATATATGAATTTCAATACCAGTGTGATGCTAGGTTTCTAGACCGTACATCCCAAAACTGGCGGATTGTATCAAATAACATGTCCCTTCCGCTGTTCGCAATGGGCCCTACCCAACCAACCCGTGCTTGCAAAACTCAAAACACAGTATCCAACATGAGATGTGATTCCACAATAGGACAACATTTGCTAAATAATTCTCAGTGTGCTAAGAATTACGTTGACAACCAATTTAAGACTGTCATGAGGGCTCGCAGTGTGGTGCATTGGTGTGTACTGTAAACTACATATATTAATACACAGGGCCCTGTTCTTTGCAGACAGAAAGAACATGCACACATGTTGTGCCTGTTTCAGCTAAACCAGATAAGTGACAGCCATTCACTGGCTCATTCCACAGGGCAATGCCTTGACCAATCAGAGTCAAGCTGCCTGGTTTAAACTTCAAACAAAGCTGGGCAGTTATCTGTCAGTCACCATAAACTGGTGCATTCTGAATGGCAATGCCTCTACCAATCAGAGTTCACTTGCCAACCAATCAGCACTCTATTCTCATACAGAAGAAAGTTGTTGTTTTCCTTTAAATTGGTATTCTTGTGGATTGCCCTGCTGAGTGCAAGACGAAAACAACTGGCTACCAAAGTCTGGACAACATGTCACTATTTTCACGAAATGATTCCTTTTATTTTCAATATAAAAATATAAAGCAATATGAGTGTAACATTTACAGACAAATTCTATTACCTCACATTGCCTGATTCTTTCACACTGACAGACTATGTGAACTACTGTCCCGATTTTGCAGTTCTCACTTCCAGTTAGCAAATGTCAGCAATCTGTGATACAGTGCAGTTTACAGACCAGACCGTCAATCACAACATGCAATAATTGTTCAGCTTATGTTGGACTAGTGGGATTTAGAAATACTAGGAATTGAGATGAGCTGTTATTGCATTTAATTATTTGTTTCATGGGATGTGGACGTCGCCAGCCAGGCCAGCATTTATAGTCCATCCCTAATTGCCCATGAGAAGGTGGTGGTGAGCTTCCTTCTTGAACCACTGCAGTCCATATGGGGTAGGTACACCCACAGTGCTATTAGGAAGGGAGTTCCAGGATTTTTACCCAGCGACAGTGAAGGAATGGCGATATAGTTCCAAGTCAGGATGATGTGTAGCTTGGAGGAGAACTTTCAGGTGGTGGTGTTCCCATGCATCTGCTGCCCTTGTCCTTCTAGGCGGTAGAGGATGCAGGTTTGGAAGGTGCTGCCTGAGTAGCCTTGGTGCATTGTTGCAGTGCATCTTGGAGATGGTACACACTGCTGCCACTGTACGTCAGTGGTGGAGGGAGTGAATGTTGTGGATGGGGTGCCAATCAAGCATGTTGTTTTGTCCTGGATGGTGTCGAGCTTCTTGAGTGTTGTTGGAGCTGCACCCACCCATGCAAGTGGAGAGTATTCCATCACACTCCAGACTTGTGCCTTGTAAATGGTGGACAGGCTTGGGGAGTCAGGAGGTGAGTTACTCACCGCATGCTTCCTACCCTCTGACCAGCTCATGTAGTCACACTATTTATAAGGCTACTCCAGTTCAGTTTCTGGTCAATGGGAACGCCCAGGAAGTTGATAATGGGGGATTCAGCGATCGTAATGCTGTTGAATGTCAATGGGAGATGGTTAGATTCTCTCTTGTTGGAGATGGTCATTGCCTGGTACTTGTGTGGCATGAATGTTACTTGCCACTTATCAGCCCAAGCCTGGATATTGTCCAGGTCTTGCTGCATTTCTACATGGACTGCTTCAGTATCTGAGGAGTCGCGAATGGTGCTGAATTTTGCAATCATCAGCAAACATCCCCACTTCTGACCTTATGATTGAAGGAAGGTCACTGATGAAGTAGTGAAGAAGGGTGAGCCGAGGATACTACCCTGAGGAACTCCAGCAGTAATGTCCTGGAGCTGAGATGATTGACCTCCAACAATCACAACCATTTTCCTTTGTGCTAGGTACGATTCCAACCAGTGGAGTGTTTTCCTCTTGATTCCCATTGACTCCAGTTTTGCTCTGGCTCCTTGATGCCATACTCAGTCAAATGCTACCTTGATGTCAAGGGCAGACACTCTCACCTCACCTCTTGAGTTCAGCTCTTTTGTCCTTGTTTGAACCAAGGCTGTAATGACATCAGGAGCTGAATGGCCCTGGTGGAACCCAACTGAGTGTCACTGAACAGGTTATTGCAAAGCAAGTGCCACTTGATAGCACTGTCGATGACACCTTCCATCACTATACTGATGATTGAGAGTAGACTGATGAGGCATCAGTTGGCTGGGTTGGATTTGTCCTGCTATTTGTGTACAGGACATACCTGGGCAATTTTCCACATTGCCGAGTAGATGCCAGTGTTGTAGCTGTACTGGAACAGCTTGGCTAGAGGTGCAGCAAGTTCTGGAGCACAGGTCTTCAGTACTATTGCTGGAATATTGCCAGGGCCCGTAGCCTTTGCTGTATCCAGTGCCTTCATTCGTTTCTTGATATCACCCGGAGTGAACTGAATTGGCTGAAGACTGGCATCTGTGATGCTGGGGTTTTCAGAAGGAGGCCGAGATGGATAATCCACTTGGCACTTCTGGTTGAAGATTGTTGCAAATTCTTCATCCTTGTCTTTTGCACTGATGTGCTGGGCTCCCCCATCATTGAGGCTGGGGATATTTGTGGAGCCACCTCCTCCTGTTGGTTGTTTAATTGTCCACCACCATTCATCATTGGATGTGGCAGGGTGTAGATCTGATCCGTTGGTTGTGGGATCACTTAGCCCTGTCTATTACATGCTGCTTCTGCTGTTTGGCATGAAAGTAGTCCTGGGCTGTAGCTTCATCAGGCTGACGCCTCATTTCAAGGTATGCCTGATGCTGCTCCTGGCATGCCCTCCTGCACTCTTCATTGAATTAGGGTTGATCCCCAGCTTGTTGGTAATGTTAGAGTGGGGGAATATGCCGGGCCATGAGGTGACAGATTGTGGTTGAGTACAATTCTGCTGCTGCTAATGGTCCACAGCACCTCATGGATGCCCAGTTATACATTGCTAGATCTGTTCAAAATCTATCCCATTTAGCACAGTGGTAGTGGCACACAACACAATGCAGGGTATCCTCAATGTGAAGACGGGACATCATCTCCACAAGGATTGTGCAGTGGTCACTCCTACCAATACTGTCATGGACAGATGCATCTGCGGCAGGCAGATTGGTGAGGATGAGGTCAAGTATGTTTTTCCCTCTTGTTAGTTCCCTCATCACCTACTGCAGACCCAATCGAGCAGCTATGTCCTTTAGGACTCGGCCAGCATGGTCAGTAGTGGTGCTACCGAGCCACTCATAGTGATGGACATTGACATCCCCCAGCCAGACTACATTCTGCGCCCTGTTCCACCTCAGTGCTCCCTCCAAGTGGTGATCAACATAGAGGAGTACTGACTCATCAGCTGAGGGGCGGGGAGAGGGGGTGGTTGGGAGGGGGTGGTAGGTGATAATCAGCAGGAGGTTTCCTTGCCCATGTTTGACCTGATGCCATGAGTTAGCCCAAACATTAGTTACACCGTTATGCCAAATCAGTCGGTCTGTTGCCCTGTACATGTCAGTGAGAATCATTCTCAGCGCTCAGAACTCCCAGAAAAAGTAAAGTGGAAAAATGTCATTTCATAACCCAAAGGCACTTTTCAGAACCACCCACAGTCTCTGTGAAAGGATTAGTTACTGTCAGGAGGGAGTCAGAGATGGAGTTATTGTAACAGTGGATTGATCAGTTTCACATCTGATGAAAGGTCACTGACCTGAAACGTTAACTCTGCTTCTCTCTATACAGATGCTGCCTGACCTGCTGAGTATTTCCAGCATTTCTTGTTTTCATTATAGCACAGAGTTCCCTTTTCAAAGTTACAGAATTAACCACAATAATGTACTCTGAGATTCAAGTTAAATACCAGCCCAATATTTACACACGTTATGAGTTTATAAGTTTCAGTATTAATTCCCATAGTGCATCCTGACATATACATTAGATATAACATAACATAAGAAATAGGAGCAGGAGTAGGCCATTCAGCCCCTCAAGCCTGCCCTGCCATTCTGTAAGATCAGGGCTGATCTGCCCCAGACCTCAATTCCTCTTTCATGCCAGCTCTTCATGGACCTCAACTCTCCAATATTTCAAAAATCTATCTACTTCCTCTTTAAATACTTTCAGTGATTTAGCCTCCAATACTGTCTGGGGTAGAGAATTCCAGACATTCACTACCCTCTGAGAGAAGAAATTCCTTTACATCTCAGTTTTAAATGAGTGTCCCCTTATTCTGTAACTATGTCGCCTAGTTTGAGATTCCCCCACTAGTGGAAACATCTTCTCAACATCGACCCTGTTAATAAAAACAAGAAATGCTGGAAATACTCAGCAGGTCTGGCAGCATCTGTGAAGAGAGAAGCAGAGTTAATGTTTCAGGGCAGAGACCCTTCTTCACCCTGTTAAGCACCCTCAGAATCTTGTTCGTTTCAAAAAGATCACCCCTCATTCTTCTGAACTCGAATGAATAACCTGTTTAGCCGTTCTTGATAAGTCAACCTCTTCATCTCAGGAATCAGCTGAGTGAATCTCTTTTGAACTCGTCCAATGCCAGTACATCCTTTCTTAAGTCTAAATCTCAAGTGCGTCATCAGATTGAGAGAATCTGAAAGATAGTATAACCTGAGATACAAACTGAGAATTCAGTTTAAAACTCCCCCGGATTGTGAAAATAAAAGATACAATAGCAATTTAATTTGTATAGACTGTGCGTTGGATCACATTCCAGCCCTCATACAGTATCAGACTGGAAGATACTGTAGCAATTCCATTAGTGCAGACTCAGCTCTACATTACAGAGCAGGGAACATATTTAAACAACCCGGAACACTTTTACACAAGATGGATCATATTTACACAACTGAGAAGATCTTTACCCAACAGGGAACCATTTTACATAATAACAGAGAACATCTTTACACAACAGTGAATATAGTTACACAACAGAGAACATATTACACAGCAGGAAAAATATTTAAAAAACACAGGGGACATCTTTACACAAAAGAGAACACAATTACATAAATCATTGGTCTCTCGCTGTCTCTGCCTGGTTTTCTGTGTGTCTTTCTCTGTCTGTTCCTTTCTGGGTCCTGATAATCTCTTCCTGGTTTTCTGTGTGTCTTTCTCTGCCTGCCTCATTGTCGGTGCTGTGACTCACTGTCCTTGTGTCATTGTGCAATGAGGGTGAGTCCGTCAGCACGTGTGTTGCTGAGTCTGGGATTCTTGAGCATTCAGACGACAATCCTATTTTTATAAAAACATTGGGGAAATGAACATATTTCACTAACAGGCAGCTAAAATTTAAAATAGTAGTTAGCAGAGTGGCGCAGCGGAAGCGTGCTGGGCCCATAACCCAGAGGTTGATGGATCGAAACCATTCTCTGCTATTTATGTTCGGTAGTAACACAAACAGTTCACTTTCAAAACATCAAGTGTTTCCCCATAAAAGCAAGACGCGCTCGATTGCAATCAGCTTTTTCCTTCTAGTGAACACATCAATCAGTAACAAATCACTTTTGCTCACACGAACACAAACTGCAAACACGGACCAGCCGAGTCTCTCCCACTTTGTCAACCCCTTCCTGCAGAGCCTCCTCTCCACCACCAGATGGTGATTTTGGCCACAATAAAACCAGGACAAATGGTCACAGTGAGGAGACGGTCAGCAACAGAAAATAAAACAATAACAGGGAAAACCTTTACACAACAACAGGGTACATCTTTACACAACAGAAAATATATTTACACAACAGGAAATACCGTTACACAACAGGGAGAGCACAATCATACAAATGCCTTGTTTCTCCATCTCAGTTTCGTTGTCTGTCTCTCTCTCTCCGTTCCTCACTTTTGCTTCCTCACAGTCTATTAGTTTTCTGTGTGTTTTTCTCTCTGTCCCGTTGTCGATGGTGTCACTCAGCGTCCTTGTAACATTGCGTAGCCAGGCTGTGCCTCCCAACACCTGTGTTATAGAACATAGAACAGTACAGCACAGTACAGGCCCTTCGGCCCACGATGATGTGCCGAACCTTTAACCTACTCTAAGATCAAAACTACCTACATACCCTTCATTCTACTATCATCCATGTACCTATCCAAGAGACGCTTAAATGTCCCTAATGTATCTGCTTCTACTACCACCGCTGGCAGTGCATTCCATGCACCCACCACTCTCTTGTGTGAAGAACCTACCTCTGACATCTCCCCGAAACCTTCCTCCATCACCTTAAAATTATGCCCCCTGGTGATAGCCCTTTCCACCCTGGGAAAAAGTCTCTGGCTATCCACTCTATCTATGCCTCTCATCATCTTGTACCCCTCTATCAAGTCACCTCTCATCCTTCTTCGTTCCAATGAGAAAAGTCCCAGCTCCCTCAATCTTTCTTCGTAAGACATGCCCTCCAGTCCAGGCAGCATCCTGATAAATCTCCTCTGCACCCTCTCTAAAGCTTCCACATCCTTCCTATAATGAGACGGCCAGAACTGAACACAATATTCCAAGTGTGGTCTAACCAGGGCTTTATAGAGCTGCAGCATAACCTCGCGGCTCTTAAACTCAATCCCCCTGTTAATGAAAGCCAACACACCATACGCCTTCTTAACAACCCTATCAACTTGGGTGGCAACTTTGAGCGATCTATGGACATGGGCCCCAAGATCCCTCTGTTCCTCCACACTACCAAGAATTCTGTCTTTTCGCCTGTATTCTGCATTCAAATTCAACCCTCCAAAATGAATCACTTCACACTTTTCCAGGTTGAACTCCATCTGCCACTTCTCAGCCCAGCTCTGCATCCTGTCAATGTCCTGTTGCAACCTACAACAGCCTTCCACACTATCCACAACTCCAGCAACCTTCGTGTCATCGGCAAACTTGCTAACCCAGACTTCCACTTCCTCATCCAAGTCATTTATAAAAATCACAAAGAGCAGAGGTCCCAGAACAGATCCCTGCGGAACACCACTGGTCACCGAGCTCCAGGCTGAATACTTTCCATCTACTACCACCCTCTGTCTTCTATGGGCCAGCCAATTCTGTATCCAGACAGCCAACTTTCCCTGTATCCCATGCCTCCTTACTTTCTGAATGAGCCTACCATGGGGAACCTTATCAAACGCCTTGCTGAAATCCATATACACCACATCCACTGCTCTTCCTTCATCAATGTGTTTTGTCACATCTTCAAAGAATGTAATAAGGCTTGTGAGGCATGACCTGCCCCTCACAAAGCCATGCTGACTGTCTCTAATCAAACTATGCTTTTCCAACTAATCATAAATCCTGTCTCTCAGAATCCTCTCCAATAATTTTCCCACTACCTACATAAGACTGACTGGTCTATAATTCCCAGGGTTATCCCTATTCCCTTTCTTGAACAAGGGAATAACATTTGCCACCCTCCAATCATCTGGTACTACTCCAATGGACAGTGAGGACGCAAAGATCATCGCCAAAGGCGCGGCAATCTCTTCCCTCGCTTCCCTTAATATCCTTGGGTATATCCCGTCTGGCCCCAGGGACTTATCTGTCCTCATGTCTTTCAAAATTTCCAGCACATCCTCCCTCTTAACATCAACCTGTTCGAGCATATCAGCCTGTTTCACGCTGTCCTCACAAACGACCAGGTCCCTCTCACTAGTGAATACTGAAGCAAAGTATTCATTTAGGACCTCCCCTACCTCCTCCGACTCCAGGCACAAGTTCCCTCCACTATCCTTGATCGGCCCTACCCTCACTCTGACCATCCTCTTGTTCCTCACATGAGTGTAGAACGCATTGGGATTTTCCTTAATCCTACCCGCCAAGACTTTTTCATGTCCCCTTCTAGCTCTCCTAAGTCCATTCTTCAGTTCCTTCCTGGCTACCTTGTAACCCTCTAGAGCCCTGTCTGATCCTTGCTTCCTCAACCTTAAGTAAGCTTCCTTCTTCCTCTTGACTAGCTGTTCCACATTTCTTGTCATCCAAGGTTCCTTCACCCTACCATCCCTTCCTTGCCTCATCGGGACAAACCTATCCAGCAGTCGCAGCAAGTGCTCCCTAAACAACCTCCACATTTCTGTCGTGCATTTCCCTGAGAACATCTGTTCCCAATTTATGCACCCCAGTTCCTGCCTAATAGCATTGTAATTCCCCCTCCCCCAATTAAATATTTTCCCATCCCGTCTGCTCCTGTCCCTCTCCATGACGATAGTAAAGGTCAGGGAGTTGTGATCACTATCACCGAAATGCTCTCCCACCGAGAGATCTGCCACCTGGCCTTGTTCATTGCCAAGCACCAAATCCAACATAGCTTCCCCTCCAGTCAGCCTATCTACACAAACAGGTCAGTGGCAAGTGGTCCAGAGGAAAACCACAAAGAAAAAACATCCCAAAGCCACCACCCAAACCAGTGGCAAGAGGAGGCTCTCTTCTGAATCAGACTGCAACAACTCCTCTTCACTGGACGGGGAAATGCTGGAGCGACAGCCCCTTCAAAAGAGGCGGCAGAACTCCGAGATGGATGGTAAAGCATCCCAGCCCCCGGGCACTGGAAGCTGTGATGGGCCCGGCGTGGCCCAACCCCAATGCCCCACACGTAACGACGTGGCCAACGCATCTCAGCTCCGGGACACCGGGAGCAAAGACACGTCTGGCGCACCTGAGCTCCGGGAGACCGGGAGCTGTGATGTTTTCGAGGAGGAACAGATGGAAGCAGCTGAGGACAACCCAATGCTCTCTGCCTACAAGACCCCCCCGATGTCACCCGAGCGGCACAAACCCTGCATGAAAAATCAGGAGGGGTTTCTGAGCCCAACCAACGTGAAACTGCTTGCGCACACGATGGGGATGCAGGAACATCCCGAAGGACTGGGACTAGCGAGGACAAATGGTATGGGAAGCAACAACTAATTTTTAGTAAAAAATGGGTGTAAGAATTGCTTCCATTAATGTGCGTAGCATTAAATCTACTACGCGATGTGTTTCAACCTTGGATTACCTTGCCAAGGTCAAAGCTGACCTACTGTTTCTGCAGGAGTGTGGAATACCACACCTCAGCACCTACAGGCAGTGGTCGCGATGGTGGTCCCACGGGCCATCGATCTGGTCGGGGGGTAATGACTGCCGTTCCTCCAGCCTGGGTATTCTGCTGCGGGGAGGTAACTTCACCATCTCCGAAGTTAAGGAGGTGGTGGGCGGCCGCCTCCTCATAGCAGACGTGATGTACAACAACGCTCCGCTCCGGTTGATCAACGTGTACGCCCCGGTACAACGCAGCGAGCGGCTGACCGTCTTCCAGCAGCTCCCACTGCTGCTGGCGACGTCCAGGCCGGTCATCCTAGGTGGTGACTTCAACTGCATCATCGATGCGGCTGGACGATCCGGCAGTGACGACAGCAAACTGGACGCTACGTCCAGATTCCTAATAGAAACAGTTAAAGATGCCAAACTGCACGACGTCTTCAGCAAACCTGCAGACAGAGCGCAGCGCAGATACACATGGTCAAGATCGGACGGGTCTGCCCGTTCCAGGATTGACTTCCTGTTTGTGTCCCGTGCTGTCACGGTCAGATCCACCGATGTCAAGCCGGTGTTCTTCTCCGACCACTGCCTCTTACTGGCCGACTGTCACTTACAGGACGTCCAGCGGGTTGGCAGAGGGACGTGGAAACTCAATGCTACACTGCTGACCCCAGAGAACGTTGAGGAACTCAAAAGGGATTACAAAGGTTGGAGGACCGTGAAACCCCTCTTTGACTCTCCAGTTCACTGGTGGGAAGCGATTAAGGAGAACATCAAGAGGTTCTTCATCCACAAAGGTGTTCAGAAGGCGAGAGAGAGACAGAGGGAACTGTCCCGACTCCAGAAAATTATGCAAAATCTACTCCGGTTGCAGTCAATGGGGGTCAAGGTCAAGGAGGACCTCCAAGAGATGAAGAGCCAGCAGGCCTCGTTCTTTGCCAAGGAGGCCTCCAAGATCATCTTCCGGTCCAGAGTCCGCTCCATCGAGCAGGATGAGACGTGCTCGCGTTACTTCTTCCAAAAGGTACACAGAGAGAGCTCTGTTATCAGCAGCCTGAAGGAAGAAGATGGCTCGGTAACGTCTTCGCAGTCCGACATACTAAGGATCAGCAAATCCTTTTGTGCTGGGCTGTATGACGCGAAGCCCACAGACAGCAGAGCCTCCCAGTCCTTCCTGTCATCTATCACAGAGGTCTTAGATGACAGCAGGAGGGAGAGACTGGACAAGCCGCTAACTCTGGACGAGCTGACAAATGCCGTCGAGCCTTTCGAGACGAGTAAAACTCCCGGGAGCGACGGCTTACCGGTCGAGTTGTACTCGGCCCTGTGGGACTGGGTTGGCCCGGACCTGCTGGATGTATACGAGAGTATGCTCCTGGCCGGCAGCATGTCAGAATCCATGAGAAAAGGCATCATCACGCTCATTTACAAGCAGAAGGGGGAGAGGGCAGAAATCAGAAATTGGCGGCCCATCTCACTGCTTAATGTTGATTACAAGATTCTGTCCAAAGTCATAGCCAGTCGAGTCAAGTCTGCTCTGGAGTTGGTGATTCACCCCGATCAGACCTGTACTGTACCCGGCAGGAAGATCTCTGATAGTCTCGCGCTACTCAGGGATACGATCGCCTACGTACGGGACAGGAGGGTGGACACCTGCCTCATCAGCCTGGACCAGGAGAAGGCTTTTGACAGGATATCGCACACCTACATGATGGACGTGCTTTCCAAAATGGGGTTTGGGGAGGGAATCTGCAATTGGATCAAACTGCTCTACACAAACATCAGTAGCGCAGTCTCAATCAACGGGTGGGAATCTGAAAGTTTCCCGATCAAATCTGGAGTCAGACAGGGCTGTCCTCTGTCCCCGGTCTTGTTTGTTTGCTGTATTGAACCCTTTGCTGAGTCTATTAGGAAGGATGCGAGCATAAGAGGGGTGACAATCCCAGGCAGCGGAGGCACTCAGGTCAAAACCTCCCTGTACATGGATGACGTCGCCGTTTTCTGCTCGGATCCGCTGTCCGTGCGCAGACTGATGAGCATCTGCGACCAGTTCGAACTGGCCTCGGGAGCCAAAGTTAACCATGGCAAGAGCGAGGCCATGTTCTTTGGGAACTGGGCTGACCGATCCTTTGTCCCCTTCACCGTCACGTCAGATTACCTGAAGGTGCTGGGGATATGGTTCCGAAGGGCCGGGGCGTGCACCAAAACATGGGAGGAGCGAGTAGCCAAGGTACGACAAAAGTTGGGCATGTGGGGGCAGCGATCTCTCTCCATTGTGGGTAAGAACCTGGTCATCAGGTGCGAGGCCCTCACGTTGTTGCTGTACGTGGCGCAGGTCTGGCCCATACCCCACTCCTGCGCCGTGGCAGTCACCCGAGCCATTTTCCGCTTCGTCTGGGGATCTAAAATGGACCGGGTCCGGAGGGACACGATGTTCAAATCTCTGGACAAGGGCGGGAAAAATGTACCCAACGTGGCCCTCATCCTGATGACCACCTTCGTGTGCGGCTGCATCAAGCTGTGTGTAGATCCCCAGTACGCAAACTCCAAGTGTCACTACGTGCTGAGGTTCTATCTGTCCCCGGTGTTGCGAAGGATGGGCCTGGTCACATTGCCGCGGAACGCTCCGTGCAGTTGGGACGTGCCGTACCATCTATCCTTCGTGGAGCAGTTTCTGCGGGAAAACACCTTTGACCACCGGTCCATCAGGCAGTGGTCTGCACGAAATGTCCTCAAGGCCCTACGGGAAAAGGAAACGGTGGATCCTGTCGGATGGTTCCCCAAGCAGACCGTCAAAGTCATTTGGCGGAATGCCTCATCACCAGAACTTTCAAACAAGCACCAAGGCGTAGCTTGGCTGGTGGTGAGAAGGGCCCTCCCCGTCAGATCCTTCATGCACACCTGAAGTCTTGCCCCCTCCGCACAGTGCCCCCGTGTTGGCTGTGGTGGGGAAGAGACGGTCGCCCACCTCCTCCTGGAATGTGCCTTTGCAAAGCAGGTGTGGAAAGAGATGCAGTGGTTTTTGTCAAGGTTCATCCCAAGCAGCTCTGTCACACAGGAGTCTGTGCTCTACGGGCTGTTCCCAGGGACGCACACCGAGACAAACATCAACTGCTGCTGGAGGACTATCAATTCGGTGAAAGACGCCCTTTGGTCTGCCCGAAACTTGCTGGTCTTCCAGCGCAAAGAGTTGTCCACCACCGAATGTTGCAGACTGGCACATTCCAAGGTCCAGGACTACGTGCTGAGGGACGCACAAAAGCTTGGGGCAGCCGCAGCAAAGGCTCAATGGGGAAAGACCACAGTGTAAGGTTCCCCCACCAAGCTGGACTGATGGGCTGGATCAATGGGAAACCCCTCGAACTGTATCGTTAATATTCTCAATTGCTGTAAATGTAAAAGTGTAATTGACATGACAATTGTGAAACGGAAGGGTTGTGAAGAAACTCATGACAGTATTGAAGGAAACTGATCTCCCTTGCAATGTTTGTATTTTTTGGTGCTGTTTGGAAACTGTTTGGCAATGTAATTTTTACAGATTTTTATGAATAAAGTATATTTTGGAAATTAAAAAAAAAAGTAAGGTCCCCCCATCAAGCTGAACTGAGGGGCTGGATCCATGGGAAACCCCTCGAACTGTTTTGTTGATATTTACTTTTGCTGTAAATGTGAAACTATAATTGGCATGACAATCGTGAAATGGAAGAGTTGTGAAGAAACTCATGACAGTATTGAAGGAAACTGATCTCCCTTGCAATGTTTGTATTTTTTGGTGCTGTTTGGAAACTGTTTGGCAATGTAATTTTTACAGATTTTTATGAATAAAGTATATTTTGGAAAAAAAAGTAAGGTTCCTCCCACCAAGCTGAACTGAGGGGCTGGATCCATGGGAAACTCCTCGAACTGTTTTGTTGATATTTTCTTTTGCTGTAAATGTGAAACTGTAATTGGCATAACAATAGTGAAATGGAAGGGTTGTGAAGAAACTCATGATAGTATAGAAGGAAACTGATCTCCCTTGCAATGTTTGTATTTTTTGGTGCTGTTTGAAACTGTTTGGCAATGTAATTTTTGCAGTTTTTTATGAATAAAGTATATTTTGGAAATAAAAAAAAATGTTCAAAGCAATACAGTGGTTTTTGTCATGGTTTATTCCAAGCAGCTTGATAACACAGGAGTCTGTGCTCTATAGACTGTTCCCAGGGACGCACGCTGATACAAACATCAACTGCTTGGAGGACTATCAATTCAGCGGGAGATGCCTTTTGGTTTGCCAGAAACTTGCTGCTCTTCCAGTGCAAAGAGTTGTCTGTGACGGAATGTTGCAGACTGGCACGTTTCAAGGTCCAGGACTACATGCTGAGGGGCGCACTTAAGCTTGGGGCAGCCGCAGCAAAGCCTCAATGGGGAAAGGCCACAGTGTAAGGTCCCCCCACCAAGCTGAACTGAGGGGCTGGATCCATGGGAAACCCCTCGAACTGTATCGGGAAAATTCTGTGTGCTGTAAATGTAAAATGACAATGAAATGGAAGAGTTGTGAGGCAACTCATGATTGTATAGAAGGAAACTGATCACCTTTGCACTGTTTGTATTTTTTGACTTGATGCTGTTTTAAACTGTTTGGGAATGTAATTTTTGCAGATTTTTATGAATAAAGTATATTTTGGAAATAAAGAAAAAAGTTCTCCCAGGATGAGGCTAACCTATTGTACTGTGGATTTGCTGATGCCTGCGATGTCTTCAAATGTGGGATACTCAACTGCAGAATTTGTGATAGTTGGGGGTCTGCTTTTGCGCTCACCCCTGATTATATGAATCAAAAATAGAATTTACTAGCTGTTGCTGGACAGTGTTTCAGCTCCCAAATATTTTTTACTATAAACACTCGTGCTCGTTTCTTCGCAGCTCCAAGTACGCACTTCTCCACCTCAATGCTTGGACTTAGCTGGCAGGGGAGAGACCGTGATCAGTGGCATTTGATAATGCAGGTGCTGTTTTTGTGTTTTTTTGGGGGTGGGAGGTGGTTTCAGCACCGTATTTAGGGCATTCCGCCCTTTGGGATTGGAGATCTACCGTGGTGGTGGTTTCCCTGTCAGTTGAGGATTTAGTACTTGTCCCAGGAAAGCGTCAAGTAAAAATGGCTGCAACCAACACCAGAGCTCCAGGCCAGGGGGTGCGTAACACCGTTAGGGTGGCGGTGAAAGATAGTGAAGGAGTTGCACCCATCGACTGCGCCTCCTTCATTAAGAATTTTGTTTTTCCAAAATATACTTTATTCATAAAAATCTGGAAAAAAACACTGCAGCCTCACAGCTCCAGCGACCCGGGTTCGGTTCTGGGTACTGCCTGTGTGGAGTTTGCAAGTTCTCCCTGTGACCGCGTGGGTTTCCGACAGGTGCTCTGGTTTCCTCCCACAGCCAAAGACTTGCAGGTTGATAGGTAAATTGGCCATTGTACATTGCCCGAGTGTAGGTAGGTGGTAGGAGAATTGAGGGAAGGTGGGGATGTGGTAGGGAATATGGGATTAATGTAGGATTACTGTAAATGGGTGAGACTCGGTGGGCTGAAGGGCCTGTTTTAGTGCTGTATCTCTCCATGACTCTATGACATTCCAAAAAGTGTGAAAGAAATCAGTTTTCTTCAATACAGGAGTGAGTTGCCTCACAACCCTTCCATTCCACTTTACCTGCCATGTACATTTTACAGCAAAACCATATTTGGTGTATACAGCCCGATGGGTTTCCCATGGGTCCAGTTCCTTAGTTCACTATGGCAGGAGGACCTTACACAGTGGTCTTTCCACATTGAGCCTTTGCAGTGGCTACCCCAAGCTTTAGTGCATCCCTCAGCATGTAGTCCTGGACCTTGGAATGTGCCAGTCTGCAACACTTGGTCGTGGACAACGTTTTGCGCTGGAAGACCAGCAAGTTTAGGGCAGACCAAAAAGTGTCTATCACCAAATTGATAGTCCTCCAGCAGCAGTTGATGTTTATCTCGGTGTGCGTCCCTGGGAACAGCCCGTAGAGCACAGACTCCTGTGTTACAGAGCTGCTTGGGATGAACCTCGACAAAAACCACTGCATCTCTTTCCACACCTGCTTTGCAAAGACACATTCCAGAAGGAGGTGGGCAACTGTCTCTTCCCCACCTACTCAGCAGAGATGACATCTGTTATTGAAGCAAAAAGCAGAACCGACCTGACGCACAACATGAAACCAGCAGCCAGAACATTATATGACTTGAAATTAGCCAAGGCAGTTGTGCAAAAGACAGTGAGACACTGCGCAAATAAACACTGGACAACATCACAAATGTAACAATGCTTTCAAAAGCAAATCTCCCGAGTATGCTCACACTCGTCAAGCAGAGGTGACTTTGCTGGCTCAGGCACGTTTGCAGGATGGAAGATGACACATTCCCAAGGGTATTCTGTATGGGGAGGTAGCCGGAGACAGAAGACCAGTTGGATGCTCAAAGCCCCACTTCAAGGATGCCTGCAAGCAGGACATGAAGGCCCGAAACATCGATTTTCACACATGGGAGACACTGGCCAACAACAGAGGGAAATGGTGATATTACCCCTGGACTGGTGTGTGCATCACCATGACGATCAGTGACTACAGCAGTTCGACAGCAGGTGCCGACATGGAAAACAGCAACACCTGATAATCCCACCTCATATGTGTCACTTGTGGAAGAACCTGCCTCTCACAGATTGACCTCTTCAGCTATCGGACAAAGTGCACCATGGGAAACTATCCCATCACCAATGGATTTGCTGCAAGTCCATCATCTCACGGAGAAGGAAGGATGACGACGACGACATCTACAACCAGGGCGGCCCATCGTGCCTGTGGCAGCTCTTTCATTTCCTTTCAACTATTTATCAAAATTCCCTTTTCAACCTTACGATTGAGTCTCCTTCCACCATTCTCTCAGGCAATACATTCCAGACCAAAAACAACAACAACTTGTGTGTAAATTTATAGAGCACCTTTAACGTAATACAGCGTCCCATGGCACTTCACAGGAGTGTCGGAAAGCAAATTTGGACCCCAAGCCACACAAGACCATATTAGAGCAGATGGCCAAAAGCTTGGTCACAGAAGTAGCTTCCATGAGTGTTTTAAAGGAGGGAAGAGAGGTCGAGAGGCAGAGAGTTCAGGGAGGGAAATCTCAGGCTTCGGGCCTGGACAGCTGATGTCACAGCTGCCAGCAGTCGAGCGATAAAAATCAGCGATGCTCAAAAGACCAGAATTGGAGCAGGGCCGGAATCTCGGGGGGAGTGAACCAAATAAGATCCGGTCCTTTGTATCCCCCTCACAGCTTACCCTCCCACCTTGCTTTTTATTATCAATCAATTTCCCTCTTGCAGTTCTATTTCACACCAAGAGATGTCAGTCTCATGCCATTTCACAGCAAGCTGCATGCAAGCTTACTTTACTGCCAGTCTAATACTGTGTTGAGTGGACAAGGATGTATGTGGTGTGCAGTGTGTGGTATGCAGCAAGGTTAGACTCAAACCAAAGAAGCTGCATCACTCCAAGCGGAAGGGCCGCCTGCGCATCAACACTAGCAGAATTTCTTATCCACAGCTGTTACGTAAGTTTCTAAATTCACTTGATAAAGTCCTTCAAAACACTCCTACAGGGGATGCAGAGACCAAGTGGGCCCACATCAGAGATGCCATCTATGACTCAGCTATGATCACCTATGGCAAACGTGTGAAGCAGAATGCAGACTGGTTTCAATCACACTTTGAAGAGCTGGAACCTCTCATAGCCGCTAAGCGCATTGCACTGTTGAACTACAAGAAAGCCCCCAGCGAGTTAACATCCGTAGCTCTTAAAGCAGCCAGAAGCGCTGCACAAAGAACAGCCAGGCACTGTGCAAATGACTACTGGCAACACCTATGCAGTCATATTCAGCTGGCCTCTGACACTGGAAACATCAGAGGAATGTATGATGGCATTAAGAGAGCTTTTGGGCCAAACATCAAGAAGATCGCCCCCCTCAAATCTAAATCAGGGGACATAATCACTGACCAACGGAAGTAAATGGACTGCTGGGTGGAGCACTACCTAGAACTGTACTCCAGGGAAAATGTTGTCACTGAGACCGCCCTCAATGCAGCCCAGTCTCTGCCAGTCATGGATGAGCTGGACGTACAGCCAACAAAATCGGAACTCAGTGATGCCATTCATTCTCTAGCCAGCAGAAAAGCACCTGGGAAGCACAGCATTACCCTGAAATAATCAAGAGTACCAAGCCTGCTATACTTCCAGCACTCTACGAACTGCTTTGCCTGTGCTGGGACGAGGGAGCAGTACCACAGGACATGCGCGATGGCAATATCATCACCGTCTATAAGAACAAGGGTGACCGTGGTGACTGCAACAATTACCGTGGAATCTCCCTGTTCAGGATAGTGGGGAAAGTCTTCACTCGAGTCGCTTTAAACAGGCTCCAGAAGCTGGCTGAGCGTGTCTACCCTGAGGCACAGTGTAGCTTTCGAGCAGAGAGATCCAACATTGACATGCTGTTCTCCCTTTACCAGCTACAGGAGAAATGCCGTGAACAACAGATGCCCCTCTACGTTGCTTTCATAGATCTCACCAAAGCCTTTGACCTCGTCAGCAGACATGGTCTCTTCAGACTACTAGAAAAGATTGGATGTCCACCAAAGCTACTAAGTATCATCACCTCATTCCATGACAATATGAAAGGCACAATTTAGCATAACGGCACCTCATCAGACCCCTTTCCTATCCTGAGTGGCATGAAACAGGGCTGTGTTCTCGCACCTACATTGTTTGGGATCTTCTTCTCCCTGCTGCTCTCACATACATTCAACCCTTCAGAAGAAGGAATTTTCCTCCACACAAGATCAGGTGGCAGGTTGCCCGTCTAAGAGCGAAGACCAAAGTACGGAAAGTCCTCATCAGGGAACTCCTCTTTGCTGACGATGCTGCATTAATATCTCACACTGAAGAGTGGCTGCAGAGTCTCATCGACAGGTTTGCGGCTGCCTGCAACGAATATGGCCTAACCATCAGCCTCAAGAAAAAGAACATCATGGGACAGGATGTCAGAAATGCTCCATCCATTAATATCGGTGACCACGCTCTGGAATTGGTTCAAGAGTTCACCTACCTAGGCTCAACTATCACCAGTAACCTGTCTCTCGATGCAGAAATCAACAAGTGCATGGGAAAGGCTTCCACTGCTATGTCCAGACTGGCCAAGATAGTGTGGGAAAATGGCACACTGACACAGAACACAAAAGTCCAAGTGTATCAAGCCTGTGTCCTCAGTACCTTGCTCTACGGCAGCGAGGCCTGGACAACGTATGTCAGCCAAGAGCGACGTCTCAATTCGTTCCATCTTCGCAGCCTCCGGAGAATCCTTGGCATCAGGTGGCAGAACCATATCTCCAACACATCCCCAGCATATACACCCTACTGAGCCAGTGGCACTTGAGATGGCTTGGCCATGTGAGCCGCATGGAAGATGGCAGGATCCCCAAGGACACATTGTACAGCGAGCTCATCACTGGTATCAGACCCACCGGCCGCTTAAAAGACG
Organism: Heterodontus francisci; assembly: GCF_036365525.1. Taxonomy (NCBI): domain Eukaryota; kingdom Metazoa; phylum Chordata; class Chondrichthyes; order Heterodontiformes; family Heterodontidae; genus Heterodontus; species Heterodontus francisci. Next base: position 27,266,500 of record NC_090405.1, on the reverse strand, counting down.
TCTGCAAACGCAATATGAAGTCCTGTGACATTGGTCACAAGTCGTGGGAGTCAGTTGCCAGTGATCGCCAGAGCTGGCGGGCAGCCATAAAGGTGGGGCTAAAGTGTGGCGAGTCGAAGAGACTTCGCAGTTGGCAGGAAAAAAGACAGAAGCGCAAGGGTAGAGCCAACTGTGTAACAGCCCTGACAACCAATTTTATCTGCAGCACCTGTGGAAGAGTCTATCACTCTAGAATTGGCCTTTATAGCCACTCCAGGCGCTGCTTCACAAACCACTGACCACCTCCAGGTGCTTACCCATTGTTTCTCGAGACAAGGAGGCCAAAGAAGAAGAAGATTCTTACACCTCTCTGAGATTTGCCGACATATTTTCTCCTCTATCTCTTCCTGTCTGTTTAGAGGCCTGTAGTACACTCCTAGCCAAGTGATTGTCCCCTTTTTGTTTTTAAGTTCTACCCATATGGCCTCATTTGAGGAATTTCTAAGATATCATCCTTCCTTACTGCAGTAATTGACTCCTTGATCAACAGTGCAATGCCACCTCCTCTTTTACCCCTTCACCTGTCTTGCCTGTAGATTCTGTACCCTGGAATACTGAGCTGCCAGTCCAGCCCCTCTCTCAACCATGTCTCTGTGATAGGAATAAGAAACAGACCCAGTGGTCGAGGAAATTAAGGCCCTCCCTCCTGCACCATATTTTCAGCCAAGCATTCATCTGCTCTACCCTCTTATTCCTATACTCATTAGCATGTGGCATTGGGAGTAATCCAGAGATTACAACCTTTGAGGTCCTGCTTTTTAATCTGCTATCTAGCTCCCTAAATTCTGGTTGCAGGACCTCATCCCTCTTTCTACCTATGTCATTGGTGCCAATGTGTACCATGACCTCTGACTGTTCACCCTCCCCCTTGTCCTGCAGCCACTCTTTGTGACATCCTTGACCCTAGCACCAGGGAGGCAACATATCATCCTGGAGTCATGTTTGCAGCCACAGAAATGCCTATCTGTACCTCTTACGATAGAATCCCCTATCACTATAGCTCTTCTACTCCTTTTCCGCCCCTCCTGTGCAGCTGATCCACCTGTGGTGCCACAGACTTGGTTCTTGCTGCATTCCCCTGAGAAGCTATCTCCCCCAACAGTATTCAAAGTGGAAAATCTGTTAGAAAGGGAGATGGATCCAGGGGACTCCTTCACTACCTGCCTAGTTCTTCTACTCTGCCTGGTGGTGACCCATTCCCTTTCTACCTGAGCAGTCTTTACCTGCGGTGTGACCACCTCCCTATACGTGCTATCCATGATGATCTCAGCCTCGCAGATGCTCCACAGTATCTCCAGCCGCCGCTCCAGATCCGAAACGTGGATTTCGAGTAGCTGCAGCTGGAGACACATCCTGCACACGTGTTCGCCCTGGATACTTGAAGTCTCCCTGACTTCCCACATTGCACAGGAGGATCACTCCACATTGCCGAACTGCCCTGCCATGACTTACCCTTAATTTATCCCCTTAAATTACCCAAAAATTAAATTATTTACACTAGGGACCTTGATTCTCCCCCAAAAAACACGACCTCCTTTATTGAAAAAACTGTAGACCTTTCCCTTTACTTTTAGTTACTTACCCAGCTATTTAGAGTAACTCCCTAACAGCAGACACTCACCAACCAATCACCTTGCAGCCTTCCTGTGACATCACTGCTCACTTTGTTTTCAAACTCCGGCGTGCCTGGACTGCTCTCCGCTCCTCTCCCGGAAGGTGAGTGACTGGGCCGCGATCCTCAGGCTCAATTTATCGGCTCCACTCTCGGTGTTCTCCCCACAGGTCCGCTCCTCTCCCGGAAGGTGAGTGACTGGGCCGCAATCCTCGGGCTCAATTTATCGGCTCCACTCTCGGTGTTCTCCCCACAGGTCCGCTCCTCTCCCGGAAGGTGAGTGACTGGGCCGCGATCCTCAGGCTCAATGTATTGGCTCCACTGTCGGTGTTCTCCCCACAGGTCTGCTCCTCTCCCGGAGGGTGAGTGACTGGGCCACGATCCTCGGGCTCAATTTATCGGCTCCACTCTCGGTGTTTTCCCCACAGGTCCAGTCCTCTCCCGGAAGGTGAGTGACTGGTCCGCGATCCTTGGGCTCAATTTATTGGTTCTGCTATCGGCGCTCTCCCCACAGGTCCACTCCTCTCCGCTCCGCTCCTGGAAGGAAAGTAAGTCTGGTATCTGTGACGGACAATGAGGAGAAACACAATATCAGGAGAGAGTGAAATACATTTTACTCTTCAGACGATATTATTTATTATATTTCAGCTGTTCCTTGTTTCACAAATATTTTGGCGGGCTTTTCAAATTTGTGAATGGGTTTCAGCTCTGACAATTTGCCACTGTCAATCTCCACCCCATTTTCTCATTGCCCTTTGATGATCGGCGAAATAGCAGCTACCTGATTGGTGACATGAACCAGCCAATGAGATTCAGCAGACAGTAACCAATCAGAAGTAGCCGGACTGCATTCCTCCAGAAGGTAAAGCAGGGAAGTGCGGGAGGAATTCCTCACTCTTTGTGAAAGTATTTGTGAGATTGTGGAAATGTCTGGAAGAGGAGCAGGGGAAAGACTATGATCCTGTCTCAGGTGAGTTTTTGAGTAAAATGGCTGCAACCAATACTGTAACTTCAGGCCAGGGAGTGTGTAACACGGTTCGGGTGGTAGTGAAGGATAAGGAAGGAGATGCACCGGTTGATCGTACCTTCTTCATTAAGAAAATCCTTATTAATTTCTGTGGATTCCAAGCTGCGAACATCTTCTGCCTGCAGGACTTCCCCAGCAGTGGATATTTTGACGTGACGTCCAAGAACATGGCGGATGCATCAAGTTCCTGAAGGTGTTCAAGGAGAAGGGAAACCAGGCGCCGCTGTCGATCCTCACAATGGAGCCGCTCTTCACACTGCCATCGCAACGTGACCGGGTGGTGAGAAGCCACCTCTACAACCCCCATGTTCCTGTCGTGGATGTACTCACCTTCCTCACCAGGTATGTCGAGGTGGCCGGCAGCAGCACTGATGTCAAGGACCCATTTGGGAATTGGACCAGTTAGCGGCAGGTCAAGGTGACCTTGAAGGTCGATGCCAACGGAGCCATCATCCATCCTCCCTCCAGCTTCGCTTTCGGGGGAAGTCGAGGCTTCATGGTCTATGCGGAGCAGCCCAGAGTTTGTCGTACCTGCGGCAAATCTGGTCTTGTGGCAGCTAACTGCAGCACAGTCGTCTGCAAGAACTGCAAGAAGGAAGGCCATCAGACCAAGGACTGTAAACAGAGTAAGTACTGCAACCTGTGAGGTGGGGCAGGCCACCTCTACAAAACCTGCCCAAACGCTGCCTCAGTTATGCTCAGGCAGCAAGGACCAAGGAAAGACCGGGTTAAGGAACGGTGAACACGTCTGGTGCTGGGAGGGAAACAAGCAATCCTCCCCACAGCGATGAAAGTCTATCTGAGAAAGAGAAGAAAGGGGAGGCAGCTGCAACCAGTGACCCAACACCTACTCCGTGCCTGGAAACTCCTCCTCCACAGACAGAATTAATGGAGGGGGAGGCAGCAGATGGACAAACAGGTCAGTGGCAGGTGGTACAAAGGAAGAATACAAAGAAAAAAGCTCCAAAAAAAGAACAGGTCACCACCCAAACCAATGGCAAGAGGAGGCTACCGTCTGAGACAGACTACAGCAGCTCCTCCTCACTGCACGAGGAAGGGCCGGAATGATGGCACCTCCAAAAGAAGCAGCAGAACTCAAAGGAGCTGGCAGATAAAGCCCCCCAGCTCCGGGGCAGTGGAAGCTGTGACACGCCCAGCGCACCCCAAACCAAAAGCATGGAACCCAAGGTGATGCTCAGTGCACCCCAGCTCCGGGAGACCGAGAGCAGCGAAGTGTCCTGCGCATTCCAGCTCCAGCTCCGGGAAGTCAGGAACAGTGATGTCTTCGAGGAGGGACCGAGGGGAAAGACACCAACAGCAGAGGACAACCCAAGCCTTGCTGCCTACAAGACCAGTCCCCCACCTGCCGATGTCACCCCAGTGGAACAAAACCCTCATGAATAACCATGAGGGGTTTCTGGGCTCAACGAATGTGAAACAGCTTGCGGACACGATGGGTATGCAGGAACATACTCAAGGACTGGGACCAGCAAGGACACCTGGTGTGGTAAGCAACACCCAACTTTATAGTGGATATAAAGAATGCTTCGATTAACATGCATTGTGTTAAATCCACCACGTGATGTGTTTCAACCTTGGATGACTTCGCAAAGGTCAAAGCCGGCGTACTGTTTTGTCAGGAGTGTGGAATCCTGCACCGCAGCACTTACAGGCAATGGTCACGATGGTGATCCCATGGGTCATCGATCTGGTCCAGAGGAAATGATTCCTGTTCCTCTGGCCTGGGGATTCTGCTGCGGGGAGGCAACTTAACCATCTCTGAAGTTAAGATGCTGGTGAGCGGTCGCCTTCTCGTAGCAGATGTAATGTACAACAATGCTCCGCTCCAGTTAAGCAACGTATATGCCCCGGTCCAATGCAGCGAGTGGCTGACCATCCTCCAGCAACTCACACTGCTGCTGGCGACATCCAGGCCGGTCATTCTTGAAGGTGACTTCAACTGCATCATTGATGCAGCTGGACGATCTGGCAGTGACGACAGAAAACTGGACGCTCCGCCCAGATTCTTAAATGAAACAGTAAAAAATGCCAAACTGCACAATGTCTTCAGCAAACCTGCAGACAGAGAGCAGCGTAGATACACATGGTCAAGATTGGACGGGTCTGCCCGTTCCATGATTGACTTCCTGTATGTGTCCCCTGCTTTCACGGTCAGATCCACCGACGTCAAGCTGGTGTTCTTCTCCGACCACTGCCTCTTACTGGTTGACTGTCACTTACAGGATGACCAGCGGGTTAGCAGGGGGACATGGAAGCTCAATGCTACACTGCTAACCCCAGAGAACATTGTGGAACTCAAAAGAGATTGAAAAAGTTGGAGAACAGTGAGACCCTCTTTGAGTATCCGGTGCACTGGTGGGAAGCGATCAAGGAGAACATCAAGAGGTTCTTTATCTCCAAAGGTGTTCAGAGGGTGAGAGAGAGACAAAGGGAAATGTCCGCACTCCAGAAAAGAATGCAAAATCTGCTCCGGCTGCAGTCGGAAAACTCCCGGAAGCGACGGCTTACCAGTTGAGTTGTATTCGGCCCTGTGGTACTGGGTCAGCCCAGACCTGCTGGAAGTGTACGAGAGTACGCTCCTGGCCGGCAGCATGTCAGAATCCATGAGGAAAGGCATCATCACCCTCATCTACAAGTAGAAGGGGGAGAGGGCAGAAATCAGAAATTGGCGGCCCATCTCACTGCTTAATGTAGACTACAAAATTCTGTCCAAAGTCATCGCCAGTCGAGTCAAGACTGCTCTGGAGTTGGTGATTCACCCTGACCAGACCTGTACTGTACCCAGCAGGAAGATCTCTGATAGTGTTGTGCTACTCAGGGATACGATCGCCTATGTACGGGTCAGGAGGGTGGACACCTGCCTCATCAGCCTGGACCAGGAGAAGGCTTTTGACAGGATATCGCACACATACATGATGGATATGCTCTCCAAAATGGGGTTTGGGGAGGGAATCTGCAATTGGATCAAACTGCTCTACACAAACATCAGTAGTACAGTCCAAAAAATTGGGTGGGAATCAGAAAGTTTCCAATCAAATCTGGAGTCAGACAGGGCTGTCCTCTTTCCCCTGACTTGTGTGTTTGCTGTATCGAACCCTTTGCTGAGTCTATTTGGAAGGATGCGGGCATAAGAGGGGTGACAATCCCAGGCAGTGGAGTCACTCAGGTCAAAGCCTCCCTGTACATGGATGATGTTGCTGTATTCTGATCGGATCCGCTGTCCATTCACAGACTGATGAGCATCTGCGACCAGTTCGAACTGGATTCGGGAGCCAATGTTAACCATGGCAAGAGCGAGGCCATGTTCCTTGGAAACTGGGCTGACCGATCCTTTGTCCCCTTCACTGTCAGGTCAGACTACCTGAAGGTGCTGGGGATATGGTTTGTCAGGGCCAGGACGTGCACCAAAACCTGGGAGGAGCGAGTAGCCAGGGTACAACATAAACTGAGCAAGTGGGAGCAGCGATCTCTCTCTATTATGGGTAAGAACCTGGTCATCAGGTGCAAGGTGCTCACGTTGTTGCTGTAAGTGGCACAGGTCTGGCCCATACCCCACTCCTGTGCTGTGGCGATCACCCGAGCCATTTCCCGCTTTATCTGAAGACGCAAAATGGACAGGGTCCAGAGGGACACGATGTTCAAACCACTGGATAAAGGCGAAAAAATGTACTCAACGTCGCCCTCAACCTGATGGCCGCCTTAGTCTGTGGCTGCATCAAGCTGTGCGTAGAGCCCCAGTATGCAAACACCAAGTGTCACTACGTGCTGAGGTTCTATCTGACCCCGGTGTTGCGAAGGATGGATCTGGTGACATTGCCACGGAACGCTCCATCCAGTTGGACTGTGCGTTCGTGGAAATGTTTGTGTGGAAAAACACCTTTGACCACCAATCCATCAGGCAGTGGTCTGCACGGAATGTCCTCAAGTCTATCTTTGGAAAAGAAAAGTCTGGAAGAGGAAAGACCGGCAGGAAAGCTCGGTCCAAGGCCAAGTCTCGCTCCTCCCGGGCTGGACTGCAGTTCCTGGTGGGCCGTGTTCACAGGCTCCTGAGAAAGGGCAACTATGCTGAGCGTGTGGGTGCCGGAGCCCCGGTCTATCTGGCTGCTGTGCTCGAGTATCTGACCGCTGAAATCCTCGAGTTGGCCAGTAACGCAGCCCAGGACAACAAGAAGACCCGCAACATCCTCAGACACCTACAGCTGGCTGTCCAGAATGACGAGGAGCTCACCAAGCTGCTGGGAGGGGTGACCATCACTCCGGGCTGGGTGCTGCCTAATATCTAGGGCATTCTGCTGCCCAAGAAAACCAGCGCTCCGGGCACCAAAACCAAGGCAATCTGCCAGGATTTTATCAAATACCCAAAGGTTCTTTTCAGAGCCACCCACAGTATCATTCTTGTAAATCTCCTCTGTACTCTCTACACAACAATTATGTCCTTTCTGTAATGTGATGACCAGAACTGTACGCAATACTCCAGCTGTGGCCAAACCACCGTTTTAAACAGTTCTCGCATTACATCCCTGCTTTTGTCAACCAAGAAAGGAAAGCATTCCATATGCCTTCTTCACCACTCTATCTACCTATCCTGTCACTTTCAGGGACTTGTGGACATGCACTCCAAAGTCTCTCACTTCTTCTACCCATCTCAATATCTTCCCATTTATTGTGTATTCCCTTGCTTTGTTTGCCCTCCCCAAATGCATTACCTCACACTTCTCCAGATTGAATTCCATTTGCCACTTTTCCGCCCACTCAATTAATCCATTCATAAGTCTACAGCTATCCTCCTCACCATCAATTACACGGCCAATTTCCCAATCATAGCTCCCACATTTAATTCCAAATAATTAATTTTTTTTTTAAGAGATACAGCACTGAAACAGGCCCTTCGGCCCACCGAGTTTGTGCCGACCATCAACCATCCATGTTATACTAATCCTACACTAATTCCATATTCCTACCACATCCCCACCTGTCCCTATATTTCCCTACCACCTACCCAGGGACAATTTATAATAGCCAATTAACCTATCAACCAGCAAGTCTTTGGCATGTGAGAGGAAACTGGAGCACCCAGAGAAAACCCACACAGGCAGTACCCAGAATTGAACCCGGGTCGCTGGAGCTGTGAGGCTGCGGTGCTAACCGCTGCGCCACTGTGCTGCCCGTGTGGTAATATACACCACAAACAGCAAGGGACCCAACACTGAACCCTGTGGAACGCCACTGAAAACCGCTTTCCATTTGCAAAAACATCCGTTGACTACTATCCTTTGTTTCCTGCCACTGAGTCAATTTTGGATCCAACCTGCCACATTCCCCTGTATCCCATGGGCTTTCATTTTATTGACCAGACTGCCATGTGGGACCTTATCAAATGCCTTACTAAAATCCATGTAAACCACATCCACCGCACTATCCTCATCAATGCTCCTTGTTACTTCCTCAAAAAACTCGATCAAGTTAGTGAGACATGACCTTCCCTTAAAAAATCCATGCTGACTATCCCTGATTAATCCATGTCTTTCCAAGTGGTAGTTTATCCTGTCCCTCAGAATTGATTCGAATAATTTACCCACCACTGAGGTCAGACTTACCACATCCTTTTAAAATAATAGTACAACGTTCGCAGACCTCCAATCCTCCGGCACCTCCCCCATATCCAGTGAGGATTTGAAGATGATCCTCAGCGCTTCCACTATTTACTCCTTGGCTTCCTTTAACAACCTCAGATGCAAACCATCTGGCCCTGGTGATTTATTCACTTTCAAGGATGTCAGACTCTCTAGTACTTCCACTCTCATTATGCTTACCGTATCTAATATTTCACACTCCTCTTCTTTTACTACAATGTCTGCATCATCCCTCTCCTTTGTGAAGGCAGAGACAAAAAACTCATTAAGAACCCCGCCCACATCTTCTGGATCCACACAGAAGTTCCCTTGTACATCTCTGATAGGCCATACCCATTCCTTAGTTATCCTCTCGCTCTTAATGGACTGATAAAACATCTTTGGGTTTCCTTCAAGTAGTTGTATCCAGTCCACATCCACCAAATCACCTCTCAGTTTTATAAAATTTGCCTTCCCCCAATTTCGAACTTTTACTTTTCGAGCTGCCCTGCCATTACTTAGCTTTACAAACTCATTATTGCTCGTGTAATAAGTGTAATAAGTAGAATAATTTACCAGTTACTCACCGATCAGCTTCTTCCCCTGTACCATGGAGGCTGAAAAGGCAGAAGAGAAAAGAGAGACCAAAGAGCACCTCCTTCCCCTAGTCAGTGAAGTCCCTCACACATCAACTCACAGCTTTACACTCTGTCCAAACAGCACTTTCTAATTAGTAATTATTCATAAATTACACTAACTAAAACATTAGTAACCTGACCAATTACAAGGTAGCTATTTGAGGGTTTTTAAACAAAGAGCTTTTTTCCCTATCCCAAAGGCTCTTTTCAGATCCACCCACAGTATCTGAAAGGGCTGATTACTGTCTGAAGTCTGCTCTACCCACACCTCTGTCTATCCCTCTTCATCTAGAACAACCAGCGTCATCTTCCATTCCTTTCACCATCATGTGTTTAACTCGCTTCTCCTTTTTGACAGTCAGATATCAATGTAATAATGAAATGATCTGTGTCAGTGCTGGCCATTTCCCTGTCCTGATTTCAGACCCCACTCTGGACACTTGTTTCCCATTCCAGGACCTTCTTGTATTAATATTCAGCACCACCTGTCAGTCAGAAACTTGTCTCAATGAACCGATCCTTTTACTGAACTTCCAACTGCTGCTGTCTATTTCTCGAGGGAAAGAGCAGCTCACTGTGTAAGGATGTGAGGGGAATGTAACCCGGCTGCTGGTGAGAAGGTCCCGTCTTCTCAATCAAAAGCCTTTTATTTTACTTCAGTGATTCCCAGATTCCCAGCTGGTCTGTTGAGGATTTTGTTTTCACAGAAATAACTTGTTAAATACAAATCTGATTCCAACATGTCAGTAACAGGACAGAATGGGAACCTTTTAAAAGGATGAAGCAACTATTTCAGTGGCTTCTCACTGTCCCCTTGAAGCCTGTGTGAAGGGGAATTACCAATAGTCTGTAATTTATTACTTCCACACCGAGTTTGAGTTATTTGTCGTGTGAAAGATTGCTGAACGGAGTCTTTTACTGTCAGTTACGGATGAGAAGTTGACAAAAATTGGCAAAATAAAGCTGTTCATAAAATAGCGCCAGCAATTTGAGTCGGTAAAAGCAAAATTGTGTTTTAAAAGTTTATTTAAACCGCTACGGGAAAATAGATTTTTATGTACTTTTCCAGTCGATCACTTCTTTTCCAAAGTGAAATTGGCGGCTTTCACAAATTCAAATATTCTGCCAGGTTGACAGGTTCAACCAATGATTTTTTGTATTTTGTGCTTCGAGGTTCTCTGATTGAATCATTCCTGTGAGTTAATGGCCGTGTGGCCTAATGGATAAGGCGTCTGACTTCGGTATATTCGATGATGTTATTAGAAGATTGCAGGTTCGAGTCCTGCCACAGTCATTTTGACCCAAAGGGATTATGCAGGGCTTTGGGGATCAAGTCGGGGACTGAACAGATTGGAAACCCGACATGGACTTGATGGGGCGAATGGCCTCCTCATGTTCTGTCACTGACTTTATGAGAAGAGGGTGACCAATCAGAAGTGGGCTGGGGTTACAGCGGGCTCAAACTGCAGGAATTCCAGGTCCCTGAATGACTGAGCTGAAACTGATCAGTTTCACTGCAGGAAACACCGTCTCGGGGGAAATAACATCACAAATAATTCCATTTGACTAATTATTCAATTATAAAACAATGGGCAGATGTGAAGGTGTGATGTTACTTTTCACTGTGAGGGGAGAATCCACCATCTGGGTAAATCAGCAACTTTATAACATCGTCTGTACGTTTAGAAAAGAAACGATGAAAACTCTCCCCATAACCCTGGTGCGGTGGAAAGGCTCAATTCAGAGATTGGACTATAACGAGAGCACAACATAAATCATTAACTGATATTTCCGGCATAAAACACACCCCAGCTCCCGTTCCCATGTCACTGCTGTCCCTATGAGGCGGTGGGTGACTCTGAAAAGAGACTTTGTTTTGTGTTTCTGCAGGAAAACCACAAAGATCCTCCCAGGCAGTGAAACTCATCTTCCCAGAATCTCCATACCAGATTGAAACAGAAAACACAAAGACAGTGAGAAAGTTCCAGAGAGTTACTGAGCATTAAAACCAATGAAATAAACCAATTCTAGAGAGATGTTGGTGCAGCTTTTTCAGAGAGATTGTGGGTGGCTCTTAAAAGAGCCGTTGTGTTTCGAGTGTTTTCACTACACGGTGGAGTTTTACTTGGAGTTGATGTACTTGGTCACTCACTTTGTCCCTTCTCACATTCCGAGCGCTTTGTTGGGTGGAAATGTTTCTTCAGGCAGTTTCAACAGCTCAGAGCCGACATTGAGTCAGAAACCAGAAATGGGAGTACGGGACACAGACAAGGAATTGAGGCTGAACCTTTCTAAATCTCACTGGTTATTGGCCTCAGCTAGAGCATTGTGTCTAATTCCATGCTCCACACTTTAGCAGGAATGGCAAGGCCTTAGAGAGGGTGCAGAGGAGATTTACTAGAATGTATCAGAGATGCAGGAATTCAGCTAATGTGGAAAGAATAGGGGTCTGGGGTGTGTGAAGCTGGGGTCCTTCTTCTTAGAGCAGAGATGTTAATGGGGCAGTTAATAGTTGTGTTCAACATTGTGAAGAGTTTTTATAAGAAGAAAGAAGTTTGACTACAATTAGGCAGAGCCTTGGTGAGATCACACCTGGAGCACTGTGTACAGTTTTGGTTCCCCTTATCTAAGGAAGGATATACTTGCCTTAAAGGAAGTGTATCAAAGTGTCACTCGATTGCTTCCTGGGATGAGGGGATTGTCCTATGAGAAGAGATTGAGTAGACGAGGCCGATATTCCTCAGAATTTAGAAGAGTGAGAGGTAATCTTACTGGCACCTAAAAATCTTAAGGGATTTAACAGGGTAAATGCTGGGAGGATGTTTCCTCTGGCTGGGGAATCTAGAACTAGGAATCACAGTCTCAGTATAAATGGCTCCATCATTTAGGACTGAGAAGAGGAGAATTTTTTTTCACTCAAAGTATTGTGAATCTTTGGAATTCTCTACGCGCAGTGGTTAGCACCGCAGCCTCACAGCTCCAGTGACCTCGGTTCCGTCCAGGGTATTGCCTGTGCGGAGTTTGCAAGTTTTCTCTGTGACCGCGTGGGTTTCCGCCGGGTGCTCCAGTTTCCTCCCACAGCCAAAGACTTGCAGGTTGATAGGTAAATTGACCATTGTAAATTGCCCCTAGTGGAGATAGGTCGTAGGAGAATGGTGGGAATGTGGTAGGGAATATGGGATGAATGGAGGATTAGTATAAATGGGTGGTTGTTGGTCGGCACAGACTCGGTGGGCCGAAGGGCCTTTTTCAGTGCTGTATCTCTCTGTGACTCTAGAGATGTGGATGCTCAATCATTGGGTATATCCAAGAGAGAGATCGATAGGTTTTTGGATACGAAGGGAATCAAGGGATCTGTGCTCATGTGGTAAGATGGAGTTGATGTAGGAGATCAGCTGTGATCTTATTGAATGGCAGAGCTATTTCGATGGGCCGAATGGCCTACTCCTATTTTTTATGTAAAGTTCCATTCTCTCAGGGAATATTTAATTTTCAAAAAGAGAAATACTGCACACACTGGAAACCTGAATAATAACAGAAGATTCTGGAAACACTCAGCAGTTCCAGCAGTATCTGTGGAGAGAGGAAGGTAGGAGCAATGTTTCAGGTCTATAGAAGGGTCACAGAACTGGACCACTAACCCGAGCTTCTCTTCTCCACAGTTGTTTCCGGACTGGCTGAGTGTTTTCAGTATTTTAGACTTTTTCTTTCTGTATTTCATCCATTTCCCATTTGTCGATTTGCTGTGAAACTTTCAGCGTTGTGCTCAATTCTTTGTGTCGTTGTGTTTTCTTTATTTGAAGTAATGTAAATAGTATCCTGAAATGAATTTGCCAAATGGTTGGGCAAATTGTTACAACCAGTTTTTGAGCAAGTTCTCCACATACACGGTGAAGGATTCCTTCACATTTGTGAAGACCATACAGGACTTGCATATCGATAGCAATGCCGTGTCCATGTGTTCATTTGACATTGCTAGCCTATTCACCAATGTACCACTTCAGGAAGCCATAGATATTTGCACTGCAGTGCTATATCATGGTGATCTAGACCCGTCACCATTGTGTGAATCCGTATTCATTGAACTTATGAACTCGGCAACTTGCACAGTTGAGTTCAGTTTTATTGACACCATGTATCGCTGGTGTTGCCATGGGATCCCCTCTAGGCCCAGCTCTCACAAACATCTTTGTTGGATTCCATGACAAGCCTGTTTTTAAGGGAATGACACCTAACCGCCTACCTCTTGACTATTTCCAATATGTAGATGATACGTTTGCTATATTTGAATCCGCAGCTGCATGAAATAATTTCCTTGCACGTCTTCATGGGCTCCATCCTACACTCAAATTCACCTTTGGAATGGAGCAGTCAAATGAGTTCCCTTTCCTTGATGTACTAGTTGAGAAATCTGCTAAGTGGTTTTCTACAACGGTCTACCGCAAACCTACCTTCACTGGTCAATACACGCGTTGGGATTCTTACAGTTCCACGCGCTATAAGATTGGTCTTATCGACAACCTCATAAATAGGGCTGAGCCATTTGCTCACCATGCAAGCTTGATGCTGAAATAGGGCGAATCAAAGACATCCTGCATTACAATGGCTACACTGATCAGATCATTTCTCACTGTATATCACACAAACTTATAAACGGGCTGAAGGCCGTCGTTTTGAGCCCTGAAAAGTGACCAGTCTCCCTCAAATTACCCTGGAAGGGTAATATATCCCCAGTATTTGAGTAACAGGTGAAGCGAGCTGTTTCCTGCTGTTACTATGCAGGAGCAACAAGTGTGGTGTTCACCACTAACAGGATGCTGCTGTCAAGCAAAAGAGACGTCCTGCCTATCACACAAATAAGTAACGTGGTATATGAATTTTAATACCAGTGTGATGCTAGGTTTCTAGACCGTACATCCCAAAACTGGCGGATTGTATCAAATAACATGTCCCTTCCGCTGTTCGCAATGGGCCCTACCCAACCAACCCGTGCTTGCAAAACTCAAAACACAGTATCCAACATGAGATGTGATTCCACAATCGGACAACATTTGCTAAATAATTCTCAGTGTGCTAAGAATTACGTTGACAACCGATTTAAGACTGTCAGTAGGGCTCGCAGTGTGGTGCATTGGTGTGTACTGTAAACTACATGTATTAATACACAGGGCCCTGTTCTTTGCAGACAGAAAGAACATGCACACATGTTGTGCCAGTTTCAGCTGAACAAAATAAGTGACAGCCATTCACTGGCTCATTCCACAGGGCAATGCCTTGACCAATCAGAGTCAAGCTGCCTGGTTTAAATTACAAACAAAGCTGGGCAGTTATCTGTCAGTTACCATAAACTGGTGCATTCTGAATGGCAATGCCTCTACCAATCAGAGTTCACTTGCCAACCAATCAGCACTCTCTTCTCATACAGAAGAAAGTTGTTGTTTTCCCTTAAATTGGTATTCTTGCGGATTGCCCTGCTGAGTGCAAGACGAAAACAACTGGCTACCAAAGTTTGGACAACATGTCACTATTTTCACGAAATGATTACTTTTATTTTCAATATAAAAATATAAAGCAATATGAGTGTAACATTTACAGACAAATTCTATTACCTCACATTGCCTGATTCTTTCACACTGACAGACTGTGTGAACTACTGTCCCGATTTTGCAGTTCTCACTTCCAGTTAGCAAATGTCAGCAATCTGTGATACAGTGCAGTTTACAGACCAGACCGTCAATCACAACATGCAATAATTGTTCAGCTTATGTTGGACTGGTGGGATTTAGAAATACTAGGAATTGAGATGAGCTGTTATTGTATTTAATTATTTGTTTCATGGGATGTGGACGTCGCCAGCCAGGCCAGCATTTATAGTCCATCCCTAATTGCCCATGAGAAGGTGGTGGTGAGCTTCCTTCTTGAACCACTGCAGTCCATGTGGGGTAGGTACACCCACAGTGCTATTAGGAAGGGAGTTCCAGGATTTTTACCCAGCGACAGTGAAGGAATGGCGATATAGTTCCAAGCCAGGATGATGTGTAGCTTGGAGGAGAACTTTCAGGTGGTGGTGTTCCCATGCATCTGCTGCCCTTGTCCTTCTAGGCAGCAGAGGATGCAGGTTTGGAAGGTGCTGCCTGAGTAGCCTTGGTGCATTGTTGCAGTGCATCTTGTAGATGGTACACACTGCTGCCACTGTACGTCAGTGGTGGAGGGAGTGAATGTTGTGGACGGGGTGCCAATCAAGCATGTTGCTTTGTCCTGGATGGTGTCGAGCTTCTTGAATGTTGTTGGAGCTGCACCCATCCAGGCAAGTGGATAGCATTCCATCACACTCCAGACTTGTGCCTTGTAAATGGTGGACAGGCTTGGGGAGTCAGGAGGTGAGTTACTCACCGCATGCTTCCTACCCTCTGACCAGCTCATGTAGTCACACTATTTATAAGGCTACTCCAGTTCAGTTTCTGGTCAATGGGAACCCCCAGGAAGTTGATAGTGGGGGATTCAGCGATCGTAATGCCGTTGAATGTCAATGGGAGATCGTTAGATTCTCTCTTGTTCGAGATGGTCATTGCCTGGCACTTGTGTGGCGCAAATGTTACTTGCCACTTATCAGCCCAAGCCTGGATATTGTCCAGGTCTTGCTGCATTTCTACATGGACCTCTTCAGTATCTGAGGAGTCGCGAATGGTGCTAAATTTTGCAATCATCAGTGAACATCCCCACTTCTGACCTTATGATTGAAGGAAGGTCACTGATGAAGGAGTGAAGAAGGTTGGGCCGAGGATACTACCCTGAGGAACTCCAGCAGTAATGTCCTGGAGCTGAGATGATTGACCTCCAACAATCACAACCATTTTCCTTTGTGCTCGGTACGATTCCAACCAGTGGAGAGTTTTCCTCTTGATTCCCATTGACTCCAGTTTTGCTCTGGCTCCTTGATGCCATACTCAGTCAACTGCTACCTTGATGTCAAGGGCAGACACTCTCACCTCACCTCTTGAGTTCAGCTCTTTTGTCCTTGTTCGAACCAAGGCTGTAATGAGGTCAGGAGCTGAATGGCCCTGGCGGAACCCAACTGAGCGTCACTGATCAGGTTATTGCAAAGCAAGTGCCCCGTCGATGACATCTTCCATCACTATACTGATGATTGAGAGTAGACTGATGAGGCAGTAATTGGCTGGGTTGGAATTGTCCTGCTTTTTGTGTACAGGACATACCTGGGCAATTTTCCACATTGCCGGGTAGATGCCAGTATTGTACCTGTACTGGAACAGCTTGGCTAGGGGCGCGGCAAGTTCTGGAGCACAGGTCTTCAGTACTATTGCTGGAATATTGTCAGGGCCCGTAGCCTTTGCTGTATCCAGAGCCTTCAGTCGTTTCTTGATATCACGTTGAGTGAATCGAATTAGCTGAAGACTGGCATCTGTGATGCTGGGGACTTGAGAAGGAGGCCGAGATGGATCATCAACCCGGCACTTCTGGTTGAAGATTGTCGCAAATTCTCCATCCTTGTCTTTTGCACTGATGTGCTGGGCTCCCCCATCATTGAGGTTGGGGATATTTGTGGAGCCACCTCCTCCTGTTGGTTGTTTAATTGTCCACCACCATTCATCATTGGATGTGTCAGGGTGTAGATCTGATCCGTTGGTTGTGGGATCACTTAGCCCTGTCTATTACATGCTGCTTCTGCTGTTTGGCATGAAAGTAGTCCTGGGCTGTAGCTTCATCAGGCTGACGCCTCATTTCAAGGTATGCCTGGTGCTGCTCCTGGCATGCCCTCCTGCACTCTTCATTGAATTAGGGTTGATCCCCAGCTTGTTGGTAATGTTAGAGTGGGGGAATATGCCGGGCCATGAGGTTATAGAATATGGTTGACTGCAATTCTGCTGCTGCTAATGGTCCACAGCACCTCATGGATGCCCAGTTATACATTGCTAGTTCTGTTCAAAATCTATCCCATTTAGCACAGTGGTAGTGGCACACAACACGAAAGAGGGTATCCTCAATGTGAAGACGGGACATCATCTCCACAAGGACTGTGCAGTGGTCACTCCTACCAATACTGTCATGGACTGATGCATCTGCGGCAGGCAGATTGGTGAGGATGAGGTCAAGTATGTATTTCCCTCTTGTTAGTTCCCTCACCACCTACTGCAGACCCAATCGAGCAGCTGTGTCCATTGGGACTTGGCCAGCATGGTCAGTAGCGGTGCTACCGAGCCACTCATGGTGATGGACATTGAAATCCCCCAGCCAGACTACATTCTGTGCCCTTGCCACCCTCAGTGCTCCCTCCAAGTGGTGTTCATCAGTCTCTCGCTGTCTCTTGCTGGTTTGCTCAGTACCTTTCTCTGTCTGTTCATTTCTGAGTCCTGATAATATCTTCCTGGTTTTCTGTGTGTCTTTCTCTGCCTGCCTCATTGTCAGTGCTGTTACTCCGTGTCCTTGTGTCATTGCGCAGTGAGGGTGAGTCCGTCAGCACGTGTGTTGCTGAGTCCGGGATTCTTGAGAAATCCGACTGCAATCCTATTTTTATAAAAACATTGGGGAAATAACACGAACAGTTCACTTTCAAAACATCAAGTATTTACCCATAATAACAAGATGCTTCCGAAGGCACTCGATTGTAATCAGCTTCTTCCTTCTCGTGAACACATCAATCAGTAACAAATCACTTTTGCTCACACGAACACAAGCTGCAAACACGGACCAGCCGAGTCTCTCCCACTTTGTCAACCCCTTCCTGCAGAGCCTCCTTTCCACCACCAGATGGTGATGTTGGCCACAATAAAACCAGGACAAATGGTCACAGTGAGGAGACGGTCAGTAACAGAAAATAAAACAATAACAGGGAAAACCTTTACACAACAACAGGGTACATCTTTACACAACAGAAAACATATTTACACACCACGAAATACCTTTAGACAACAGGGAGAATACAATCATACAAATGCCTTGTTTCTCCATCTCAGTCTCGTTGTCTCTCTCTCTGTCCCTCACTTTTGCTTCCTCACAGTCTATTCTTCGTTTTCTATGTGTTTTTCTCTCTGTCCCGTTGTCGATGGTGTTACTCAGCGTCCTTGTAACATTGTGTAGCCAGGCTGAGCCTCCCAACACCTGTGTTGCTGTAATAAAAACAGAAAATGCTGGAAATGCTCAGTAGGTCTGGCAGCATCTGTGCAGAGAGAAACAGTTAACAGTTCATGTCTGTTTCGTTAGTTCACATTAACTTTGTTCTCTCTCCACAGATGCTGCCAGACCTGCTGACTATTTCAAGCATTTTCTGTTTATGTTTCAGATTTCCAGCATCCGCAGTATTTTGCTTTTGTACGTGTGTTGCTATGTCTGGGACTGTTTGAGTGCAATGCTATTGCTTTATAAACAGCGTTGAAACAAACATTTATCTCGCTAACACACAGCACTAATACACAGCTGGATATAAACAGCAGCCTGCAGCAGAGGGCGCAGTGGAAGTTTATTAACACAAATAATTCACCAACATTATATTTACTGCTATCCACAATCACACCACGCTTCATCTTAACACGTTTTACTCTTTATTTACATCAACTTCTTCCTTCCAGTAAACACTTCAATTTGGAACACAGCTTCCAAATCACCTTTATTCACAAACCCGAACACACATCAGCCCAGACTTTCCCCTTTCTGTCAACCCATTCCTGCATCACTGCCTCTCCACCAACAGTTGTTGCGAGCATCATGCAATCATAGAATGGCTGCAGCACAGAAGGAGGCCATTCGGCCTGTCGAACCCGTGCTGGCTCTCTGTTAGAGCAACTCACCTCATTTCACTCCCCAGTCAGTTCAATTTTGGAGGTGGGAAAACTTCTCGAAAGAATAATTTGGGACAAAATTAATAGTCCCATGGACAAATGTGGGTTAATTCAAGAAAGCCAGCATGGATTTCTTAACGGAAAATCATGTTTAACTGTCCTGCTGTAGTTTTTTGATGAGGTAACAGAGAGGGTTGATGAGGGCAATGCTGTTGATGTGGTGTACATGGACTTTCAAAAGGTCTGGCAGCATCTGAAAGGTCACTGACCTGAAACGTTAACTTTGCTTCTCTCTGGACAGATGTTGCCTGACCTGCTGAGTATTTCCAGCATTTCTTGTTTTCATTATGGCACAGAGTTCCCTTTTCAAACTTACAGAATTAACCACAATAATGTACTCTGAGATTCAAGTTAAATATCATCCCAATATTTACACACATTATGAGTTTATAAGTTTCAGTATTAATTCCCATTAGTGCATCCTGACATATACATTAGATATAACATAACATAAGAACAGAAGAAATAGGAGCAGGAGTAGGCCATTCGGCCCCTCAAGCCTGCCTCGCCATTCAGTAAGATCATGGCTGATCTGCCCCAGACCTCAACTCCTCTTTCATGCCAGCTCTTCATAGCCCTCAACTCTACAATATTTCAAAAATCTATTTACATCCTCTTTAAATACTTTCAGTGATTTAGCCTCCAATACTGTCTGGGGTAGAGAATTCCAGACATTCACTATCCTCTGAGAGAAGAAATTCCTTTGCATCTCAGTTTAAATGAGTGTCCCCTTATTCTGTAACTATGTCGCCTAGTTTGAGATTCCCCCACTAGTGGAAACATTTTCTCAACATCTACCCTGTTAATAAAAACAAGAAATGCTGGAAATACTCAGCAGGTCTGGCAGCATCTGTGAAGAGAGAAGCAGAGTTAATGTTTCAGGTCAGAGACCCTTCTTCACCCTGTTAAGCCCCCTCAGAATCTTGTAAGTTTCAAAAAGATCACCCCTCATTCTTCTAAACACGAATGAATAACCTGTTTAGCCGTTCTTGATAAGTCAACCCCTTCATCCCAAGAATCAGCTGAGTGAATCTCTTTTGAACTCCTCCAATGCCAGTACATCCTTTCTGAAGTCTAAATCTCAAGTGCGATATCAGATTGAGAGAATCTGAAAGATAGTATAACCTGAGATACAAACTGAGAATTCAGTTTAAAACTCCCCCGGATTGTGAAACTAAAAGATACAATAGCAAT
Source organism: Heterodontus francisci (assembly GCF_036365525.1). NCBI lineage: Eukaryota > Metazoa > Chordata > Chondrichthyes > Heterodontiformes > Heterodontidae > Heterodontus > Heterodontus francisci. Next base: position 27,246,500 of record NC_090405.1, on the reverse strand, counting down.
TTAATTTGTATAGACTGTGCGTTGGATCACATTCCAGCCCTCATCCAGTATCAGACTGGAAGATACTGTAGCAATTCCATTAGTGCAGACTCAGCTCTACATTACAGAGCAGGGAACATATTTAAACAACCGGGAACACTTTTACACAAGACGGATCATATTTACACAACTGAGAAGATCTTTACCCAACAGGGAACCATTTTACACAATAACAGAGAACATCTTTACACAACAGCGAATATAGTTACACAACAGAGAACATATTACACAGCAGGAAATATCTTTAAAAGAACACAGGGAACATCTTTACACAACAGAGAACACAATTACATAAATCATCAGTCTTTCGCTGTCTCTTGCTGGTTTGCTCAGTACCTTTCTCTGTCTGTTCCTTTCTGGGTCCTGATAATATCTTCCTGGTTTTCTGTGTCTTTCTCTGTCTGTTCCTTTCTGAGTCCTGATAATCTCTTCCTGGTTTTCTGTGTGTCTTTCTCTGTCTGTTCCTTTTCTGGGTCCTGATAATCTCTTCCTGGTTTTCTGTGTGTCTTTCTCTGTCTGTTCCTTTCTGGGTCCTTATAATCTCTTCCTGGTTTTCTGTGTGTCTTTCTCTGTCTGTTCCTTTCTGGGTCCTGATAATATCTTCCTGGTTTTCTGTGTGTCTTTCTCTGCCTGCCTCATTGTCGGTGCTGTTACTCTGTGTCCTTGTGTCATTGTGCAGTGAGGGTGAGTCCGTCAGCACGTGTGTTGCTGAGTCCGGGATTCTTGAGAAATCCGACCGCAATCCTATTTTTATAAAAACATTGGGGAAATGAACATATTTCACTAACGGGCAGCTAAAATTTAAACCAGCAGTTAGCAGAGTGGCGCAGCGGAAGCGTGCTGGGCCCATAACCCAGAGGTCGATGGATCGAAACCATTCTCTGCTATTTATGTTTGGTAGGAACACAAACCGTTCACTTTCAAAATATCAAGTGTTTCCCCATCATAACAAGATGTGCTCGATTGCAATCAGCTTTTTCCTTCTAGTGAACACATCAATCAGCAACAAATCACTTTTGCTCACACGAACACAAGCTGCAAACACGGACCAGCCGAGTCTCTCCCACTTTGTCAACCCCTTCCTGCAGAGTCTCCTCTCCACCACCAGATGGTGATGTTGGCCACAAGAAAACCAGGACAAATGGTCGCAGTGAGGAGACGGTCAGGAACAGAAAATACAACAAGAACAGGGAAAACCTTTACACAACAACAGGGTACATCTTTACACAACAGAAAACATATTTACACAACAGGAAATACCGTTACACAACAGGGAGAACACAATCATACAAATGCCTTGTTTCTCCATCTCAGTTTCGTTGTCTGTCTCTCTCTCTCCGTTCCTCACTTTTGCTTCCTCACAGTCTATTAGTTTCCTGTGTGTTTTTCTCTCTGTCCCGTTGTCGATGGTGTCACTCAGCGTCCTTGTAACATTGTGTAGCCAGGCTGAGCCTCCCAACACCTGTGTTATAGAACATAGAACAGTACAGCACAGTACAGGCCCTTCGGACCACGATGTTGTGCCGAACCTTTAATCTACTCGAAGATCAAAACTACCTACATACCCTTCATTCTACTATCATCCATGTACCTATCTAAGAGATGCTTAAATGTCCCTAATGTATCTGCTTCTACTACCACCACTGGCAGTGCATTCCACGCACCCACCACTCTCTGTGTAAAGAACCTACCTCTGACATCTCCCCGAAACCTTCCTCCATCACCTTAAAATTATGCCCCCTGGTGATAGCTCTTTCCACCCTGGGAAAAAGTCTCTGGCTATCCACTCTATCTATTCCTCTCATCATCTTGTACCCCTCTATCAAGTCACCTCTCATCCTTCTTCGTTCCAATGAGAAAAGCCCCAGCTCCCTCAATCTTTCTTCGTAAGACATGCCCTCCAGTCCAGGCAGCATCCTGGTAAATCTCCTCTGCACCCTCTCTAAAGCTACCTCATCCTTCCTATAATGAGACGACCAGAACTGAACACAATATTGCAAGTGTGGTCTAACCAGGGCTTTATAGAGCTGCAGCATAACCTCGCGGCTCTTAAACTCAATCCCCCTGTTAATGAAAGCCAACACACCATACGCCTTCTTAACAACCCTATCAACTTGGGTGGCAACTTTGAGCGATCTATGGACATGGGCCCCAAGATCCCTCTGTTCCTCCACATGACCAAGAATCCTGTCTTTTCGCCTGTATTCTGCATTCAAATTCGACCTTCCAAAATGAATCACTTCACACTTTTCCAGGTTGAACTCCATCTGCCACTTCTCAGCCCAGCTCTGCATCCTGTCAATGTCCTGTTGCAACCTACAACAGCCTTCCACACTATCCACAACTCCAGCAACCTTCGTGTCATCGGCAAACTTGCTAACCCAGACTTCCACTTCCTCATCCAAGTCATTTATAAAAATCACAAAGAGCAGAGGTCCCAGAACAGATCCCTGCGGAACACCACTGGTCACCGAGCTCCAGGCTGAATACTTTCCATCTACTACCACCCTCTGTCTTCTATGGGCCAGCCAATTCTGTATCCAGACAGCCAACTTTCCCTGTATCCCATGCCTCCTTACTTTCTGAATGAGCCTACCATGGGGAACCTTATCAAACTCCTTGCTGAAATCCATATACACCACATCCACTGCTCTTCCTTCATCAATGTGTTTTGTCACATCTTCAAAGAATTCAATAAGCCTTGTGCGGCATGACCTGCCCCTCACAAAGCCATGCTGACTGTCTCTAATCAAACTCTGCTTTTCCAACTAATCATAAATCCTGTCTCTCAGAATCCTCTCCAATAATTTGCCCACTACCTACGTAAGACTGACTGGTCTGTAATTCCCAGGGTTATCCCTATTCCCTTTCTTGAACAAGGGAATAACATTTGCCACCCTCCAATCATCTGGTACTACTCCAGTGGACAGTGAGGACGCAAAGATCATCGCCAAAGGCGCGGCAATCTCTTCCCTCGCTTCCCGTAATATCCTTGGGTATATCCCGTCTGGCCCCAGGGACTTATCTGTCCTCATGTCTTTCAAAATTTCCAGCACATCCTCCCTCTTAACATCAACCTGTTTGAGCATATCAGCCTGTTTCACACTGTCCTCACAAACGACCAGGTCCCTCTCACTCGTGAATACTGAAGCAAAGTATTCATTTAGGACCCCCCTACCTCCTCCGACTCCAGGCACAAGTTCCCTCCACTATCCCTGATCGGCCCTACCCTCACTCTGGCCATCCTCTTGTTCCTCACATAAGTGTAGAACGCATTGGGATTTTCCTTAATCCTACCCGCCAAGACTTTTTCATGTCCCCTTCTAGCTCTCCTAAGTCCATTCTTCAGTTCCTTCCTGGCTACCTTGTAACCCTCTAGAGTCCTGTCTGATCCTTGCTTCCTCAACCTTAAGTAAGCTTCCTTCTTCCTCTTGACTAGCTGTTCCACATTTCTTGTCATCCAAGGTTCCTTCACTCTACCATCCCTTCCTTGCCTCATCGGGACAAACCTATCCAGCAGTCGCAGCAAGTGCTCCCTAAACAACCTCCACATTTCTGTCGTGCATTTCCCTGAGAACATCTGTTCCTAATTTATGCACCCCAGTTCCTGCCTAATAGCATTGTAATTCCCCCTCCCCCAATTAAATATTTTCCCATCCCGTCCGCTCCTGTCCCTCTCCATGACGATAGTAAAGGTCAGGGAGTTGTGATCACTATCACCGAAATGCTCTCCCACCGAGAGATCTGCCACCTGGCCTGGTTCGTTGCCAAGCATCAAATCCAACATCGCCTCCCCTCTAGTCGGCTTATCTACATATTGAGTCAGGAAACCTTCCTGGACACACCTGACAAAAACTGCTCCATCCAAACTATTTGCACTAAGGAGGTTCCAATCAATATTCGGGAAGTTGAAGTCACCCATGACAACAACCCTGTTACTTCTGCACCTTTCCAAAATCTGCCTCCCAATCTGTTCCTCCGTGTCTCTGTTGCTATTGGGGGGTCTATTGAAAACTCCCAATAAAGTGACTGCTCCTTTCCTGTTTCTGACTTCCACCCATAATGACTCAGTAGACAAACCCTCCTCGATGACCTCCCTTTCTGCAGCTGTGATACTATCCCTGATTAACAATGTCACTCCCCCACTTCTTTTACCTCCCTCCCTATTCCTTTTGAAACATCTAAACCCGGGAACATCCAACATCCATTCCTGCCCCTGTGATCTCCAAGTGTCCGTAATGGTCACAACATCGTAGCTCGAAGTACTGATCCATGCTCTAAGTTCATCACCCTTATTCCTGACACTTCTTGCATTAAAATAGACACACTTCAACCCATCATACTGGCTGAAACTTTGCCCTGTCAACTGTCTAACCTTCCTCACAGACTCTCTGCACTCGGTATCTGCCTGTTCAACAGCTACCCCATCCACTGATCCATAGCTCCGGTTCCCATCCCCCTGCCAAACTAGTTTAAACCCTCCCGAAGAGCTCTAGCAAACCTCCCGCCCAGGATATTGGTGCCCCTCCAGTTCAGATGCAACCCGTCCTTCTTGTACAGGTCCCACCTTCCCCAGAAGGTATCCCAATGATCCACATAACTGAAGCCCTCCCTCCTACACCAGCTCTGTAGCCACGTGTTCAGCTGCACTCGCTCTCTGTTTCTAGCCTCACTAGCACGTGGCACCGGTATCAATCCTGAGATTACTACTCTGCTCGTCCTGCCTTTTAGCTTCCAACCTAACTCCTATATTCGCTTTTCAGGTCCTCATCCCTTTTCCCAGCTATGTAATTGGTACCGATATGTACCACGACTTCTGGCTGCTCCCCCTCCCCCTTAAGAATCCTGTAGACTCGATCTGAGACATCCCTGACCCTGGCACCCAGGAGGCAACATACCATCTGGGAGTCTCATTCGCGACCACAGAATCTCCTGTCTGTTCCTCTAACCATTGAATCTCCTATCACTATCGCTCTCCTATTCTCCACCCTTCCCTTCTGAGCCGCAGAGCCAGGCTCAGTGCCAGAGACCTGGCCGCTGTGGCTTTCCCCTGGTAGGTCCCCCCCCACAACCGTATCCAAAACGGTATACTTATTATTGAGGGGAACGGCCACAGGGGATCCCTGCACTGTGTGCCTATTCCCTTTCCCTCCCCTGACGGTCACCCAGCTACCTTTATCCTGTGACTGAGGTGTCAGTACTTCCCTATAACTGCTCCCTATCATCCCCTCTGCCTCCCGCATGATCCGAAGTTCATCCAGCTCCAGCTCCGGTTCCCTAACGCGGTCTGTGAGGAGCTGGAGTTGGGTGCACTTCTCACAGGTGAAGTCAGCAGGGACACAAGTGGTGACCCTTACCTCCCACATCCTGCAAGAGGAGCATGCAACTGCCCTAGCTTCCATCCCCTCTGCTCTAAATTGACAACAGAGAATAAAAAAATATAAAGTAAAACCTTACCTTACCAAACCCTCCACACAAGAGTCCTTTTTTTTGGTTGGAGGAGGAAGATGGGTGGGAGACACTACACGTGTAGTGTTTCGGGTTTAGCCACTGCCCGAATATATAAGTTCACTTACCCAGCAGTCCCCGTGTCCGCGTCCGCCGAATCGCCAGGTAAGTACTTTATAGTGAAACGTACCTTCCCAGCTGCCCCCTGGCTCGCACTATCACTGCTACTGCTGATCAAAGGTGTTGCTGTAATAAAAACAGAAAATGCTGGAAATGCTCAGTAGGTCTGGCAGCATCTGTGCAGAGAGAAACAGTTAACAGTTCAGATCTGTTTCCTCAGCTCACATTAACTTTGTTTCTCTCTCCACAGATGCTGCCAGACCTGCCGACTATTTCAAGCATTTTCTGTTTATGTTTCAGATTTCCAGCATCCGCAGTATTTTGCTTTTGTACGTGTGTTGCTATGTCTGGGACTGTTTGAGTGCAATGCTATTGCTTTATAAACAGCGTTGAAACAAACATTTATCTAGTTAACACACAGCACTAATACACAGCTGGATATAAACAGCAGCCTGCAGCAGAGGGTGCAGTGGAAGTTTATTAACACAAATAATTCACCAGCACAATATTTACTGCTATCCACATTCACACCACGCTTCATCTTAACACGTTTTACTCTTTATTTACATCAACTTCTTCCTTCCAGTAAACACTTCAATTTGGAACACAGCTTCCAAATCACCTTTATTCACAAACCCGAACACAAGCTGCAAATGCTGCAAACACACACCAGCCCAGACTTTTCCCTTTCTGTCAACCCATTCCTGCATCACTGCCTCTCCACCAACAGTTGCTGCTAGAATCATACAATCATAGAATGGCTAAAGCACAGAAGGAGGCCATTCGGCCTGACGAACCCATGCTGGCTCTCTGCTGAAGCAACTCACCTCGTCTCACTCCCCAGTCAGTTCAATTTCGGTGGTGGGAAAACTTCTCGAAAGAATAATTCGGGACAAAATTAATAGTCCCATGGACAAATGTGGGTTAATTCAGGAAAGACAGCATGGATTTCTTAAGGGAAATTCATGTTTAACTGTCCTGCTGGAGTTTTTTGATGAGGTAACAGAGAGGGATGATGAGGGCAATGCTGTTGATGTGGTCTACATGGACTTTCTAAAGGTCTGGCAGCATCTGAATGGTCACTGACCTGAAACATTAACTCTGTTTCTCTCTCCACAGATGCAGCCAGACCTGCTGAGTATTTCCAGCACTTTTTAGTTATATTTCAGCTTTCTAGCATCTGCAGTATTTTGCTTTTATTGACTTTCAAAAGGAGTTTGATACAGTGCAACACAACAGACTTGTGAGCAAAATTATAACTCATGGAATAAAAGGGACTGTAGTAACATGGATATGGAATTGGCTGAGTGACAGGAAACAAAGAGTAGTGAGCAATGGATGTTCTTCGGGCTAGAGGAAGGTTTGTAGTGGAGTTCCCCAGAAGTCAGTGTTGGGACCCTTGCCTTTCCTGATATATATTAATGACCTAGACCTTGGTGTACAGGGCAGAATTTCAAAGTTTATGGATGATACGAAAATTGGAAGCATTGTGAACTGTAAGGATGATAGTGTAGAACTTCAAAAGGACATAGACAAGTTGGTGGAATGGGAGGACAGATGACAGGTGAAGTTCAATGCAGAGAAATGTGAATTGATTCATTTTGGTAGGAAGAACATGGAGTGACAATATAGAATAAAGGGTACAATTCTAAAGGGGGTGCAGGAGCAGTGGGACCTGGGGGTATAAGTCATTGGTTGAGAGAGTGGTTAATAAAGCATACAGTATCCTCGGCTTTAGTGATAGAGGCATAGAATACAAGAACAAGGAGGTCATGTTGAACTTGTATAAGACACTAGCCTCAGCTGAAGTACTGAGTCCAGTTCTGGGTGCCACACTTTAGGAAAGATGTGAAGGCATTGCAGAGATTATGGAAAAGATTCATGAGAATGGTTCCAGGGATGAGGAACTTCAGTTATGAAGATAGATTGGAGAAGTTAGGACTGTTTTCCTTGGAGAAAAGAAGGCTAAGAGGAGATTTCATAGTGGTATTCAAAATGATGAGGGGTGTGGACAGAGTGGATAGGGAGAAACTGTTCCCACTTGTGAAAGGATCGAGAACGGGAGGGCACAGATTTAAAGTTTGTTGTTCATTAAGTGTCTTCTATTCTGGGAAAAATAGAGCATATGATTGACTGTATCAGTAAGTGGGAAAATTTAAAATTTTTGTTGTGACCTGTGGAGAAGTGGGATGAGACTAAATAGTAACCACCTCAGATTTCAATTGCAACAGCACTTGTGATCTGACTCTGTAGCTTAGTTGGTTAAAGCACCTGTCTTGTGAACAGGAAATTCTGTGTTCAATTCCCAGCGGAGCCTTATTTCATATTTGCAATATGCTTGAGAAGTTTGGGTGTTAACATTTATGTCTGTGTCTTGTGAACTTTAACTTAGAATTCAAATTACATGATGAATTTCATTCACAGGAGAAAACAGCCTTTGTGAAGGATGTGAGTTTGGAATGGCTGTTCCTCCTTGTCCAGAAATTCAGTGCTGATATTTCAAAGGCAACCTCTTTGATACAAATTTGTTCACAGTTGCATTCAACCTGGAAAAAAAGCTCGACCTTAATCTCACTGAAGGAAAGTGTGACCGTGTTGTATGTTTCAAAGTGTGTGTGTCATTATGTGTTGCTTGTAACTGAGACTGAGACACGACGCAAGTGGGAGGGTTGATCTGAGGTTTGGAATATTTCTCAGTCAGGAACAAGAAAAATCAAAGGAACCAAATAAGAAAACCTATGTCTCATGTGGTTACCGAGAAACGGTGAGGAGATATTAAACTTTGTTCTATTCAAAACAGCTGTGTGAACTTTGACCTTTCCTGCCTTTTCTCAACAGTATTTGAAGTGTCTCGGTAACAATGTTCAGTGTTGAGGAGAGTGGGGTCTGGGTGAGCAGATGCTGAGTGTGACAGGGTCAGGACTGGATGCAGGAAGTTCTCTGACAGTCTCTCTCTCTTGCCGATGGGTTTGAGTTGATTTTCAACTGGGAGCAGCTGGTTTTTCGATAAATGAAGGAAGTTCCCTCCAACCATTTTTTTCTGACAGTGTAGGATAAGGATGTGAAGGGTTAATGCTGAAAACAGTGGGATCAACCCCTCCCACTGTCAGAGTAATGATGAAACAGTCACATGAGATGAGGTTTGGGAGAAGAGAGAGCAGCACCAAGGATGCTAGTTTCGGAGGCTTGATGAGTGTGTATATAGTATTGTGTAAATTAGAAAAGAGGTCTTAGTTCTTTCAGCAGGAAATGTGTCCAGAAAATATTGATAAAGTCACAATTTTATAATTCAGGAGTCGGAACACAGATATTAATTCCAAGTGACAGTTCTGGGTTCATTTAACAAAAGTAGAGAATAATATTACTCACTGCTTGAAATCCCCCAGTGAGGAGACAGTTAAACAGGTGATCTGTTGAGGCATCCTTCAATCCAAGGGTTCGACAGCATTTAATCTCCCTTTTTGGTGAAATTCTCTGTTATTTGAAACTTTTTTATCCAGCTTTGATGGGTGAGTGAAAAAACTGAAAAAAGTGAACAGTTCCATCCTTTCTTTTCTTTCTTCTTCCCTTCTTTCCATCAGGTTCTCTTTTCTGTCCCAGATCAATATAATGATGAGAATCCCAATTTAATCTGCTGTTTCTGGTGTTTTATCCATTCCAATTAAAATTCAACATTCCAATCAAATCTATTTGTTATTCCACAGTGTCTCTCCATGTGTTTTATTCTGTTCTATTTGCTCACATTCTGTTTGATGATCAATGTTACATCTCACTCTCTTTTCTGGTGAAGATCAGAAGCAGTGATATCTTTTTGCACCACCCATCAAGTCGGCCTGAGGCTGTGCCTCGCCGATCATGTGGAGTTAGGAACATAAGAACAGGAGTCGACCATTCAGCCCATCGAGCCTGCCCCGTCATTCAATATGATCATGGCTGATCGTCCACTTCAATGTCCTTTTCCCCACACTTTCCTCATATTCCCTTCTGTCATTTGTATTTAGAAATCTGTCAATCTCTGCTTTAAACATACTCAATGACTGAGCTTCCACAGCCCTCTGGGGTAGAGAATTCCAAAGATTCACAACCCTCTGAGGAACAGCATTTCTCCTCATCTCTGTCCTAAGCGGCTACTCCCTTATTTTGAAATTCCTTCCCTTGGTTCTTGACTCCCCAATCAGGGGAAACATCTTAGCTGCATCTACCCTGACTGTCATTTAAGTATTTTGTAGGTTTCAATGAGATCACCTCCCATTCTTCGAAACTCTAGAGAATACTGCCCCAGTTTCTCCAACCTTTCTTCATAGAACAGTCCCACCATCCCTGGAACAAGTCTGATGAACCTTCGTTGAACTCCCTCTGTGGCAATAATATCCTTCCTAAGGTAAGGAGACCAAAACTGCATTCCAAGTGCGGTCTAACCAAGTTTCTATACAATTGAAGCAAGAATTCACGACTCTCGTACTCAAATCCTCTTGTGATAAAGGCTAACATACTATTAGCTTTCCTAATTGCTTGCTGCACCTGCATGTTAGCTGTCAGTGACTTATTGACATGGACACCCAGGTCACCCTTATATTCTATACCTCAGCTAATAAAGGAAAGGATTCCACATACCTGCTGAACCACCTTATTGACCTGTCCTGCTACCTTCAGGGATCTGTGGACATTCGCTCCAACGTCCCTCACTTCCTCTACACCGTTCAGTGTTCTCCCATTAATTGTGTATTCCTTTGCCTTTTTTGACCTCCCAAATGCATCACCTCACCCTTGTCCAATTTGAATTCCATTTACCACTACTCTGCCCACCTGACCAGTCTATTGATATCTTCCTGCAGTGTACAGCTATCCTCCTCGCTATCAGCAACACGGACAATTTTCATGTCATCTGCAATCGTCTTGATTGTGCCCTCTACATTCATGTCCAAATCATTAATATATACCACAAAAAGCAGGGAACCTAGTTCTGAGCCCTGTGGAACACCACTTGAAACAGACCTCGAGTTGCACAAACATCCGTACCCAATTCCTTTTTGCTTCCTGCCACTGAGTCTATTTTATGTCCAGCTTGCTACATTCCCCTGGATCCCATGTGCTTTTATTTTTTTTAACCAGTTTGCCATGTGGGACCTTGTCAAAAGCCTTGCTAAAATCCATGTAGACCACATCAACTGCACTATCCTCATTGTTACTTCTTCAAAAAATTCAATCAAGATAGTCAGACAGGAGCTTCCCTGAACAAATCCATGCTGATGATACTTGATTAATCTGAGCCTTTCTAAGTGACAGTTTATCCTGTCTCTCAGAATTAATTCCAATAATTCACCCACTATTGAGGTTAGGCTGACTGGTCTTTAATTATTCGGTCTTGCTTCCTTTTTCAACAATGGTGCAATGTTAGCAATAAAAACAAAATGTACTGCAAATACACAGCAGATCTGGCAGCATCTGTGGAGAGAGAAGCAAAGTTAACATTTCAGGTCAGTGACTTTTCATCAGAACAGATATGTTAACTTTGCTTCTCTCTCCACAGATGCTGCCAGACCTGCTGTGTATTTCCAGCACTAATAGTTTTTATTTCAGATTTCCAGCATCTGCAGAATTTTGCTTTTATTGCAGAGACCTCCAATCCTCTGACATCACACCTGTATCCAGTGAGGGATTGGAAACTGATGGTCAGACCTCCCACTATTTCCTCACTGGCTTCTTTTAACATGCTGGGGTACATTTCATCCGGCCCTGATGATTTATCCACTTTCAAGGATGCTCATCCCATTTATACTTCTTCTCCCCCTCAGTTTATCATGTCCAATGCTTCACACTCCTTCTCCTTAATTATAATGTCTGCATCACCCCCTCATTTGTGAAGACAGTAAAGTATTCATTAACAAACATACCAACATCTTCAACCCTGACACATAGGTTACTTTTTAGTTCTTTGATGGGCCTTACTTTATCCTCTGTTGCCTCTTACTCCCATGTATTGAAGAAATATCTTTGAATTCGTTTTGATTTTGCTTGTCAAAATTCTTTCATGCTCTGTGTTTTTCACCACTGCTCCCAAATGCCTGTAGTCATGTCAAAGCACAACTTGTCAGAAGTGGGATTTAAACCCACCCCTCCAGAGAGCGTTGTGATCTGAATGCACCATTTCAGACTGCTTGACCATCCTGTCTACCCCATGTGGATGCTTAATGCTGAGGTAGTTATCCATTCTTTGTGAAAGTATTTGTGAGATTGTGGAAATGTCTGGAAGAGGAAAGACCAGCGGAAAAGCCCGGTCCAAGGCCAAGTCTCGCTCCTCCCAGGCTGGACTGCAGTTCCCGGTGGGCCGTGTTCACAGGCTCCTGAGAAAGGGTAACTATGCTGAGCGTGTGGGTGCCGGAGCCCAGGTCTATCTGGCTGCTGTGCTCGAGTATCTGACCGCTGAAATCCTAGAGCTGGCCGGTAACGCGGCCCGGGACAACAAGAAGACCCGCATCATCCCCAGACACCTGCAGCTGGCCGTCCGCAACGACGAGGAGCTCAACAAGCTGCTGGGAGGAGTGATCATCGCACAGGGCGGGGTGCTGCCTAATATCTAGGCCGTGCTGCTGCCCAAGAAAACCAGCGCTCAGAGCTTCCAGAAAAAGGAAAGCGGCCAAAATGTCATCTAATAACCCAAAGGCTCTTTTCAGAGCCACCCACAGTCTCTGTGAAAGGGCTGATTACTGTCTAATTCCAGCATGTCAGTAACAGGACAGAATAGGATCTATTTAAAATGTTCAAGCAACTATTTCAGTGGCTTCTCACTGTCCCCCTGATCCCTGTGTGAAGGGAATTACCAATAGTCTAATTTATTCCTTTCCACACCAAGTTTGAGTTATTGGTCCCTTAAGGATTGCTGAATGGAGTCTTTTACCGTTACAGATAAGAAGTGGGAAAAAAATGACAGGTTAAAATTGTGCGTAAAATAGCGCCAGGAATTTGTGGCGAAAATAGCGGAATAAACAAAGGTTTTTAAAGGTTGGTGGAAAATATTTTACGAACAACTTTAAATAGATTTTCCAGTAATCGCTTCGTTCCGACACTGAAGTTGGCGCCTTTTGCGAATTCAAACTTTCTGCCAGGTCGACAATTTAAACCAATGTAATAAAAACAAGAAATGCTGGAACCACTCAGCAGGTCTGGCAGCATCTGTGGAACGAGAAGCAGAGTTAACGTTTTGGATCCGGAACTGTTCGCACCCACACTGTTTGGGATCATCTTTTCCCTGCTGCTCTCATATGCATTCAAGTCTTCAGAAGAAGGAGTTTTCCTCCACACATGATCAGGTGGCAGGTTGATCAACCTTGCCTGTCTAAGAGCGAAGACCAAAGTACGGAAAGTCCTCATCAGGGAACTCCTCTTTGCTGACAATGCTGCATTAACATCTCACACTGAAGAGTGTCTGCAGAGTCTCATCGACAGGTTTGCGACTGCCTGCAACGAATGTGGCCTAACCATCAGCCTCAAGAAAACGAACATCATGGGACAGGACGTCAGAAATGCTCCATCCATCAATATCAGCAACCACACTCTGGAAGTGGTTCAAGAGTTCACCTACCTAGGCTCAACTATCACCAGTAACCTGTCTCTCGATGCAGAAATCAACAAGCGCATGGGAAAGACTTCCACTGCTATGTCCAGACTGGCCAAGTGAGTGTGGGAAAATGGCACACTGACACAGAACACAAAGGTCCGAGTGTATCAAGCCTGTGTCCTCAGTATCTTGCTCTACAGCAGCGAGGCCTGGACAACATACGTCAGCCAAGAGCGACGCCTCAATTCATTCCATTTTCGCTGCTTCCGGAGAATCCTTGGCATCAGGTGGCAGGACCGTATCTCGAACACAGATGTCCTCGAGGTGACCAACATCCCCAGCTTATAGACCCTACTGAGCCAGCGGCGCCTGAGATGGCTTGGCCATGTGAGCCGCATGGAAGATGGCAGGATCCCCAAGGACACATTGTACAGTGAACTCGCCACTGGTATCAGACCCACCGGCCATCCATGTCTCCACTTTAAAGACGTCTGCAAATGCGACATGAAGTTCTGTGACATTGATCACAAGTCATGGGAGTCAGTTGCCAGTGATCGCCAGAGCTGGCGGGCAGCCATAAAGGCGGGGCTATAGTGCGGCGAGTCGAAGAGACTTAGCAGTTGGCAGGAAAAAAGACAGAAGCGCAAGGGGAGAGCCAACTGCGTAACAGCCCTGACAACCAATTTTATCTGCAGCACCTGTGGAAGAGTCTGTCACTCTCGAATTGGTCTTTATAGCCACTCCAGGCACAGCTCCACAAACCACTGACCAGCTCCAGGCGCTTACCCATTGTCTCTCGAGACAAGGAGGCCAAAGAAGAAGGTGTGGCTTTTCACTGAGGGCATGTGTCGACTGGGGAAATAACTAACTGTAGAACCTTGGGCACTGTTTACACAGCCCGTTTAGAAAATCAAATCCACTGCACATCCTTGCTGCAAGTGAAATGTCAAATTTGGGGATTCCAGTTTTATTCCCGAATGCAGCACAGATTTATTCCAGTCAGTTCTGAACAGCCAATCCCAGCTCCCGTTTCCAGGTCACTGCTCTCTCTGTGTGAGGCGGTGGGTGGCTCTTAGAAGAGCCTTTGTTGTGTGTTTGCTGGAAAGGGTCGAGTTGTTCAGCCGCCAAATCCGTGGAGTGCGGCCCTGCCGTTTCAGAACGTACACCACATCCATGGCAGTGACCGTCTTGCGCTTGCCGTGCTCAGTGTAGGTGACCGCATCCCTGATCACATTCTCCAGGAAAACCTTCAACACCCCGCGAGTCTCCTCATAGATCAAATCCGAGAACCGCTTGACCCCGCCATGGCGAGCCAGGCGGCGGATTGCTGGTTTAGTGATGCCCTGGATATTATCACGAAGCACTTTACGGTGCCGCTTTGCTCCGCCTTTTTAGTACCTCCCTCTCTCAATTTGTACCCTCTCCATTGACTCTACTCTCTTCACTTCTACTGATATTTTGTCCAATTCCACTTCCTTACTGATCACTGATACAAAGTACTCATTAAGTAGATTAACATTGCCCTGCACTTCCAAGCATATATTACCCTCTTTGTCCCTAATAGGCCGCACTCTACCTCTTACTACCCACTTATCATTTACATGCTGCTCAAAGATTTTTGGGTTCCTTTTCATGTTGACTGCCAGTCTATTCTCATAGAAATAGAGAATAAGCTAAATATAGAAGATATAAATATTTCGCATCCTTGATGAGGTGGAACTTTTTTATGTTGTGGGTAGTAATGTCTTGGCCCATGAGTGTGGTGGAAGCAGAGACAATCAATGATTTGAAAAGGAAATTGGATGGATACTTGAAGGAAAGAAACTTGCAGGAGGAAAGGGATCGAGCTGGTGAGTGGAACTGACTCTACTGCTACGGGGAGAGCCAGCATGGACATGATGGGCCAAACAACCACCTTCTATGCTGGAAATAACTCTGTGTTGTTTCTCAAATTCAATCCACTGGTGCTTGGTAAATAATTTCAAAGTAAATTGTGCAACTGGAAAATCAGAACCAAGGCAAGGGACGCATAAGGAAGCAGAAATGCTGAAACCCAGGATTGAACCTGGGTTCCCATGGATCAGATACTCCTCCACTAGGGATCCACTAGGGATCATCCAAGTTACTTTTAAATCCTCCCACGGGTCCACATGTCAGACTGAGTTCCATGTTGTAGACTCAAGCAAAGGAAATCTGCTCAGTTCCAAAACTATCAGCAAATTGAAGCTGATTACGATCGACATCATCAGAGGTCAGAACGACCTGGTGAAAGAAGACACCCTGAAGAAGGATCCACAATATATTCAAAGACATCAGCAAAGTAAAAAAGAAGAAAATCGATGATAAAAACAGAAAGTGCTGGAAAAACAGAGCGGATCTGGCAGCATCTGTGGAGAGAGAAACAGAGTTAACATTTCAGGTCAGTGACCCTTCTTCAGAACTGGCAGATATAAGAAATGTAAAAGATTTTAAGCAAGTAAAGTGGGGGTGGGGCAAGAGATAACAAAGGAGAAGGTATTGAGAGGACAAGGTCACGGAATAGCTTAACAGAAGGAGAGGGCGGGGGAAGTGGGGGATGGAGAGGGTGGGGGGACATAGCGGGGGAAGTGAGGGGAGAGGGCGGGGAGAGGGGTGAGAAGCGAGTAGAGAGCGTGGGGGAAGCGGGGAGAGAGTGTGGGGGAAGCAAGTAGAGAGCGTGGGGGAAGTGGGGAGGGAGCGGCCGAAGACCTTGGTGGCGGTGGGTGTGCTCTCCTCCTCCTCCCCGCTCTCTCCGGACATTCTCCCCCGCCTGATCTCTCCGGCCATTCCCTGCTGCCATGTAAACACATGGCCTTTGTTTTGCTTTACATTGCCTTTGTGTGATTATTTGAGCAGCGCCATCTTTAGTCCTGGCAGCTGCCAGAACGTCGCTGACTGGGACGTTTTATTTGAACAGGCTGCTTTTGCACATGTGCTGATGCAGCGCCACCTAGTGGTGGCGTTGTCAGCAAATGCAGCCTTTCATTTCCTGGTATGTTCGTGCGTGTTTTCTTTTGTACCCGTCAGTGCCTGGGAGGAGAGAGTCAGCTTCACTTCGTAACCGTGAATTTCGGGTGTGAGAATGTGGGTTTTTACTCTGTATGTTTCAATTTTTGGTCTGTGACTGTTTGTTTCTGCTATTGCGATGTGAGTTTCACCACCTATCTTTCAACAACTTGTATGTGAGCATCAGCTTTTGTCCAGATCTATCAGTTTCTGATATAGAGTCATAGAGTTATACAGCACAGAAACAGGCCCTTCGGCCCATCGTGTCTGTGCCGGCCATCAAGCACCTAACTATTCCATTTCCCATTTTCCAGTACTTGGCCTGTAGCCTTGTATGCTATGGCATTTCAATTGCTCATCTAAATACTTCTGAAATGTTGTGAGGGTTCCTGCCTCTACCACCCCTTCAGGCAGTGCGTTCCAGATTCCAACCACCCTCTGGGTAAAATTTTTTCCTCAAATCCCCTCTAAACCTCCTGCCCCTTACCTTAAATCTACGCCCCCTCGTTATTAACCCCTCTGCTAATGGAAATACTTTCTTCCTATCTAAACTATCAATGCCCTTCATAATTCTGTATAGCTCTCCCCTCAGCCTTCTCTGCTCTAAGGAAAACAACCCTCGCCTTTTCAGTCTCTCTTCATGGCTGAAATTCCCCAGTCCAGGCAACATCCTGGTGAATCTCCTCTGCACCCTCTCCAGGGCAATCACATCCTTCCTATCATGTGGTGCCCAGAACAGTACACAGTACTCCATCTGTGGCCTAACTAGCATTTTATACAGCTCCATCATAACGCCCTGCTCTTATATTCTATGCCTCAGATGATCTATATCGTCTTGTAATCTAATATTTACGACACCACCAATTTTCGTGTCATGTGTGAGAAAGGGTTTGATTCTATCCCTATCAGTTTCTGTTACATGCATGTGTTTTTAATCTGCACCTCCTCTAGGTGAGTGTGTTTTATTCTCTGTAATGGTCAGTCTCTTGTAGGTGAGTCTGTGTTTTGCTTTTTATCTCTCAGTCTTCCAAGTATGAGCCTGGTTTTGTACCTAATTTTCTTTGTACCTTGCAGTATGGATATTGAAGAGAGGTTTTTACACATTAACTGCCAAATCCTGCGAAATGATTTTTGGGTTTCACACAGTATCTGTCAGTTTCTTGTCTAGGCCTGTTGTTTTAATCTGTCCCTGGCATTTGCTGGTTTGTTAGTGTGGGGTTTACACTGTACCTGTCAGTTTCTCAGATGTGAGTGTTGGTTTCACTTTGTATAGAATCATAGATCACAGAATACTTACAGCACAAAAGGAGGTTTCAGCTCATCGTGCTTGTGCTGCCTCTCTGCACAAGCAACTCAGCTCATGCCACATCCTCATGTATTCCATGAAAACCTGATTTTTTTTTTCTCTTCAGATAATTATCATATATCCTTTTGAAAGCTATGGTTGAACCTTCCTCCGTCACACTCTCAGGCAGTACATATCAGATCTTAACCACTCGCTGCGTAAAAAAAGGTTTTTCCTCATGTTGCCTTTGGTTCTTTTCCCATTCACCTTAAATCGGTGTCCTCTGCTTACTCAGCCATGCGTAATATTTCCCATTGCTTTCTCAGTACTGATGGATTGTGAGGTGGGAGACAGCCAGAAGTCCCACTGAGCTGCACTGACTCCCAGCTGAAAAAGAAATGAGATAAAGTTCAATCTTTCACAGCGAGATGCTGCAGAGAGTTAAGATTCCCGAATGAAAGTGAGACTTTCTCATACTGTTGTTGAATTTCATTTCAAACACTCCTTGTCATCTCTGCTACTGAAGCCGAAAAATAGGGAAAATCTAAATGGCGCTCAAACTCACAACCCTGAGATTAAACGTCCCATGATTGACAGACTGAACTGTCACTTCTACTCTACCTCTGTTTGGATGGATGCAACTGTATGCTCCAATGCAAGGGCAGCTTTCAAATCCTCCCATGGGTCCACATGTCAGACTGAGTTCCATGTTGTAGACTCAAGCAAAGGAAATCTGCTCACTTCCAAAATTATCAGCAAATTGAAGCTGATTACGATCAACATCATCAGAGGTCAGAACTACCTGGTGAAAGAAGACACCCTGAAGAAGGAGCCACAATTATTCAAAGGCATTGACAAAGTGAAAAACAAGAAAATCGATGAGTCAATCCAAGCCAAACAGAAACAATTGAAGAATTCCATTCCAGACCAGAACACAATTTTGTTGCTTTTGGAGCCAGGTCTCAGTTAATGCTAGAACATGGCTACCTGCCTGACCCTAACCCGACGGGTCCCGATGACATGTGTCGGGTTTGGGTCGCTCCTCCGGGTTCAGCATTTGGGTTCAGCATTCGGGCTCAGGTCAGGGCGGGCTGGGTCAGACACACTCGAATACTCTAAATACCTTGTGTTATAATTGTGTTAGTGAAACACTGGAAACCGCAGATCTTTTGAAGTGTACTGCCTACTCTGCTTGGTATTTCAACTTGCTGTGTACTAATCAATAAACAGTTTTTGTGTACATTGTAGCAGAACTCAGCCCCAGGCACATAATTATCCGGTTAGCTCTTTCTTGCCCTTTCCTGATTCTAGGGGTGTTGAAGGTCTTTGCCATTTTAATCTTAATGAAATATTTACAATGTAATCAGTTGCTGCACTGTTGTGTAATATGATGTTTTTAATGAGTTCTATTTTTCATTGACACAAATTTAACCTTTTTGTGTTTTGGTTTCTCTCTTGGTTTTCCTTCGTACTTTGTATTCTTGGTGACAAAAGCAGTTGAACAGCTACAATCTGCATTAATAGCAACTTCACCCTTTTCTTTAATTGCACAGTTTGCAAATGAATTGACTGCATCCCGTTAGGGGTTGGCAAGACTTCTTGTGCCTGCCTCAAAACATATTGTATTGAATAAAGATTGTAAAGTAAAGGAGGCTTGTAATGCAAATTAAGAGATTGAAAGGGGAAAGACAATGAATTATGCTCTAAATTTGGAATATATTTAATTAATTAAGTGTCAGACTTGATAAATCGCTGCTTTTAGTTTAATGTGGCCTCAGTGTTTATGGATAATTAATGAAATTAAGAGGCATTTTTTATATACAAAGCTGGGCATTAGTATTTAATAGTTGATATATAATTTTGAATATATTTTAATTTCTTTATTCATTTGACACGGCTAAATACGAAGCAGTCTTAAATAAGTTAATTTTTTTTTTTGTAAAATCTGATTACCAGATTAAAATATTAAATCACGGGAGACATTTCAAAGATTACTGAACCAGTAATCCAGAGGCCGAGACTCAAGATCCAGTGACAGCCAGGACGTTAAGGCGGGAAACACTCTGCACTAGTCTGCAGTGAGCGATTCCATCGAAGGTAGAGCACAATCTCTTTAATATAAGAATGTATATTTTATAATAATTAATCACTCAAGACCTTCCTGGTCTCTGCATCTCAGCTGCTCTCTTGATAAACTTGCAGCAAGTATTTCAACCTGTAAAGCAGGAGTCTAGGGAATGTATAATGATATTTTCTAGCCTTCGGGCAATATTTTAATCAATACAGTGTGGGACAACCTGTCTGGGCACAACTCCATGACTTTCTCTTTAACTAGTGACCTAACAATCACTAACTTCTATGATAACAATCTTCAGCTCATCACCTCCGGTACGTAGCTCTAATCTTAATGTACATTTAAACAACCTTTCAAGTCCAGTTACAGTTTTTGTTGCTTACCTGCACAAGCTTAAAAAGTGAAAAACGGAAGCAAGTTTAACTGAACATTCTGGTGGTCAGTTCGGGCACGGGAAAAAATGAAAGGACTCGGACCAGGTCGGATGTGGTGCTGTCAGGCTTGGGTCGGGTTACATTTGCTGACCCGAGCAGGCCTTTAGTTACTGTTGCAACCTTATATTCCCACTTGACAATCTGTATATTTTGTTCATTTCAATTTTGTCGACAAGCTCTTTGAATCCAGTTCCCCGGTCCTCAAGCAGGCTCAGTTTGGAAATCGATTCCGCTTTCTGGAAGGCTGAAACCAATCGATGACCTGAAACTAAAAATAGCAACAGAGAAGGGCTCGTCTGGGATTTGAACCCAGGACCTCTCACATATTAATCACTTACATACCCAAAGCGAGAATCATACCCCTAGACCAACGAGCCACTATTGGTGAATTTTTTATTTGCTCCTGTGGAATTTCACTGGCGCCCACAGCCGATCATCCATTTTTTTCTGATCAAAGCAACATCCTGCAAAGCTGAAATAAAAACAGAAAGTGCTGGAAATACTCAGCACCTCGGGCAGCATCTGTGGAGAGAGAATCAGAATTAACATTTCAGGGTTTTCACCTTTTGTTTGAACCATCTTTTCAGACTGCTTCTGTCCATCCAATCTCACTTTTTATTCTATCCACATTCTGAAGGTGGTGCAGTGGTGAGCACTGCAATCTCACAACTCCAATGACCCAGGTTTAGTTCTGAGTACTGCTTGTGTGGAATTTGCAAGTGGTACTTTATCAAATAAACAACACCCACTGCATTCCCTTCATCAACTTTCTCAGATAGTTTATCAAAAAATGCAGTTAGATTTGTCAAGCATGAACTCCCATTAATAAATCCATGCCCACTCACCTCCGTTCACTCAAACCTCTCCAAATTTGATTAGATTAGAGATACAGCACTGAAACAGGCCCTTCGACCCACCGAGTCTGTGCCGAACATCAACCACCCATTTACACTAATCCCATATTCCGACCAAACATCCCCACCTGTCCCTATATTTCCCGACCACCTACCTATACTAGTGACAATTTATAATGGCCAATTTACCTATCAACCTGCAAGTCTTTTGGCTTGTGGGAGGAAACCCACATAGACACAGGGAGAACTTGCAAACTCCACACAAGCAGTACCCGGAATCGAACCTGGGTCCCTGGAGCTGTGAGGCTACAGTGCTAACCACTGCGCCACTGTGCCACCCAAATGACTTCAATTTTCTTCCTGACCTGTTGGTCTCATGCTGATAGCAAGCTCACCATAGAGCATGTATTTGGCAATGTGACCGTCATTCATTTGGCCCAGTCAACAGAGTCACCGCTGACTCAAGAGGGCAAACATGCTGCGGATCACTGCACGCTGGTATACTTCCGCATTCGGCACTCTGTCCTGCCAGGAGATGTCCAATATCCATCTGAGACAGCGGAGGTGGAAGCTGTTCAGCTGCTTTTCTTGGCTTATATAAGTTGTTGATGCTTCTCTACTACAAAGGAGGGTGCTGAGATCACAAGCCTGTTACACGTGGAGCTTTGTATCGTTCAGTTTGCTGTCGGTTCACACTCATCTTCTCAACTTTGACATGACAGCTGCAGCATTGACAATCCTGGTGCTGATTTCAGTATCAAGGGACAGATTGCTGGTGATTGTTGATCCAAGGTATGTGAAGCTGTTGACAACCTCCAAAGTGAGGTTGTCGATGTTGATGGAAGGTGGAGTCTCTACGTCCTGGCCCATAACTTTGATCTTCCTGAGGCTGATCGTCAGTCCAAATTCCTTGCAGGCCAGGGAGAACCGATCTACAAGCTGCTGTCAGTGAACTTCATTATGGGATGTCAGCGCAGCATCATCAGCAAACAGCAACTCACAGACTAGGAATTTACCCACTTTGGTCTTGGCGCACAGTCTTGCCAAGTTGAACAGCTTGTCGTCAGCTCTGATGTGCAGGTGAACACCCCCATCTGAGTCACTGAAAGCGTACAATAGCAGCATGGAGAAGAATACACCAATTATAAAGGATGTGATAACGAGACAGTTAGAAAATAATGATATGATTGGGCAGAGTCAACATAGATTTATGAAAAGGAAAACAGGTTTGAAAAACCTGTTGAGATTTTTGAGGTTGTTACATATAGAACAGATAAAGGAGAACCAGTGGATGTGTGGTATTTGCATTTTCCTTTGGTAAGATCCCACACAGGAGGTGAGTAAACAATATTAGAGCACATAGGATTGGGGATAATATACTGATATGGATTGAGAATTGGTTAACAGACCGAAAACAGAGAGCAGGAATAACGGGTCCTCCTCAGGATGGCAGGCTGTTACTATTGGGGTACTGCAAGGATCAGTGTTGGAGCCACAGCTGTTAACAACCTATATAAATGATTTGGATGTGGGGATTAAATGTAATATTTCCAAGTTTGCAGATGACACAAAGCTCGGTGAAGTGTGAGTTGTGAGGAGGATGCAGAGAGGCTTCCAGGGGACCTGGAGAGGCTAAGTGAATGGGCAAGAACATGGAATATAATGTGAGTAAGTGTGAAGTTATCCACTTTGGTAGAATAAACAGAAAGACAGAGTATTTCTTAAATGGTGAGAGGCTGGGAAGTGTTGATGTCCAAAGGGACCTGGGTGTCCTTGTTCCTGAGACACTAAAAGCTCTTGTGCAGGTGCAGCAATCAATTAGGAAGGCAAATGGTATGTTGGCCTTCACACGAGGGGTCATGAGTACAGGAGTAAAGATGTCTTGCTGCAATTGTATAGAGCCTTGGTGAATCCGCACTGGAGTATTGTGTACAGTTTAGTCTCCTCATCTAAGGACGGATATACTTGCCATAGAGGGAGTGAAACAGAGGGTCACCAGACTAATCCCTGGGATGGTGGGATTGTCTGATGAGGAAACTGGGCCTGTATTCCTTAAAGTTTCGAAGAATGAGAGGTGATCTCATTGAAACTGACAAAATTCTTACAGGGCGTGATAGTGTGGGTGTCGACAGGATGTTTGCCCTGGTTGGTGAGTCTAAAACCAGGGGACATAGTCTCAGAATAAGGAGTAGGCCATTTAAAACTGAGAAAAGGTTGAATTTCTTCACTCAGATGGTGGTGAATCATTGGAATTCTGTACCCCAGAGGGCTGTGGCAGCTCAATCATTGAGCATGTTCAAGACAGAAATTGATAGAAATCTTGATACTCATGATATCAAGGGATATGGGGATAGCAGGGGAAAGGGGCATAGAGGTAGATAATCAGCCATGATCAAATTGAATGGTCGAGCAGGCTCGACGGGCTAAATGGCCTAGTCCTATGTTCCTCTGTTCCTAAGAGAGTTGGCGCCAGCGCGCAGCCCTGCTTTACCCCACTGCTGATCTTGAAAGTGTCTGATGTTGCTCCATTGTAACTGATGGAACTGTGCATGTTCTTGTGGAAAGAAGAAGAGACCATCTCTGCTGACAAGATCAAAGGCCCTGGTGATGTTTCTTCAAACATATGTGGCTCTGTGGTGCAATGGATAGCGTGTTGGACCTGATAAATAATGATAGAGAAAATGTTCAAAGGTGTGGGTTCGAGTCTCATCAAAGTCTAATTTTGGACCAGAGACACAGGAGCACGACGGAACAGAGAGATAAGAAGTGCGTCAAAAGCACAGACTTGGAGACAGAGCAAGGCAGGAGTGACATCACAATGGAGAGTGAGAGCAGGGAAACAGAGAGCCGCTGGGGTGAGTTTGCAGGATTTGGTTCTTGCTTCGGTGCAGTGGAAGGAGCTGTTTGGTGAGGACCTGGTAAGCTGTGACATCACAGGCAAGCAGGTAGTTCATTGATTTGGAAGAAGCTGCATGTTTGATGACTATCTGGTAAGTGATTAAGGTCCATTTTAGTCCTAACGTTTAAAATAGTAAACAAACTAGTGGTAAGCTTAATAAAATATACAATAAAATAAATAATTGAATAAAATAATTAAGTAGTTAATTAGAACACTTTAAGGATGACAGGACAGGTGATGTGTCACAGCTGCAGCATGTGGGAGCTCCTGGATGCCAGTGTGATCCAGGGCAAACACATCTGTAGTAAGTGTTTGCGGCTCAAAGAGTGAGAAAAAAGGAATGTAGTGGTGGTAGGAGACAGTATAGTAAGGTGGATTGACTCTGTTCTCTGCAGCAAAGAGCAAGAGTCCAGACGGCTGTGTTGCCTGCCGGTGTTCGGATTAAGGACATCTGCTCAGGGCTGGAGTGAAACATACAATGGGAGGGGGAGGATCCAGTTGTCGTGGTACATGTCGGTACCAACGACATAGGCAGGACAAGGATAGAGGTTCTGCATCGTCAGAATGAGGAACTAGGCAGCAAATTAAGAAGCAGAACCTCAAAGGTAATCATCTCTGGATTATTACCTGAGCCACGTGCAAATTGGCATAGGACAAATAAGATTAGAGAAACATATGCACAGCTCAAAGTCTGGTGTGGTAGTAGTGGGTTCTGGTTCGTGGGGCATTGGCACCAGTACTGGGGAAAGAGGTGGCTGTACCGTTGGGACAGTCTGCACCTGAACCATGCTGGGGCCGGTGTTCTAGCGAGCCACATAACTAGGGAAGTAGAGACGGTTTTAAACTGAATAGTGGGGGCAAGGGATCAAATTTGGGAAGATATGGTGAATCAAGGAGGAGAGACAAGGCAAGAGAGAAAGGTATAAATAGGGGAAATGATAAAGAGACCGAGACAGGAAGAGACAAAGCATACAAATCAAAGAGTAAATCAACAGATAAGGCTAGAGGTGACAAAAATAATAAAAGGACAAAACTAAATGCTCTGTATCTGAATGCATGGAGCATTCGAAACAAAACAAATGAACTGAGAGCACAAATAGCATAAATAAGTACGATCTCGATCTGATAGTCATTACAGAGACATGGCTGCAGGGCGACATAGATTGGAATGTGAATATTGGAGGTGACATGGCATTTAGGAAGGACAGGAAGCTTGGAAAAGGTGATGGGGTAGCTCTGTTAATTAATGATGGTATTAGCACAATAGAGAGGGATGACCTAAGTTTAGGAGATCAGGATGTAGAAGCAGTTTGGGTAGAGATGAGAAATCATGAAGGCAAGAAGTCACTTGTGGGAGCAGTGTATAGGCCACCTAACATTAACCACACTGTAGGATGGGGTATAAAGGAAGAAATAATGGCAGCTTGTCAGAAAGGTACAGCGATAATTATGGGGGGTTTTAATCTACATATAGACTGGAAAATTCAGATGGGCAGAGGTTGCCTAGATGAGGAATACATAGAATGTTTTTGGGATAACTTCTTGGAACAATACATTCTGGAGCCAACCAGAGAGCAGGCTATACTAGACCTGGCATTGTGCAACGAGATAGGATTAATTAATGACCTCATAGTTCAGGTGCCCCTAGGTAGTAGCAATCATAATATGATTGAATTTTACATTCAGTTTGAGGGAGAGAAGAGTGGGTCCCAGACTAGTATTTTAAACATAAATAAGGGCCTTTTGGCTAAGATCAAGTGTAGTATCTGTTCTTATCGGTGCTTATTTGGAAGAGAAGAAAGCATGATCATTGGCTTTTGATCCTGGGTAGGCTTTGAGTAAAATGGCTATAACCAATCTTCGCGCTTCAGGCCAGGGAGTGCGGAACACCGTTCGGGTGGTGGTGAAGGACAAGGAAGGAGATGCACTGGTCGATCGCACCTTCTTCATCAAGAAAATCCTCATCAATTGCTGTGGATTTCGAGCTTCGGACATCTTCTGCCTGCAGGATTTCCCCAACAGTGGGTATTTCGACATGATGTTCAAGAATGTGGCAGGATGCATCAAGTTCCTGAAGGCGTTCAAGGAGAAAGGGGACCAGGCGCCGTTGTCGATCCTCACAGTGAAGGCACTCTTCACAACGTGACCAGGTGGTGACGATTCACCTCTACAACCCCCATGTTCCGGTGGTGGATGTACTCACCTTTCTCGCCAAGTACGTCGAGGTGGCCGGCAGCAGCACTGATGTCAAGAACCCCTTTGAGATTTGGACCAGCAAGCGGCAGGTCAAGGTGACCTTGAAGGTCGATGCCAGTGGAACCATTATCCACCCTCCCTCCAGCTTCGCTATCGGGGGAAGTCGAGGCTTCTTGGTCTATGCTGGGCAGCCCAGATTTTGCTGCACCTGTGGCAAATCTGGTCACGCGGCAGCTAGCTGCAGCATGGTTGTTTGCAAGAACTGCAAGGAGGAAGGCCATCAGACCAAGGACTGTAAGCAGACTAAGTGTTGCAACTTGTGCGGTGCGGCAGGCCATCTCTACAAAACCTGCCCCAAACGCTGCCTCAGTTATGCTCAGGCAGCAAGGTCCAAGGAAAGGCCGGGAGAAGGTTCGACGAAGGCGTCAGGTGCTGGAAAGAAGACAAGCAACCTTCTCCGCAGTGAGGAACTTCTACCTGAGAAGGAGAACAAAGGGGAGGCAGCTGAAACCAGCGACCCAGCACCTCCCCTGCACCCGGAAACCCCTCCTCCACAGACAGAATCAATGGAGGAGGAGGCAGCAGATGGACAAACCGGTCAGTGGAAAGTGGTACAAAGGAAAAACACAAAGAAAAGACCTCCAAAAGCAGAACAGGTCACCACCCAAACCAGTGGCAAGTGGAGACTACCTTCTGAGACAGACTACAACAGCTCCTCTTCACTGGATGAGGAAGTGCTGGAACGACGGCCCCTTCAAAAGAAGCGGCAGAACTCCAAGGAGCTGGAAGATAACGCCCCCCAGCCCCCGGACACAGGAAGATGTGATGGGCCTGGCGAGCCCCAACCCCAAAGTGCCACACCTAACGAAATGGCCAGCGCATCCCAGCTCCGGGACACTGAGAGCAAAGACACGTCTGGCGCACCTCAGCTCCGGGAAGCAGGGAGCAGTGATGTTTTCGAGGAGGAACAGAGGGGAACAGCAGAGGACAACCCGATCCTTACTGCCTACAAGACCCCCCCGATGTCAACCCAGCGGAACAAACCCTGCATGAAAAACCAGGAGGGGTTTCTGAGCCCAACGAATGTGAAACAGCTTGCGTACACTATGGGTATGCAGGAACATCCCGAAGGACTGGGACTAGCAAGGACAAATGGTATGGGAAGCAACAACCAACTTTTAAAAAATGGGTATAAGGATTGCTTCCATTAATGTGCCTAGCATTAAATCCACTACGCGATATGTTTCAACCTTGGATTACCTTGCCAAGGTCAAAGCCGACCTCCTGTTTCTGCAGGAGTGTGGAATACCACATCTCAGCACCTACAGGCAGTGGTCACGATGGTGGTCCCATGGGCCATCGATCTGGTCGGGGGGTAATGACTGCCATTCCTCCGGCCTGGGTATTCTGCTGCGGGGAGGTAACTTCACCATCTCCGAAGTTAAGGAGGTGGTGGGCGGTCGCCTCCTCGTAGCAGACGTAATGGACAACAACGCTCCGCTCCGGTTGATCAACGTGTACGCCCCGGTACAACGCAGCGAGCGGCTGACCGTCTTCCAGCAGCTCCCACTGCTGCTGGCGACGTCCAGGCCAGTCATCCTAGGCGGTGACTTCAACTGCATCATCAATGCGGCTGGACGATCCAGCAGTGACGACAGCAAACTGGACGCTACGTCCAGATTCCTAATAGAAACAGTTAAAGATGCCAAACTGCACGACGTCTTCAGCAAACCTGCAGACGGAGCGCAGCGCAGATACACATGGTCAAGATCGGACGGGTCTGCCCGTTCCAGGATTGACTTCCTGTTTGTGTCCCGTGCTGTCACGGTCAGATCCACCGATGTCAAGCCGGTGTTCTTCTCCGACCACTGCCTCTTACTGGCCGACTGTCACTTACAGGACGTCCAGCGGGTTGGCAGAGGGAGGTAGAAGCTCAATGCTACACTGCTGACCCCAGAGAACGTTGAGGAACTCAAAAGGGATAACAAAGGTTAGAGGACCGTGAAACCTCTCTTTGAGTCTCCAGTTCAGTGGTGGGAAGCGATCAAGGAGAACATCAAGAGGTTCTTCATCCACAAAGGTGTTCAGAGGGCGAGAGAGAGACAGAGGGAAATGTCCCGACTCCAGAAAAGTATGCAAAATCTGCTCCGGCTGCAATCAATGGGGGTCGAGGTCAAGGAGGACCTCCAAGAGGTGAAGAGCCAGCAGGCCTCGTTCTTTGCCGCGGAGGCCTCCAAGATCATCTTCCGGTCCAGATTTCGCTCCATTGAGCAGGATGAGATGTGCTCGCATTACTTCTTCCAAAAGGTACACACAGAGAGCTCTGTTATCAGCAGCCTGAAGGAAGAGGATGGCTCAGTCACGTCTTCACAGTCCGACATACTAAGGATTAGCAAATACTTTAATGCTGGGCTGTATGACGCGAAGCCCACAGACAGCAGAGCCTCCCAGTCCTTCCTGTCATCTATCACAAAGGTCTTAGATAACAGCAGGAGGGAGAGACTGGACAAGCCACTAACTCTGGACACGCTGACAAAGGCCGTTGAGTCCTTCGAGACGAGTAAAACTCCCGGGAGCGACGGCTTACCGGTTGAGTTGTACTCGGCCCTGTGGAACTGGGTCGGCCCGGACCTGCTGGAAGTATACGAGAGTATGCTCCTGGCCGGCAGCATGTCAGAATCCATGAGGAAAGGCATCATCACCCTCATTTACAAGCGGAAGGGGGAGAGGGCAAAAATCAGAAATTGGCGGCCCATCTCACTGCTTAATGTTGATTACAAGATTCTGTCCAAAGTCATCACCAGTCGAGTCAAGTCTGCTCTGGAGTTGGTGATTCACCCTGATCAGACCTGTACTGTACCCGACAGGAAGATCTCTGATAGTCTCGCACTACCCAGGGATACGATCGCCTATGTATGGACAGGAGGGTGGACACCTGCCTCATCAGCCTGGACCAGGAGAAGGCTTTTGACAGGATATCGCACACCTACATGATGGACGTGCTTTCCAAAATGGGGTTTGGGGAGGGAATCTGCAATTGGATCCAACTGCTCTACACAAACATCAGTAGCGCAGTCTCAATCAACGGGTGGGAATCGGAAAGTTTCCCGATCAAATCTGGAGTCAGACAGGGCTGTCCTCTCTCCCCGGTCTTGTTTGTTTGCTGTATTGCACCCTTTGCTGAGTCTATTAGGAAGGATGCGAGCGTAAGAGGGGTGACAATCCCAGGCAGTGGAGGCACTCAGGTGAAAACCTCCCTGTACATGGATGACGTCGCCGTCTTCTGCTCGGATCCACTGTCCGTGCGCAGACTGATGAGTATCTGCGACCAGTTTGAACTGGCCTCGGGAGCCAAAGTTAACCATGGCAAGAGCAAGGCCATGTTCTTTGGGAACTGGGCTGACCGATCCTTTGTCCCCTTCACCGTCAGGTCAGACTACCTGAAGGTGCTGGGGATATGGTTCGGAAGGGAGGGGCAGCGATCTCTCTCCATTGTGGGTAAGAACCTGGTCATCAGGTGCGAGGCGCTCACATTGTTGCTGTATGTGGTGCAGGTCTGGCCCATACCCCACTCCTGCGCTGTGGCGGTCACCCGAGCCATTTTCCGCTTCATCTGGAGATCTAAAATGGACCGGATCCGGAGGGACACGATGTTCAAATCTCTGGACAACGGTGGGAAAAATGTACCCAACGTGGCCCTCATCCTGATGACCACCTTCGTGTGCAGCTGCATCAAGCTGTGTGTAGATCTCCAGTACGCAAACTCCAAGTGTCACTACGTGCTGAGGTTCTATCTGTCCCCGGTGTTGCAAAGGATGGGCCTGGTCACATTGCCGCGGAACGCTCCATGCAGTTGGACCGTGCCGTACTGCCTATCCTTCGTGGAGCAGTTTCTGCAGGAAAACACCTTTGACCGCCGATCCATCAGGCAGTGGTCTGCACGGAATGTCCCCAAGGCCCTACGGGAAAAGGAGACGGGGGATCCTGTCGGATGGTTCCCTGAGCAGACCGTCAAAGTCATTTGGTGGAAGGCCTCATCACCAGAACTTTCAAGCAAGCACCAAGATGTAGCTTGGCTGGTGGTGAGAAGGGCCCTCCCCGTCAGATCCTTCCTGCACGCCCGAAGTCTCGTCCCCTCCGCGCAATTCCCCCCGCGGTGGCTGTGGTGGGGAAGAGATGATTGCCCACCTCCTCCTGGAATGTGTCTTTGCAAAGCAGGTGTGGAAGAGATGAAGTGGTTTTTGTTGAGGTTCATCCCTAGCAGCTCCGTAACACAGGAGTCTGTGCTCTGCGGGCTGTTCCCAGGGATGCACACCGAGACAAACATCAACTGCTGCTGGAGGACTATCAATTCGGTGAAAGACGCCCTTTGGTCTGCCCGAAACCTGCTGGTCTTGCAGCGCAAAGAGTTGTCCACGACCGAATGTTGCAGACTGGTACATTCCAAGGTCCAGCACTACGTGCTGAGGGACGCATTAAAGCTTGGGGCAGCTGCAGCAAAGGCTCAATGGGGAAAGACCACAGTGTAAGGTCCCCCCACCAAGCTGAACTGAGGGGCTGGCTCCATGGAAAACCCCTCGAACTGTTTTGGGAAATTTCCGTTTGCTGTAAAATGTACATGGCATGAAAAATGAAATGGAAGGGTTGTGAGACAACTCACTCCTGTATTGAAGGAAACTGACCTCCTTTGCACTATTTGTAATTTTTGACTTGGTGCTGTTTAGAACTGTTTTGTCATGTAATTTTTTTACAGATTTTTATGAATAAAGTATATTTTGGAAATTAAAAAAAAGTTCAGGGAAGCCAGGGTCCACCATAAACTGAGCATGTGGGAGCAACAATCTCTCCATTGTGGGTAAGAACCTGGTCATCAGGTGCGAGGTGCTCACGTTGTTGCTGTACGTGGCGCAAGTCGCCCATTCTCCACTCCTGCGCTGTGGTGGTCACCCGAGCCATTTTCCACTTGATCTGGAGGTCTAAAATGGACCAGGTCCGGAGGGACACGATGTTCTAACCTCTGGATAAGGGCGGGAAGAATGTATCCAACATCGCCCTCATCCTGATGACCACCTTCTTGTGCGGCTGCATCAAGCTGTGTGTAGACCCCCAGTACGCAAACTCCAAGTGTCACTACGTGCTGAGGTTCTATCTGTCCCCGTTGTTGTGAAGGATGGGCCTGGTCACATTGCCGCGGAACGCTCCAACCAGTTGGACCATGTCGTACCAACTATCCGATGTGGGAATGTTTCTGCGGGAAAACACCTTTGACCACCAATCCATCAGGCAGTGGTCTGCACAGAATGTCCTCAAGGCCCTTTGGGAAAAGGAGATGGTGGATCCGGTCGGATGGTTCCCCAAGCAGACCGTCAAAGTCCTTTGACGGAATGCCTCATCACCAGAACTATCAAACAAGCACCAGGATGTAGCTTGGCTGCTGGTGAGAAGGGCCCTCCCCGTCAGATCCCTCTTGCACACCCGGAGTCTATCCCCCTCCACACGCTGCCCTTGAGGTGGCTGCAGTGGGGAAGAGACTCCTTCTGGAATGTGTATTTGCAAAGCATGTGTGGAAAAGCATTTGTCGAGGTTCATCCCAAGCAGCTCTGTAACACAGGAGTCTGTGCTCTGTGGGCTGATCCCAGGGACACACACTGAGATAAACATCAACTGCTGCTGGAGGACTATCAATTTGGTGAAAGACGCTCTTTGGTCTGTACGAAACTTGCTGGTCTTCCAGCGCAAAGAGTTGTCCACCACCGAGTGTTGCAAACTGGCACATTCCAAGGTCCAGGACTACAGGCTGAGGGATGCACTCAAGCTTGGGGCTGCCGTCACAAAGGCTCAATGGGGAAAGACCACAGTGTAAAGTCCTCCCACCATAGTGAACTGAGGGGCTGGACCCATGGGAAACCCCTCAGGCTGTCTACACCAAATGTGGGTTTGCTGTAAAATGTACACGACATGAAAAAAGGAATGGAAGGGTTGTGTGGCAACTCACTCCTGCTTTGAAGAAAACTGATTTCTTTTGCACCTTTTTTTTAGAATTAGAATTAGAACATTACAGCGCAGTACAGGCCCTTCGGCCCTCGACGTTGCGCCGACCTGTGAAACCATCTGACCTACACTATTCCATTTTCATCCATATGTCTATCCAATGACCACTTAAATGCCCTTAAAGTTGGCGAGTCTACTACTGTTGCAGGCAGGGCGTTCCACGCCCCTACTACTCTCTGAGTAAAGAAACTACCTCTAACATCTGTCCTATATCTATCACCCCTCAACTTAAAGCTATGTCCCCTCGTGTTTGCCATCACCATCCGAGGAAAAGGACTCTCACTATCCACCCTATCTAACCCTCTGATTATCTTATATGTCTCTATTAAGTCACCTCTCCTCCTCCTTCTCTCCAACGAAAACAACCTCAAGTCCCTCAGCCTTTCCTCGTAAGACCTTCCCTCCATACCAGGCAACATCCTAGTAAATCTCCTCTGCACCCTTTCCAAAGCTTCCACATCCTTCCTATAATGCGGTGACCAGAACTGCACGCAATACTCCAGGTGCAGTCTCACCAGAGTTTTGTACAGCTGCAGCATGACCTCGTGGCTCCGAAACCCGATCCCCCGACTAATAAAAGCTAACACACCATATGCCTTCTTAACAGCCCTATTAACCTGGGTAGCAATTTTCAGGGATTTATGTACCTGGACACCAAGATCTCTCTGTTCATCTACACTACCAAGAATCTTCCCATTAGCCCAGTACTCTGCATTCCTGTTACTCCTTCCAAAGTGAATCACCTCACACTTTTCCACATTAAACTCCATTTGCCATCTCTCAGCCCAGCTCTGCAGCCTATCTATGTCCCTCTGTACCCTACAACATCCTTCGGCACTATCCACAACTCCACCGACCTTCGTGTCACTCGCAAATTTACTAACCCACCCTTCTACACCCTCTTCCAGGTCATTTATAAAAATGACAAACAGCAGTGGCCCCAAAACAGATCCTTGCGGTACACCACTAGTAACTGAACTCCAGGATGAACATTTGCCATCAACCACCACCCTCTGTCTTCTTTCAGCTAGCCAATTTCTGATCCAAAGCTCTAAATCACCTTCAACCCCATACTTCCGTATTTTCTGCAATAGCCTACCGTGGGGAACCTTATCAAACGCCTTACTGAAATCCATAGACACCACATCCACTGCTTTACCCTTATCTACCTGTTTGGTCACCTTCTCGAAAAACTCAATAAGGTTTGTGAGGCACGACCTAACCTTCACAAAACCGTGCTGACTATCGCTAATGAACTTATTCTTTTCAAGATGATTATAAATCCTGTCTCTTATAACCTTTTCCAACATTTTACCCACAACCGAAGTAAGGCTCACAGGTCTATAATTACCAGGGCTGTCTCTACTCCCCTTCTTGAACAAGGGGACAACATTTGCTCTCCTCCAGTCTTCCAGCACTATTCCTGTCGACAATGATGACATAAAGATCAAGGACAAAGGCTCTGCAATCTCCTCTCTAGCTTCCCAGAGAATCCTAGGATAAATCCCATCTGGCCCAGGGGACTTATCTATTTTCACACTTTCCAAAATTCCAAAATAACACCTCCTCCTTGTGAACCTCAATCCCATCTAGCCTAGTCGTCTGAATCTCAGTATTCTCCTCGACAACATTTTCTTTCTCTACTGTAAATACTGACGAAAAATATTCATTTAACGCTTCCCCTATCTCCTCTGATTCCACACACAACTTCCCACTACTATCCTTGATTGCCTCTCATCTGGGGCGGAATAGTGGCGCAGTGGTTAGCACCGCAGTCTCACAACTCCAGCGACCTGGGTTCAATTCCGGGTACTGCCTGTGTCGAGTTTGCAAGTTCTCCCTGTGTCTGCGTGGGTTTCCTCCGGGTGCTCCGGTTTCCTCCCACATGCCAAAGACTTGCAGGTTGATAGGTAAATTGGCCATTAGAAATTGCCCCGAGTATAGGTAGGTGGTAGGGAAAATATAGGGACAGGTGGGAATATGGGATTAGTGTAGGATTAGTATAAATGGGCGGTTGATGGTCGGCACAGACTCGGTGGGCTGAAGGGCCTGTTTCAGTGCTGTATCTCTAAACTAATATAACTCTAGTCATTCTTTTATTCCTGATATACCTATAGAAAGCCTTAGGGTTTTCCTTGATCCTATCCGCCAATGACTTCTCGTGTCCTCTCCTTGCTCTTCTTAGCTCTCCCTTTAGATCCTTCCTGGCTAGCTTGTAACTCTCAAGCGCCCTAACTGAGCCTTCACGTCTCATCCTAACATAAGCCTTCTTCTTCCTTTTGACAAGCGCTTCAACTTCTTTAGTAAACCACGGCTCCCTCGCTCGACAACTTCCTCCTTCCCTGACAGGTACATACTTATCAAGGACACTCAGTAGCTGCTCCTTGAATAAGCTCCACATTTCGATTGTTCCCATCCCCTGCAGTTTCCTTCCCCATCCTACGCATCCTAAATCTTGCCTAATCGCATCATAATTTCCTTTCCCCCAGCTATAATTCTTGCCCTGCGGTATATACCTGTCCCTGCCCATCGCTAAGGTAAACCTAACCGAATTGTGATCACTATCACCAAAGTGCTCACCTACATTTAAATCTAACACCTGGCCGGGTTCATTACCCAGTACCAAATCCAATGTGGCATCGCCCCTGGTTGGCCTGTCTACATACTGTGTCAGAAAACCCTCCTGCACACACTGGACAAAAACAGACCCATCTAAAGTACTCGAACTATAGTATTTCCAGTCAATATTTGGAAAGTTAAAGTCCCCCATAACAACTACCCTGTTACTCTCGCCCCTGTCGAGAATCATCTTCGCTATCCTTTCCTCTACATCTCTGGAATGTCAACTTGGTGCTGTTTTGAACTGTTTTGTCATGCCTTTTTTTTTACAGATTTTTATGAATAAAGCATATTTTTGGGGGGAGAAAAAGTTCAGAAAAGGTTCACTAGGCTGATTCCTCGGATGAGGGGTTTGTCTTATGAGGAAAGGTTGAGCAGGTTGGGCCTGTACTCATTGGAGTTTAGAAGAATGAGAGGTGATCTTATTGAAACATATCAGATCCTGAGGGGGCTCGACAGGCTAGATGCTGAGAGGATGTTTCCTCTCATGGGGGAATGTAGAAATAGGGCACACAGTTTCAAATTAAGGTGATTCCAATTGAAGATGGTGATGAGGAGGAATTTCTTCTCTCAGTAGGTCATTAGCGTTTGGAATTCTCTTTCCCAGCGAGCAGTGGAGGCTGGGTCAATAAATATATTCAAGGCTGAGTTCGACAGATTTTTGATTGACAAGGGAGCCAAGGGTTATGAGGGGGCAGGAAAGTGAAGTTAAGACCACGATCAGATCAGCCATGATTTTATTGAATGGCGGAGTAGGATCAAGGGGCTGAATGGCCTACTGCTGTTCCTACTTCTTATGTTCTTATACCCACACAGACAGTCCTTTTTCACAGCTACTCTAAAACGAATGATATTTTAATGATTCTTGCACACAATCCTCTCCGACTGAAACATACTTCATTCACCTGACTTCATTCTCCAAATCTAGATCCAGTACCATCTCCTTCCCCATTGGATGGAAATATACTGATTCAGAAAGTTCTCTTACACACATTCCAGGAATTCTTCTCCCTCTTTGCCCTTCACACAGTTATTTTCCCAGCCTGTATTCGGATAATTGAAATCCCCATTAGCATTACTCAGAGGTTCTTGCATCTTTCGACAATTTGCCTACAAATTTGCTCCTCTATCCACTTCCTACTATTTAGTGGCCTGGATATACACTGAGCAGTGGAATAACTCCTCTGTTGATGCATTATTCTAAACAAATAGATTCTACCTTTCAACCCTCAAGTACATTTTCTCTTCCTAGTGCTGTAACAGTATCTTTGATCAATACAGCTGCACCCACACAATCCTCTGCCTATTTTTCTTCTCTATCTTTCTTGAATACATCGCAGTGAGGAATATTAAGTTCCCATTCCTCCCCTTGTTTGATCCATGTCTCCGTTATTGCCACTGGATCACAATCCCATGTGACTGCTTGTACCTGCAGCTCACCAATCCTATTTACCATGCTGCAAGTATTTACAAACATGCACTCTAAACCTATCTCAGTCTGCCTTGCATTTGTCTCTTGTTTGAGGCTTGTGTTTCTGAACTATTCTTTATTCTAATGCTGTTTGTTTCTCTCAGTCCTCGGTGCACCTTGTATCTATTCTTTAATGCTTCATCCTTGTGCCCCTCCCCCAGCCAAATTAGTATAAATCCTTTCACAAAGCATTAATTAAAGTGACTGCGAGGACATTTGTCCTGTCCATCTTGTGCAGGTCACATCAACACCAGACGTGGTGACAATGTTCCTGGAAGCTGTAGCCCTGCCTCATCCACCATTTCTCCAGCCATGCATTAACCTGTATTATCCTACTATTCCTATACTCACTAATACACATGGGAGTAATCCAAATATTATAACCTTTGTGGTCTTGCTCTTTAACTTCCTTCCCAGCTCCTAAAACTCTGATTCTAGGATCTCAACCCTTTTCTTACCCATGTCATTGGTTCCAAAATAGACCACGACTTCTGACTGTTCTTCTTCCCCATTGAACACATTTTGAAGCCTGAAAACTGGTTTCAGAATCTCACACTTGGTCCCATTGCCAAGCGGCTGGGGGTGGGTGGAGGGGGGGAGGGGGGAGGCTGCACCGAGGTCCCCCCACTGCTGGTAATATGCGGCGGGCCTTTCCCGAAGTCGGGGGTCGAGGCGGGCCTCTTCCCGCAGAATTTTATGGCCCCCTCCTGCCGTGACCCATGACATCGAGAGGCTGGTAAAATTCAGCCCAATATGTTCAGCTGCAATGGCGGTTCATGCTGCCCTCTTCTGGTCATTGGCTGACTTACATGCAAAGTTTCCATAAAATGAATGTCATGTGGATATATTGCCAGGACAGGGGAGTATCATTTTGAGATGTTTTTAGGAAAAAGCAGCGCACTTAGACTAATTGGAGAACACTGCCAAATATACAGCACTGGCACGATGGGCCAAATGGTCTCTTTGTTCACTATTCTATGATTCTATGAACATTTCCCTTCCTAATTTCACATTTTCTACAACTGCAGCATTTGGCTTTGGAAAGCTCTGGTGTGTAGACTTTTCCTAGAACTGCAAATAGTACCTTGTGACAATATAAACTGTCAGTGTGTGTATGTGGGTATCACATTTATATACGAAATGAGTGCTGAAGTTATGACGGTATCAGTTGTAAATGTATTTTCATTATGTTTCTAATCTACATCATGTTATACATGTCTGTGATTGAAACTGTGATCCTGTAAATGATGAGTTTTATTGATCATTCATTAGATATGGACATCGTTTACAAGGCCAACATTTACTGCCCATCCCGACTTGCCCTTGAGCTGCTGCTGCTGAACCGGCTTCCTGAACAGCTGCAGCCCATGTGGATTTGCAGTTTTTCTTGTTGTTGTTCATTTGAAACAGATGAACGGTATGCTCAGGCATTTCAGAGAGCAGTAAAGAGTTAACTACATTGCTGTGAGTTTGAAGTCACACATGGGCCAGACCAGGTGAGGACAGCAGATTTCCTGTCCTGACAACATCAGTGAACCAATAATCCAGTTGTTTCATTGTCACCATTACTGATACAAGCTATTTATTGCTGATTTATTTCATTAACTGAACTTAAATTCTGCAAATGTGGTGATAGGACTTGAAATCACTGTCACCAAATTATTACTGGGATTTGAAATCACTGTCACCAGATTATTAGTCCAGGCCTCTGGATTACTAGTGCAGTAAATATTACCACTATTTTACTGTAGCCGGGGGTGCATCAATGGGCTCATT
Source organism: Heterodontus francisci (assembly GCF_036365525.1). Classification (NCBI taxonomy): domain Eukaryota; kingdom Metazoa; phylum Chordata; class Chondrichthyes; order Heterodontiformes; family Heterodontidae; genus Heterodontus; species Heterodontus francisci. The sequence goes on along the minus strand of NC_090405.1, from coordinate 27,208,652 downwards.
ATGAATAAATGTGTGTGTCTGTATGTGTGGTTTTGGAATATATTTGTGTGTATCATTGTGTATAAATGTACTTAGGTGTTATTAATAAATAAGACAGAAATAAATAAACAGATAATTTTTTTGAATAAGACAATTCAACCTGAATAAATAATACAAATTCATGCAAGTAAGCATGTAAGCAGTATTTAACAAAAGAAATCAAAAATGTTCGTCTTTAACATGGATAAAAGGAAGAGCAAATGTAACAGGGCTTTAAGATGATAAACTCATCGAATCAGTGACTGGTTACAGCACAGAAGGAGGCCATTCAGCCCATCGTGTCAATGCCAGCTCTCTGCAAGAGCAACTCACCTAGTCTCAATCCCCTGCCTTTTCTCCATTGCCCTGCAAATTTTTCTCCTCAGGTAATTATCCAATTCTCTTTTGAAGGCCTCGATTGAACCTGCCTCCACCGCACTCTCAGGCAGTGCCTTCCAGATCCTAACTACTCGCTGCTTAAAATAGTTTTTCCTCATGTTGCCATTGATTCTTTAGTCAATCATCTTAAATCAGTGTCCTCTGGTTGTCGATCCTTCCAGCAATGGGAACAGTTTCTCCCTATCTACTCTGTACAGACACAAGAACACAAGAACATCAGTAGTATGAGAAATGGTCCATTTTCCTGCTGATATTTCTATTGCCTCACCTCAATAAAAACAATAACTATCATCTCCTTGGGTTTCATGGTTTATTGAATGAATTTGCAGTCCTGACACAGTGTGAATCCACAGAAGTCATCGATAAGGTCCATCTACTGCCTCGTGACATGGTGTAGCTGGCTCTATTCTGTCAATGGAAGTAATTCGCATTGGCATTACATACTATATTGCTTGCTTGCTAGCTAATGCATTTGTGCTGCTCTCCATTGATGTTTGTATGCTACTTTATTTACAGGGAGAAATATGTTTTAAATCAGACTGTGTTTTGAAGGCATCAGATTGGCTATACAATTTATATACAGATTAATTGCCTCCATGTCTGTGGCTGAGTCAATAATTTTGTCAAATGTCCATGGTGCAACATCAACATGTCAGTGCCTATCCCTGCACAGATAAGAGGGGCTCCCTCTTCATTTAGGGTAGGAGGGAGGGGGAATGGCTTTCCCAGAAGACATAAATCTCAAAGAACACATCCATTCGGAGTTTTGACTGAACTGAACTGCACAGAATGTTGTGAGATAACAATCCAGTTCCTTTTCCCACTCTCTTGGGGCTTGAGGAAAAAATGTTCTTTAAAACAAAGAAAGAAATGCACTGGACACATTCAACTGGAGAAACTGGATCAAAATTCTTTGCCGCTGTTTGTTGTTCCACCTCCCCTAAAGGTTTAATGGGTGTATGTGGCGTGGCAATGGAATGATGGAAACTCGGAAACCCCAAGGTAGATTTGCCCAGATTTGTGCTGAGCTGATGTACCACATTTAGTCTCAGTGTCCTTAGTTTAAGAATGGGAAAACGTAGCCAGGATTCCTCCTCCTAATAGCAATTCAGTGACTTGATGTCAATTACACAGGGATGGACCTGAGGCAAGGGAGAGATTAAGCTCAACTTGTGATGTGCTCCAAGCAGCCTGTCAACAATGGCTCTCTCAGCTCACACATGAAGAATGTTCTAGAGGGCTGACCGAACCCATGGATCATAATCCCAGTGAGGACTCAACAACCAGAGGAGGAGAAAAAGTTAAAAAAAACAATGATTGGATAAAATAATTGAAATGCTATTTGTAAAGTTATATATAATGCAATAGTTGATGCTGCAACAAAACAACATGATGTGGGTTTGAACCCGTAAGTGCCCAGCAGTAATATTCTCCATCTACAGACTAGGAGGCTCCTCAGTGAAAGTGAAATTGGAGTGTCAGCCTAGGACATGAAGGCTAGTGCCAGTTATTTTAGCAAACCAAGACACACAGGTTCAACTGGTAGAAAGCAAAATTAGGACTGATGTCAGGTGTTCCGTACACAAATAGTGATCGCCATGTGGAAAAGACTTCCAGATAGGGCAGTGAAGATAAAAAAGCTTGGCAACATTGAAGAAACAGTTGGAGAGTGTGGGAGTGAGGGATGCAGTTCTTTCTGCATCAATGAGCTGGCTGCGAGGTTTGCTAGTGTCACTCGGGAGGGTTTACACTAGTGTGGCATGGGGGTGGGAACCAGAGCAGTAGGACAGCAAGTGAAATAAATGAAGAGGAACTAGTATATAAGGCCAGGAAGGCTAAGAGGAAGAGCAGGCAGGGAGATGTTGCGGAGAACAGCGGGACTGGTGGTCTGAAGTGCATTTGTTTCAATGCCAGAAGTATAACAGAAGGCAGATGAACTTAGAGCTTGGATTAGTACTTGGAACGATGATGTTGTTGCTTTTACAGAGACTTGGTTGAGGGAAGGACAGGATTGGCAGCTAAATGTTCCAGGATTTAGAAGCTTCAGGCGGGATAGAGGGGGATGTAAAAGGGGTGGGGGAGTTGCATTACATTAAGGAGAATATCACAGCTGTACTGCGGGAGGACACCTCGGAGGGGTCATGCAGCGAGGCAATATGGGTGGAGCTCAGGAATAGGAAGGGTGCAGTCACGATGTTGGGGGTTTACGACAGGCCTCCCAACAGCCAGCAGATATGTAGACAGATTTTGGAAAGATGTAAAGGTAACAGGGTTGTCGTGGTGGGTGATTTTAACTTCCCCTATATTGACTGGGACTCACTTAGTGCTAGGGGTTTGGATGGGGCAGAATTTGTAAGGAGCATCCAGGAGGGCTTCTTGAAACAATATGTAGATAGTCCAACTAGGGATGGGACCGTACTGGACCTGGTATTGGGGAATGAGCCCGGCCAGGTGATCAAAGTTTCAGTAGGGGCGCATTTCGGGAACAGTGACCATAATTCCATAGGTTTTAAGGTACTTATGGATAAGAATAAGAGTAGTCCTCGGGTGAAGGTGCTAAATTGAGGGAAGGCTAATTATAACAATATTAGGCAAGAACTGAAGAATTTAGATTGGGGGCGGCTGTTTGAGGGTAAATCAACATCTGACATGTGGGAGTCTTTCAAACGTCAGTTGATTAGAATCCAGGACCAGCATGTTCCTGTGAGGAAGAAGGATAAGTTTGGCAAGTTTCGGGAACCTTGGATAACACGGGATATTGTGAGCCTCGTCAAAAAGAAAAAGGAAGCATTTGTAAGGGCTGGAAGGCAAGGAACAGACGAATCCCTTGAGGAATATAAATGCAGTAGGAAGGAACTTAAGCAAGGAGTCAGGAGGGCTAAAAGGGGTTATGAGAAGTCATTGGCAAACAGGATTAAGGAAAATCCCAAGGCTTTTTACACGTATATAAAGAGCAAGAGGGTAACCAGGGAAAGGGTTGGCCCATTCAAGGACAGAGAAGGGAATCTATGTGTGGAGCCAGAGGAAATGGGCGAGGTACTAAATGGGTACTTTGCATCAGTATTCACCAAGGAGAAGGACTTGGTGGATGATGAGCCTAGGAAAGGGAGTGTAGATAGTCTCAGTCATCTCATTATCAAAAAGGAGGAGGTGTTGGGTGTCTTGCAAAGCATTAAGGTAGATAAATCCCCAGGGCCTGATGGGATCTATCCCAGAATACTGAGGGAGGCAAGGGAAGAAATTGCTGGGGCCTTGACAGAAATCTTTGCATCCTCATTGGCTACAGGTGAGGTCCCAGAGGACTGGAGAATAGCCAATGTTGTTCCTTTGTTTAAGAAGGGTAGCAAGGATAATCCAGGAAATTATAGGCCGGTGAGCCTTATGTCAGTGGTAGGGAAATTATTAGAGAGGATTCTTCGGGACAGATTTATTCCCATTTTGAAACAAACGAACTTATTAGCGAGAGGCAGCATGGTTTTGTGAAGGGGAGGCCGTGTCTCACTAATTTGATTGAGTTTTTTGAGGAAGTGACAAAGATGATTGATGAAGGAAGGGCAGTGGATGTTATTTATATGGACTTCAGTAAAGCCTTTGACAAGGTCCCTCATGGCAGACAGATACAACAGGTGAAGTCACACGGGATCAGAGGGGAGCTGGCAAGATGGATACAGAACTGGCTCGGTCATAGAAGACAGACGGTAGCAGTGGAAGGGTGCTTTTCTGAATGAAGGGCTGTGACTAGTGGTGTTCCGCAGGGATCAGTGCTGGGACCTTTGCTGTTTGCAGTATATATAAATGATTTGGAGGAAAATGTAGCTGGTCTGATTAGTAAGTTTGCGGACGACACAAAGATTGGTGGAGCTGCGGACAGTGATGAGGATTGTCAGAGGATACAGCAGGATATAGATCGGTTGGAGACTTGGGCGGAGAAAATGCAGATGGAGTTTAATTCAGACAAATGTGAGGTAATGCATTTTGGAAGGTCTAATGCAGGTGGGAAGTATACAGTAAATGGCAGAACCCTTAGGAGTATTGACAGGCAGAGAGATCTGGGCGTACAGGTCAACAGGTCACTGAAAGTGGCAACGCAAGTGGATAAGGTAGTCAAGAAGGCATATGGCATGCTTGCCTTCATCGGTTGGGGCATAGAGTACAAAAATAGGCAAGTCATGCTGCAGCTGTACAGAACTTTAGTTAGGCCACAGAATATTGCATGCAATTCTGGTCACCACACTACCAGAAGGATGTGGAGGCTTTGGAGAGGGTACAGAAGAGGTTTATCAGGATGTTGCCTGGTCTGGAGGGCATTAGCTATGAGGAGAGGTTGGATAAACTCGGATTGTTTTCACTGGAACGACGGAGGTGGAGGGGCGACATGATAGAGGTTTACAAAGTTATAAACGGCATGGACAGAGTGGATAGTCAGAAGCTTTTTCCCAGGGTGGAAGAGTCAGTTACTAGGGGACATAGGTTTAAGATGAGAGGGGCAAAGTTTAGAGGGGATGTGCGAGGGTGGTGAGTGCCTGGAACTTGCTGCCAGGGGAGGTGGTGGAAGCAGGTACCATCGAGACGTTTAAGAGGCATCTTGACAAATACATGAATAGGATGGGAATAGAGGGATATGGGCCCCGGAAGTGCAGAAGGTTTTAGTTTAGCCAGGCATCAAGATCGGCGCAGGCTTGGAGGGCCGAATGGCCTGTTCCTGTGCTGTACTGTTCTTTGTTCTTTGTTCCTGTGAATAGGCCAGATGGCATTCCTCAGAATCCCAATGTTTATAACCTGTAAGGCTGAATAGCTACATGTCTGGGGATATGTTATCTGTTTGCTTTGTAGTCTGAGTGAAGTGGCTTGCATTGGCAAAACAACCAATGGAAAAGAGATAACTCACCTACATGAGACTCCCTCTCATGCAGAGTGACAAGGTTACGATAAGCACGGTGAGGACACAGAACTGTGAGCTCAAGGTACAGCTAACAGATCTCCAAAATAGATTTGTCAAACCTGTATGTATTTTACATCACCTCTTTGTAAAACCCTAGATCTTATTCACAAATGTGTTGCTGAATCTATTTCACTAATCCTCACATCAACTGGAGCCATTATGAAGTCCTTGTGGTCAAAATCCTGAAGTTCCCTCTTCCATTTTGGGTGTATTTAGACTGCATTTTCGATCAGTGTGAAGTGGTTTCAGCTTTGCACTGACACTTTTATTGTGTTCATTCAGAGGTAATGTAAGATCCATCTTCGAAAAGGGTGACAGAACTAAGCCGAATAATTGCAGCCCAGTTAATTTAACATCTATGTTAGTTGAGTGAGTATGTTCAAGACTGAGATTGGTAGAGTGTTGGACACGAATGGAAACAAGGGAAATGGGGATAGGGTGGGAAATGGATTGAGGTAGAAGATCAACCATGATCTTATTGGATGGTGGAGAGGCTCGAGGGGCCGTACAATCTACACCCGCTCCTATTTCTTATTTTCTAGGTCAATGTTTAGAATCTTTAAAGATAAAATTACTAAATATCCAAGTGAGAAAATAATTAGAAGCAGAAACACTGGTTTCATAAAGGAAAATCGTGCTCGACAAAACCCAATAGAGTTCTTTCGAAGTGACAGATAATGGTGGCCGTGTGTACAGGGACATTCGGAATGCCTTGGAAAAGTTAGTAGAGAGGAGACCATTGGAGAAGATTAACACTTTTGGAATTAGGGGAAGGGGATGAAATGGGATTAAAAACTGGTTCTGAGGGAGGGGAGAGTAGGAGTTAAGGGCAGTTTCTCCGTGGGGATGGAAGTGGGGAGCAGTGCCCCACACGGTTCTGTTCTAGTGCTGCTAATTTGTAGTGTGTAAGGTCACTTGTGCACTTGGCGAGGAGTGAATTATGGTGCGGGGCATGGGGAAGGTGCAAAAAGGCCATCTTTAAGAAAAGGAGTCTGGCCTCAAAGGTCGGGGCAGAAACACTTGTGACACCATGCAGTCACATTGACTACCTCGTATGCATGGGTTTGGCCTGTGTTGACAGCCTGAGCAATAAGGGAATAATTTTTTTCTACAGAATGTAACATTTGTTTCGATTTAGGTTGAGTTGAAGAATGACGGATTTTATACAATTGAGAAACTGCTTGTTTGTCTTATGGATTTTGTTGAACCCAGACTGAGCCAGAACACTTCAATAACCTGAAACATTCTCAGCACAGTAACTTTTTATTCATGTGATTGTGTTTTTTACTCCCCAGATCTAGAAGACAGCAGCTTGACAGATGATATTGAGTCTTCAAGCACTTCACTGAGCTGCTGTGCTTCCAGCAGAGGCTCTGCAGCAAGAGCAGGCTTGCCTTCCGAAGACTGCACTACTAAACAGACCATACAACTTACCGAAGAAATCCAGAACCCACAAGTCAAACAGAACTCATCCCTGACCTTTTGTAAATGTATTCACTTTCTCTACAAGCATGAAAAAACATGAGATAATCAAGATTAGAGCCGTCCGACAATCTGATCCATTCAAGCACGGGGAATAAGATTTTTTGGGGAGTGGGAGATGTTTGTAAATAGTTAAGAATCTAAAGGCTAAATGTGTTGATGAGCAACATTGTGGTCGAACGCGAGGAATTTTGAGACCAGAGAAGCATTGGTTCTACAAAACACCAGTGTTAATCTAGCATGACCTCTAATAATGCCTCATCAAAAAGATGACTATAATTCATAACCGAGTTCCTTTAACTTCTGTAAACAGCTGCTTTGAAACTGTTTACAAACATAATCACTTATATTGTGGATTTTTAAAAACCCAGTGTAATAAGTTCCTCTCCTTCCCAGAGATTTAAGTTATTATAATTCTCAAATGACATTAATCGGATTGTCCCAATCAGTAGCCATTTGACCTGTCTGCTTTTGTAGACTAATTACACTCTATCCTCAAGGCTCAATGGGAACTCAGTGCATTTGTGTAAAAACCAGACAGGGAATTGTGAAAATAAACTAAATCTGTGTTTTTTAAGCTGCTGAAAACAAATTGCAGGTTTTAATTTAGAAATGCATTTTGTCAAGTTCTCCCAATGGTCTAGTGGTAAAGGCACTGCCGTTCACCTGACATTCAACCATATGAACCAGAGGATCTCAGGCTTGATTCCCACTCTTGATTGAGTTAGCTAATTTCAACTAGAGACGCTGTCGGGGCTGCTGCAGTTACCTTAGTCACCACTTGAGCCATGTAGGTTTGGTGCTCCGAAGTCGGAGATGATAAAGGGGGTGCAGAAGGGAACGGTGGCCTCATTCCCTGTCTCTGTTCAAGTTTTGGAGCTGGGAGATCCACCAAACACCACCAGGTTTCATCAATTTCTGTCTCCGCTGGGCAAGCTAATATTGTCACTTGCTGTCCTTCCATCCTCTTCGCAACCACTCACAATCACTCTGGTGAGCAGATTGTTGAGGTATTTGCTGTTTGCTTCTCTCATTGCAGTGTGTCAGGGGCCTGGAGAACATGACCTTTGGAGATGTTGGATGGTTTTGGAGGGTGCTGGACTCAATCATTAACCTGTTGAGGAATAAGCAGAACAAAGAGATGCTAATGCTTGAGGTGCTGTCATACATGATTCAGTTGAGAGAAAATACTAATCCACCCTTTGTCGATACAATCCTCAGCAGAATTCAGTCACTCTTTGAGGGAAGGTGTGAGAAAGTACAGGTGGAAATGTTCCAATGTGTTGGGAAACTTGACCAAGTGGAATCTGAGGGTGAAGATCTTTCTTCTACCAACAGGTCCATTCCAAACTGGTTCACTTATTGTTGCACTTGGATGGAAAGAGTGAGGAGATCATCAGATCTTGTAGGTCAACACTGTGGATGATCTTGCCACTTACTGGATCTGCCGAGGCTTCCTCATAGATATCTAGAGGAGCCCAATGGGAGTTACATGGACTTCCTCAGATACCTATCACAGCAGTTAGTTTAAGATGCTTCGAAACCTGTGGAGCTTTTATCACTTCTCCAAGGAAGACAGTCACAGTGACTGCCTGACAGTGTTGGATCTTAAGGATGTGAGAAGCCAGCTGCTCCACAATACCAGGCAGACTGGGACCAGCATATTCCACCATTGCTCTGGCAGCAGAACAACCCCCTTGTTGAATTTGCAGAGGTTCATCATCTGTTCCCATCCTCCATTTCTTTCCATGTATTCAGCTCCGTCTCTATAATTGTCTGATTCAAAGGGATCTTTAGTGTCTCCACACTATTGACACACAAATCCCTACTTATAGATGTTTGAAATTTAGCTGTGAATTCTCTCTGCTGTGATTCACTCTCAGAAACAAAACCATTGATCAGAGAAAGATCAATTCCTATACCATGGATTGTGAGTTATTCTTCAATAATGAGCAGGAGCAGCTCCGAGAACACGCGTGACCTTTTCAACTTTACTCCTGCAGCAGCTGGAACGTGTCTGACCCGCCCGGTGGGTTACCTGGTGGACGAGCTGTGTAATGAACTGCTGCTGTCCCCCACCAGAATGAAACCTAAAGACACAGACCTCGATCCTCCTCCACCTCCTCCTCTTCAGAACAACAAACTGATCATTCTTTCAACATGACCTACACATTTGTAAATGTATGGATTGTAATTAAATAAATATTCTGTTGTGTTATTGTAACTATTGGTGAATCTTCAAACCCATTCAGGGAGGCAGTATTTGTGACACAGAGCAGCAGTGAGCAGGAGGAACTGGGGATAACATTGAGGAGAAATCTGTCTCTCCCCCGGGAGTGACAGAAGCAGGAGGTCTCAGCTGAGGATTCCAAGAGCAAGATCTCCGAGGCCTCGGCTGGTAAAGATCAATGATTGATGAGCATTGGTCTCACACACAGGCTGTGGAGACAGTCTCTTCTCTCCTGGTGCAGATGACGGGACAATTGGAGGAGTCCAGAACTCACACCGACAACACAATGAGGGAGGCAACACATGAAGTGAGGAAGACCCTGGGCACTGGCCGTCCGGGAGATCAATGTAGCTGCCAACCAGACATTAGGAGGAGGGTAGAAGAGCTCTGGTCACTTCTACAGTGACAACAGTTACTGCTTCCATAGCTGGCATTCTGACAACGTAGCCTTGACTGCTCAGAAACTGCAGTTTCATCATCATTGCCATAACTCCTGGTAAATCCCTGATCCAGAATTAGCCCACTGTGTGTTCACATTTAGCCATTTCTCTCCCGTCGCTCCAGTCATTTGATTCTGGTGGGTGCACTGTCACAAAATGATCAGAGTTACAGAGGCTCAGAGAGGGAAATCATGGCAGAAATCCCAGTGGTCACTTCTGATGTGGAGTTTTGCTGAGGGGCCGTGTCCCACTTCACTTGCCAGACCAGCTCCCAGAAGTGGGTGGTTTTCAGAAGGAAATTCCAGCTGGTGATTTTGGGATACGGGTGCTGTGATAATAAGACTCGCCTGTTTGAAATCTGGTTTTCACACAACATTCTGATGACCATAATTTGAAATTGCCTGGAGGCATGAAAACAGAAAGCTGCAGTTCATCATTCGAGTGCTGATTTGAAGCAATGTTCTTGGTGCAGTATAAGTGGGTTCCACACACACATTTCCACTGAAGGTGTGAAGTGTGCTGTCTGACACACAGCAGCATGTTTCAGGATCACTCAGGGACTGAGGGAACGAAGGCACAGGTTCACAGATACAGTACTGGAGGTCTTGATGGAGGAGGTCCAAAGGAGGAGGAATGTCCTGTACTTAGAGGAGAAGGAGTCCACCTCCCTCTCCTGTCTCTCCTGTCCTTCTCTCCTGCCGCGGCTGGTGCTGCTCAGCCTGGCCTCGTGTCCTCCTCCCATTCCTCCTGCAGACCGAGCAAGATGTCAATGACCAAACGCTCCCTTTCTCCTGCTGATTCCTATAAAGTTTCCAATAAGGTGGAGTAACACAGCACTTACTCTTTATAGGTGAAATCCTCAGAGTATTTCCCGAGTAAATGCTGACAGAGTGTTGGTGAAGTCTTGACAAAGTTTCCCAGAAAGTCTCCCAACGTGTTTCAAATGTCCTCTTCAAACCTCCAGCAGTAAGTGAACAGTAAAAGGTGATTAATCTTTAAATAGCACTTGAAATCCTCAGCGATGACATGTTTACTCCTGTCACTGTCAGGAGACGGTGTGAGTTCAAGAGCCAGCCACCAAAATGCTGTACTGAGCAAGATGTCGATGACTAAACACTCCCTTTGTCCTGGTGACTCTGATAGGGAGGGGTCGACCCAACTCACAATCTCACTGATTTCACACAAATCATAAACTGCAGGACTGTCTGTGAAATTAACCTCCAATGTAGCATTCAAAATAAAATATGAATTCATAATTTAATAGTTTGTTTTCAAACTCCTCTGTGGTCACTGTGATACAAAAACACTTCACTTCCTTCATGTGATGATGTGATCTTCCAAAAGGAAATTGAAACAGTCCTCGTTCAGGAGTGAGAATTCTTCTGGTCACTGGCTGCAGAGTTAAAGGTGCCAACAATAGCTTCCTCTCTTGCGGATTTCCACTGTAATCACAGTTTCATACAACAAGGAAAGTGTTTACCAGCATATATCAGCAGTATGGAATTCTGTTGTGTATACAGGAAAGGGAGGTGGGAACAGGACAGGTACATGGGATTAGGACGACTGCTCATGTGGAGGATGATCACCAGTAATCTATCAGAGATCAGATTACACCAGAGAGACTCCAAAAGAGAAACTGGTGTTGAATTTGTGAGGCTTGCTTTGTGGAATGCTTTAGTATTTGATGAGAATGTTGAACCAGTGAAATTTTGCAGCTGTGGGATGACAGTTACCTGAATAGATATTATAATATTTATTGCAACATTAAGGTACCATGTGTACTGAGTGTAACAACGTTAGCAGCATCCAATCATACAGCTGTGAAATATCTGCAAATGTTGCTATTTATGTCGTGAGACAAATTGAAAAGTGTTTAATTTCTCTGCGATTTAAGTAGACATCTAGTCACTGGACCCAGAACCCTGAAGTGGAAGAAAATCATTCTCGTTCCCGAGGGACTGCCTAAGAAGAAGAAGAAGAAGAAGAAGAATGGAATAAAGTAACACCCTGACAGTTCATTAATTGTCTGTATGGAACCTTGCAGAATTTGGAAGACAGGCAGAAAAGTCAAAGTCACTGTCCTGGTCCCAAGCCCTCCACTCTTCCAATATTACATATTTACATCTCTATAAAGGAGATGGCTTTTTGGTAAAGGAGCAGAATTCCTGCTGTGTATTTGTGTGAGGTCCTGGGTTCAAATCATACATAAGCCCTCATTTTGCCAGTAACATTAGAACTTGTAAGTGAAGTATTTAATACTTTTTCCCATGCGAATTGTGAAATTTACAGTAGTCTGCTACAAAAGAGGTTGAACCTCTGTTGAAAAAGGGAGCGAAGGAAAGACCGAGTAATTACAGGCCAGTCAGACTAACCTCAGTCATGGCCCAATAACTGGAACCTATTCTGAGAGACAGAATAAACTGTCAGTTCGAAAAGCACAGGTTAATCAAGGATAGTCAGCATGGATTTTTAAGCGAAGATCTTGTTTGACCAACTTGATGGAATTTTTTGAAGAAGTAACAAGGAAGATAAATGAGGGTAGTGCAACTGACGTGTCCCACATGGATGTTAGCAAGGCATTTGACAAGGTCCCACATGGCAGACTGGTTAAAAAAATAAAAACCTATGGGATACAGGGAAATGCAGTAAGGTGGATACAAAATTAGCTCAGTGGCAGGAAACAAAGGGTAATTGTGACGGGTGTTTTAGCGACCGAAGGGCTGTTTCCAGTGGTGTTCTGCAGGGCTCAGTACCAGGTCCCCTGCTTTTTGTGGTACATATTAGCGATTTGGAAGTAGGGGGCATGATCAAGACCTTTGCAGACGACACAAAGATTGGCCATGAGGTAGATAATGAGGAGGATAGCTGTAGGCTGCAGGAAGATATTGATGGTTTGGTCAAGTGGGCAGAAAAGTGGCAAATGGAATTCAACCTGGAGAAGTGTGAGGTGATGCATTTGGGGAGGTCAAACAAGGCAACAGAATACACGATACTGAGAAGTATAGAGGAAGTGAGAGACCTTGGATTGAATGTCCACAGATCCCTGAAGATGGCAGGACAGGTCGATAAGGTGGTTAAGAAGGCAGATGGAATCCTTTCCTTTGTTAGCCGAGGTATAGAATACAAGAGCAGCGAGCTTATGCTGCAACTGTATAACTCATGGGTTAGGCTACAACTTGAGTTCTGTGTGCAGTTCTGGATACCTCATTACAGAAAGGATGCAATTGCACCAGAGAAGATACAGAGGAGATTTACAAGGATGTTGCCAGGACTGGAAAAATGCAGCTATGAGGAAAGACTGGATAGGCTGGGGCTGTTCTCCTTGGAACAGAGAAGGCTGAGAGGAGATCTGATTGAAATGTACAAAATTTTGAGCGGTCTAAATAGAGTGGAAGTGCAAGGTCTATTCACCTTAGCAGAGAGGTCAGTGACGAGGAGGCATAGATTTAAAGTGATTGGTAGAAAAATTAGAGGGGAGACGAGGAAAAACCTTTTCACCCAGAGGATGGTGTGGGTGTGGAACTCACTGCCTGAAAGGGTGGTTGAGACAGAAACCCTCAACTCATCCAAAAGGAGTCTGGATAATCACCTCAAGTGCCGTAATCTGCAGGGCTACGGACCAAATGCTGGAAGGTGGGATTAGAACAGGTGGATCATTTTTCAGCCGCCACAGACATAATGGGCCAAGTGGCCTCTTTCTGTGCGCTACACTTTCTCTGATTCTGTGATTCTTAACTCTCTCCAGCATCTTGCTTATTGATTTTCTTGTTTTTCTTGTTTTTCACTTTGTCGATGCCTTTGAATAATTGTGGATCCTTCTTCAGAGTGTCTTCTTTCACCAGGTGATTCTGACCTCTGATGATGTTGATCGTAATCAGCTTCAATTCGCTGTTAGTTTTGGAACTGAGCAGATTTCCTTTGCTTGAGTCTACAACATGGAACTCAGTCTGACATGTGGACCCATGGGAGGATTTGAATGCCACCCCTGCGTTGGAGTTGCATCCATCCAATAAGAGAGCGAGTAGAAGTGACAGTTCTGTCAGTCGAACATGAGACTTTTAATGGCAGGGTTGTGAGTTTGAGTGCCATTCTGTTTTTCCCTTTTTTAAGGCTTCATGAGCAGAGAGTACAGGGAGTGTTTGAAATGAGCGAGTCTCGCTTTGATTCAGGACTCTGACCTCTCTGCAGCATCTCACGATGAAAGATTGAATTTGATCTCATTTCATTCTCAGCTCGGGGTCTGTGTGGCTCAGTGGCACTTCTGGCTGTCTCCCGCTTCACAATCCATCAGTACTGAGAAAGCAATGGGGAATATTACTCACATGTTGTGTTCTTTAATTTTTTGGAAAACTTGAATGTATGTATTTTCTTCCAAAACAAGGACACCAAGCCACTGTTAATGTTGGGCTTAAATAGCTCAGTTGGGAGAGCGTTAAATTGAAGATCTAAAGGTTCCTAGTTCAATCCCGGGTTTCAGCAATTTTGCTTCCTTATGCGTCCCTTGCCTTGGTTCTGATTTTCCGGTTGCACAATTTACTTTGAAATTATTTACCAAGCACCAGTGGATTGAATTTGAGAAACAACACAGAGTCATTTACAGCACAGAAGGTGGTCGTTTGGCCTATCACGTCCATGCTGGCTCTCCCCGGAGCAATCTAGTCAGTTCCACTCACCAGCTCGATCCCTTTCCTCCTGCAAGTTTCTTTCCTTCAAGTATCCATCTAATTTCCTTTTCAAATCATTGATTGTCTCTGCTTCCACCACACTCGTGGGCCAAGACATTCCCACCCACAACATAAAAAATTCCACCTCATCAAGGATGGGAAATACTTACATCTTCTATATTTGCTTATTCTCTATTTCTATGAGAATAGACTGGCAGTCAACATGAAAGGAAACCCAAAAATCTTCGAGCAGCATGTAAATGATAAGTGGGTAGTAAGAGGTTGAGTCGGGCCTATGAGGGACAAAAAGGATAATATAAGCTTAGAGGTGCAGGGCAATGTTAATCTACTTAATGAGTACTTTGTATCAGTGATCACTAAGGAAGTGGAATTTGACAAAATATCAGTCGAAATGAAGAGAGTACAGTCAATGGAGAGGGTACAAATTGAGAGAGGGAGGTACTAAAAAGGCTGGCTGTGCTTAGGGAAGATAAATCACCTGGTCCGGATGGCTCACATCCCAGGTTGCGAAAGGAAATGCGGATGCAGATAACGGAAGGGCTTGCTATAATCTTCCAATCTTCCCTGGATAAGGGGGAGGTGCCAGAGGATTAAACAGTGGCAAATGCGACACCCTTATTCAAGAAAGGGTGTAAGGACAGTCCGGGTAACTACAGGCTAGTTAGATTAACAGCAGCGGTGGGTAAGGTTTTAGAAAGAATAATCAGGGTAAAAAATCAACAGTCACTTGGAGAGGTTTGAGTTAATTAAGGAGAGTGAGCATGGATTTATAAATAGGAGTTCATGCTTGACTAATCTAACTGCATTTTTTGATGAACTAACAGAGCAGCTTGATGAAGGGAATGCAGTGGATGTTGTTTATATGGATTTTAAGGAAGCGTTTGACAAGGTACCACATAAAAGGGCGGTTAACAAAATTGAGGTTCGTGGTATAGGAGGGTCAGTGTCCAATTGCATAGAAAATTGGTTTAAGGACAGAAAACAGGGAGTCTTATTAAATGGATCTTTGTCAGACTGGAGGATAGTCGACAGTGGTGTTCCCCAAGGGTCAGTGCTGGAACCACTGCTTTTTTTGCTCAAGGTAAGTGACTTGGATCTTGGAATACAGAGTAGAATCTCAAAATATGCCGATGACACCAAACCTGGAGGAGCGGCAAACAGTGAGGATGATATGAACTGCCTGCAACAGGACAGTGATGGGCTAGCAGAATGGGCAGACAGGTGGCAGATGGAATTTAATAGTGACAAGTGTGAGGTGATGTATTTTGGCATAAGGAATAGGGAGAGGCAATATATACTTAATGGCACAGTTCTAAAGAGTGTACTGGAATAGAGGGACTTGGGGTTCATGTGCATCAATCTTTGAAGGTGGCAAGACATATTGCGAGAGTGGTTCGCAAAGCACATGGGATCTTGGGCTTTATAAATAGAGGCATTGAATACAAAAGCAGGGAAGTTATGCTGAACCATTATAAAACTCTGGTTAGGCCCCAATTGGAGTGTTGCTTCCAGTTCTGCTCAGCAGACTTTAGAAAGAATGTGAGGGTCCTTGAGAGGACGCAGAGGCGATTTACCAGAATGGATCCAGGGATGGGAGATTTTAGTTACAAGGTTAGGTTGGAAAAGCTAGGATTATTCTGCCTTTCTCAAAGGAGATTGAGTGGAGAATTGATAGAGGTGTATAACACCTCTAGAGAACAGGCCATCCTGGACTGGGTATTGTGTAATGAGAAAGGATTAGTTAACAATCTTGTTGTGTGGGGTCCCTTGGGGAAGAGCGCCCATAATATGATAAAATTCTTCATTAAGATGGAGAGTGAGAGAGTTGATTCCGAGACTCAGGTCCTGAATCTAAACAAAGAAAACTATGAAGGTATGAGGCGGGAGTTGGCTATGATAGATTGGGGAACGTTACTTAAAGGGTTGACAGTGGATAGGCAATGGCTAGCATTTAAAGAGCGCATGGATGAATTACAACAATTGTTCATTCCGGTCTGTGCAAAAGTAAAACAGGAAGGGTGGCTCAACTGTGGCTTACAAAAGAAATTAAGGAAAGTATTAGATCCAAGGAGGAGAAATATAAAATGGCCAGAACAAGCAGCAAACCTGAAGATTGTGAGCAGTTTGGAATTTAGCAGAGGAGGACAAAAGGATTGATTAAGAAGGGGGAAATAGAGTATGAGAGTAAGCTAGCAGAGAACATAAAAACTGACTGTAAAAGCTTCTATAGATATGTGTCGAGAAAAAGATTAGTGAAGACAAATGTGGGCCCCTTACAGTCAGAAACGGGGGAATTTATAATGGGAAACAAAGAAATGGCAGACCAATTAAATACATACTTTG
Organism: Heterodontus francisci; assembly: GCF_036365525.1. Taxonomy (NCBI): domain Eukaryota; kingdom Metazoa; phylum Chordata; class Chondrichthyes; order Heterodontiformes; family Heterodontidae; genus Heterodontus; species Heterodontus francisci. Next base: position 27,192,113 of record NC_090405.1, on the reverse strand, counting down.
GATCTGTCTTCACAACGGAGGATACAAATTATCTCCCAGAAATGTTGGGGAACATAGGGTCTAGTGAGAAGGAGGAACTGTATGAAATCAGTATTAGTAGGGAATGTTTGGGAAATTGATGGGATTGAAGGCCGATAAATCCCCAGGGCCTGATAATCTACATCCCAGAGTAATTAAGGAAGTGGCCCTTGAAATAGCAGATGCATTTCTGGTCTTTTTTCAAAATTCTATCGACTCTGGAACAGTTCCAATGGATTGGAAGGTAGTTAATGTAACTCCGCTATTTAAAAAAAGAGGCAGAAAGAAAACAGCGAATTAGATACCGGTTAGCCTGACATCAGTCGTGGGGAAAATGCTGGAGTCCATTATAAAAGATGTAATAGCAGAGTGCAATAATAACTCGTCTCCACTCCTAGTATTTCTAAATCCCACACATTCACTATAATGTGAACAATTATTTCCTGTTGTGTCTCTCTCAGATTTGTAAACTTCACTGTATTGGAGTGAGGTGACATCTACTGGCGGGAAGCAAGAACTGCAATCAAGCAGCAGAAACTCCACAGTCTGTCAGGGTTCAAGAAACATTGCAATGTGAGGATACAGCGAAGTGGTTTGATTGGGTAGATGGAGACATGATTCCACTTGTGGTGGTGTCTGAAGCAAAGGCCAGAAATACAAAATTGTCAGTAATAAAAGAAATGAGGAATTCATGAAAAATGTAGTAACGTAGTGAATGGTTAGAATGTGGATAGAATAGAAAGTGAGATTGGATGGACAGACGCAGTCTGAAAGGATGGCTGAAACAAAAGGTGAGTGCCCTGAAACGTTAACTGTGTTTCTCACAGCACAGATGCTGCCAGAGCTGCTGAACATTTCCAGCACTTTCTGTTTTTATTTCAGCATTTGCAGGATGTTGCTTTGATCTGAAAAAAAATGGATGATTGGCTGGGGGGTTCCAGTGAAATTCCACAGCAGCTAATAAAACCTGACCTGTCAGTGGCTTGTTGGTCTAGGGGTATGATTCTCGCTTAGGGAGTATGGTTAATTAACACACGAAAGATCCCGGGTTCAAGTCCCGGACGAGCCCTGGTCTACTGGCATTTTTAGATTAAGGTTATCTATTGGTTTCAGCCTTGCAGAAGGTGGAATTGACTTCCATACGGAGCTGGCTTGAGGACCAGATAACTGGATTCAAAGAGCTTGTCGACAAAATTGCAATTAACTAAATGTACAGATAGCCAAGTGGGAATATAAAGTTGTTGCTGTAATTGTGACCTGACTCCAAAAACAACAGGACTGGGTTCTGGACTGGAATGGAATGGAATTCTTCAGTGTTTCTGTTGTTTGGCTTGCATTGACTCATCGATTTTCTTGTTTTTCACTTTGTCGATGCCTTTGAATAATTGTGGATCCTTCTTCAGGGTGTCTCCTTTCACCAGGTAGTTCTGACCTCCGATGATGTTGATTGTAATCAGCTTCAATTCGCTGATAGTTTTGGATGTGAGCAGATTTCCTTTGCTTGAGTCTACAACATGGAACTCAGTCTGACATGTGGACCCATGGGAGGATTTGAATGCCATCCCTGCGTTGGAGTTGCATCCATCCAATAAGAGACCGAGTAGAAGTGACAGTTCTGTCAGTCGAATATGAGACTTTTAATGGCAGGGTTGTGAGTTTGAGTGCCATTCTGTTTTTCCCTTTTTTAAGGCTTCATGAGCAGAGAGTACAGGGAGTGTTTGAAATGAGCAAGTCTCGCTTTGATTCAGGACTCTTACCTCTCAGCAGCATCTCACTATGAAAGATTGAATTTGATCTCATTTCATTCTCAGCTCGGGGTCTGTGCGGCTCAGTGGCACTTCTGGCTGTCTCCCGCTTCACAATCCATCAGTACTGAGAAAGCAATGGGGAATATTACTCACATGTTGTGTTCTTTAATTTCTTGGAAAACTTGAATGTATGTATTTTCTTCCAAAACAAGGACACCAAGCCACTGTTAATGTAGGGCTGAAATAGCTCAGTTGGGAGCGCGTTAGACTGAAAATCTAAAAGTCCCTGGTTCAATCCCGGGTTTCAGCAATTTCGCTTCCTTATGTGTCCCTTGCCTTGGTTTTGATTTTCCAGTTGCACAATTTACTTTGAGATTATTTACCAAGCACCAGTGGATTGAATTTGAGAAACAACACAGAAGGTGGTCATTTGGCCTATCACGTCCATGCTGGCTCTCCCCGGAGCAATCTAGTCAGTTCCACTCACCAGCTCGATCCCTTTCCTCCTGCAACTTTATTTCCTTCAAGTATCCATCCAATTTCCTTTTCAAATCATTGATTGTCTCTGCTTCCACCACACTCGTGGGCCAAGACATTACCACCCACAACATAAAACATTCCACCTCATCAAGCATGGGAAATACTTACTTCTTCTATATTTGCTTATTCTCTATTTCTATGAGAATAGACTGGCAGTCAACATGAAAGGAAACCCAAAAATCTTCGAGCAGCATGTAAATGATAAGTAAGAGGTAGTAAGAGGTTGAGTCGGGCCTATTAGGGACAAAAAGGATAATATAAGCTTAGAGGTGCAGGGCAATGTTAATCTACTTAATGAGTACTTTGCATCAGTGATTACTAAGGAAGTGGAATTTGACAAAATATCAGTTGAAGTGAAGAAAGTAGAGGCAATGGAGAGAGTACAAATTAGGAGAGGGAGGTACTAAAAAGGCTGGCTGTGCTCAGGGAAGATAAATCACCTGGTCCGGATGGCTCACAACCCAGGTTGCGAAAGGAAATGCGGATGCAGATAACGGAAGGGCTTGCTATAATCTTCCAATCTTCCCTGGATACGGGGGTGGTGCCAGAGGATTAAACAGTGGCAAATGCGACACCCTTATTCAAGAAAGGGTGTAAGGACAGTCCGGGTAACTACAGACTAGTTAGATTAACAGCAGCGGTGGGTAAGGTTTTAGAAAGAATAATCAGGGTAAAAAATCAACAGTCACTTGGAGAGGTTCGAGTTAATTAAGTAGAGTGAGCATGGATTTATAAATGGGAGTTCATGCTTGACTAATCTAACTGCATTTTTTGATGAACTAACAGAGCAGGTTGATGAAGGGAATGCAGTGGATGTTGTTTATATGGATTTTAAGGAAGCGTTTGACAAGGTACCACATAAAAGGGCGGTTAACAAAATTGAGGTTCGTGGTATAGGAGGGTCAGTGTCCAATTGGATAGAAAATTGGTTTAAGGACAGAAAACAGCGAGTCTTATTAAATGGTTCTTTGTCAGACTGGAGGATAGTCGACAGTGGTGTTCCCCAAGGGTCAGTGCTAGAACCACTGCTTTTTCTGCTCAAGGTAATTGACTTGGATCTTGGAATACAGAGTAGAATCTCAAAATATCCCGATGACAACAAACTTGGAGGAGTGGCAAACAGTGAGGATGATATGAACTGCCTGCAACAGGACAGTGATAGGCTAGCAGAATGGGCAGACAGGTGGCAGATGGAATTTAATAGTGACAAGTGTGAGGTGATGTATTTTGGCATAAGGAATAGGGAGAGGCAATATATACTTAATGGCACAGTTCTAAAGAGTGTACTGGAATAGAGGGACATGGGGTTCATGTGCATCAATCTTTGAAGGTGGCAAGACATATTGCGAGAGTGGTTCGCAAAGCATATGGGATCTTGGGCTTTATAAATAGAGGCATTGAGTACAAAAGCAGGGAAGTTATGCTGAACCATTATAAAACTCTGGTTAGGCCCCAATTGGAGTGTTGCTTCCAGTTCTGCTCAGCAGACTTTAGAAAGAATGTGAGGGTCCTTGAGAGGACGCAGAGGCGATTTACCAGAATGGATCCAGGGATGGGGGATTTTAGTTACAAGGTTAGGTTGGAAAAGCTAGGATTATTCTGCCTATATCAAAGGAGATTGAGTGGAGAATTGATAGAGGTGTAAAACACCTCCAGAGAACAGGCCATCCTGGACTGGGTATTGTGTAATGAGAAAGGATTAGTTAACAATCTTGTTGTGTGGGGTCCCTTGGGGAAGTGCGCCCATAATATGATAAAATTCTTCATTAAGATGGAGAGTGAGAGAGTTGATTCCGAGACTCGGGTCCTGAATCTAAACAAAGGAAACTATGAAGGTATGAGGCGGGAGTTGGCTATGATAGATTGGGGAACGTTACTTAAAGGGTTGACAGTGGATAGGCAATGGCTCGCATTTAAAGAGCGCATGGATGAATTACAACAATTGTTCATTCCTGTCTGTGCAAAAGTAAAACAGGAAGGGTGGCTCAACTGTGGCTTATAAAAGAAATTAAGGAAAGTATTAGATCCAAGGAGGAGAAATATAAAATGGCCAGAACAAGCAGCAAACCTGAAGATTGTGAGCAGTTTGGAATTCAGCAGAGGAGGACAAAAGGATTGATTAAGAAGGGGGAAATCGAGTATGAGAGTAAGCTAGCAAAGAACATAAAAACTGACTGTAAAAGCTTCCATAGATATGTGTAGAGAAAAAGATTAGTGAAGACAATTGTGGGCCCCTTACAGTCAGAAACGGGGGAATTTATAATGGGGAACAAAGAAATGGCAGACCAATTAAATACATACTTTGGATCTGTCTTCACAAAGGAGGATACAAATTATCTCCCAGAAATGTTGGGGAACATAGGGTCTAGTGAGAAGGAGGAACTGTATGAAATCAGTATTAGTAGGGAATGTTTGGGAAATTGATGGGATTGAAGGCCGATAAATCCCCAGGGCCTGATAATCTACATCCCAGAGTAATTAAGGAAGTGGCCCTTGAAATAGCAGATGCATTTCTGGTCTTTTTTCAAAATTCTATCGACTCTGGAACAGTTCCAATGGATTGGACGGTCGTTAATGTAACTCCGCTATTTAAAAAAAGAGGCAGAAAGAAAACAGCGAATTATATACCGGTTAGCCTGACATCGGTCGTGGGGAAAATGCTGGAGTCCATTATAAAAGATGTAATAGCAGAGTGCAATAATAACTCGTCTCCACTCCTAGTATTTCTAAATCCCACACATTCACTATAATGTGAACAATTATTTCCTGTTGTGTCTCTCTCAGATTTGTAAACTTCACTGTATTGGAGTGAGGTGACATCTACTGGCGGGAAGCAAGAACTGCAATCAAGCAGCAGAAACTCCACAGTCTGTCAGGGTTAAAGAAACATTGCAATGTGAGGATCCAGCGAAGTGGTTTGATTGGGTAGATGGAGACATGATTCTACTTGTGGTGGTGTCTGAAGCAAAGGCCAGAAATACAAAATTGTCATTAATAAAAGAAATGAGGAATTCATGAAAAATGTAGTAACGTAGTGAATGGTTAGAATGTGGATAGAATAGAAAGTGAGATTGGATGGACAGAAGCAGTCTGAAAGGATGGCTGAAACAAAAGGTGAGTGCCCTGAAACGTTAACTGTGTTTCTCACAGCACAGATGCTGCCAGAGCTGCTGAACATTTCTAGCACTTTCTGTTTTTATTTCAGCATTTGCAGGATGTTGCTTTGATCTGAAAAAAAATGGATGATTGGCTGGGGTGTTCCAGTGAAATTCCACAGCAGCGAATAAAGCATGACTTGTCAGTGGCTCGTTGGTCTAGGGGTATGATTCTCGCTTTGGGAGTATGGTTAATTAACATGCGAGAGATCCCGGGTTCAAGTCCCGGACGAGCCCTTGTCTGCTGGCATTTTTAGATTAAGGTTATCTATTGGTTTCAGCCTTGCAGAAGGTGGAATTGACTTCCATACGGAGCTGGCTTGAGGACCAGACAACTGGATTCAAAGAGCTTGTCGACAAAATTGTAATTAACTAAATGTACAGATAGCCAAGTGGGAATATAAAGTTGTTGCTGTAATTGTGACCTGACTCCAAAAACAACAGGACTGGAATGGAATGGAATTCTTCAGTGTTTCTGTTGTTTGGCTTGCATTGACTCATCGATTTTCTTGTTTTTCACTTTGTCGATGCCTTTGAATAATTGTGGATCCTTCTTCAGGGTGTCTTCTTTCACCAGGTAGTTCTGACCTCTGATGATGTTGATTGTAATCAGCTTCAATTCGCTGATAGTTTTGGAAGTGAGCAGATTTCGTTTGCTTGAGTCTACAACATGGAACTCAGTCTGACATGTGGACCCATGGGAGGATTTGAATGCCATCCCTGCGTTGGAGTTGCATCCATCCAATAAGAGACCGAGTAGAAGTGACAGTTCTGTCAGTCGAATATGAGACTTTTAATGGCAGGGTTGTGAGTTTGAGTGCCATTCTGTTTTTCCCTTTTTTAAGGCTTCATGAGCAGAGAGTACAGGGAGTGTTTGAAATGAGCAAGTCTCGCTTTGATTCAGGACTCTTACCTCTCAGCAGCATCTCACGATGAAAGATTGAATTTGATCTCATTTCATTCTCAGCTCGGGGTCTGTGCGGCTCAGTGGCACTTCTGGCTGTCTCCTGCTTCACAATCCATCAGTACTGAGAAAGCAATGGGGAATATTACTCACATGTTGTGTTCTTTAATTTTTTGGAAAACTTGAATGTATGTATTTTCTTCCAAAACAAGGACACCAAGCCGCTGTTAATGTAGGGCTGAAATATCTCAGTTGGGAGAGTGTTAGACTGAAGATCTAAAGGTCCCTGGTTCAATCCCGGGTTTCAGCAATTTCTCTTCCTTATGCGTCCCTTGCCTTGGTTCTGATTTTCCAGTTGCACAATTTACTTTGAGATTATTTCCCAAGCACCAGTGGATTGAATTTGAGAAACAACACAGAGTCATTTACAACATAGAAGGTGGTCATTTGGCCTATCACGTCCATGCTGGCTCTCCCCGGAGCAATCTAGTCAGTTCCACTCACCAGCTCGATCCCTTTCCTCCTGCAAGTTTCTTTCCTTCAAGTATCCATCCAATTTCCTTTTCAAATCATTGATTGTCTCTGCTTCCACCACACTCGTGGGCCAAGATATTACCACCCACAACATAAAAAATTCCACCTCATCAAGGATGGGAAATACTGACATCTTCTATATTTGCTTATTCTCTATTTCTATGAGAATAGACTGGCAGTCAACATGAAAGGAAACCCAAAAATCTTCGAGCAGCATGTAAATGATAAGTGGGTAGTAAGAGGTTGAGTCGGGCCTATTAGGGACAAAAAGGATAATATAAGCTTAGAGGTGCAGGGCAATGTTAATCTACTTAATGAGTACTTTGCATCAGTGATCACTAAGGAAGTGGAATTTGACAAAATATCAGTCGAAGTGAAGAAAGTAGAGGCAATGGAGAGGGTACAAATTGAGAGAGGGAGGTACTAAAAAGGCTGGCTGTGCTTAGGGAAGATAAATCACCTGGTCCGGATGGCTCACATCCCAGGTTGCGAAAGGAAATGCGGATGCAGATAACGGAAGGGCTTGCTATAATCTTCCAATCTTCCCTGGATACGGGGGAGGTGCCAGAGGATTAAACAGTGGCAAATGCGACACCCTTATTCAAGAAAGGGTGTAAGGACAGTCCGGGTAACTACAGGCTAGTTAGATTAACAGCAGCGGTGGGTAAGGTTTTAGAAAGAATAATCAGGGTAAAAAATCAACAGTCACTTGGAGAGGTTCGAGTTAATTAAGGAGAGTGAGCATGGATTTATAAATGGGAGTTCATGCTTGACTAATCTAACTGCATTTTTTGATGAACTAACAGAGCAGCTTGATGAAGGGAATGCAGTGGATGTTGTTTATATGGATTTTAAGGAAGCGTTTGACAAGGTACCACATAAAAGGGCGGTTAACAAAATTGAGGTTCGTGGTATAGGAGGGTCAGTGTCCAATTGGATAGAAAATTGGTTTAAGGACAGAAAACAGCGAGTCTTATTAAATGGTTCTTTGTCAGACTGGAGGATAGTCGACAGTGGTGTTCCCCAAGGGTCAGTGCTAGAACCACTGTTTTTTTTGCTCAAGGTAAGTGACTTGGATCTTGAAATACAGAGTAGAATCTCAAAATATGCCGATGACACCAAACCTGGAGGAGCGGCAAACAGTGAAGATGATATGAACTGCCTGCAACAGGACAGTGATAGGCCAGCAGAATGGGCAGACAGGTGGCAGATGGAATTTAATAGTGACAAGTGTGAAGTGATGTATTTTGGCATAAGGAATAGGGAGAGGCAATATATACTTAATGGCACAGTTCTAAAGAGTGTTCTGGAATAGAGGGACTTGGGGTTCATGTGCATCAATCTTTGAAGGAGGCAAGTCATATTGCGAGAGTGGTTCGCAAAGCATATGGGATCTTGGGCTTTATAAACAGAGGCATTGAGTACAAAAGCAGGGAAGTTATGCTGAACCATTATAAAACTCTGGTTAGGCCCCAATTGGAGTGTTGCTTCCAGTTCTGCTCAGCAGACTTTAGAAAGAATGTGAGGGTCCTTGAGAGGACGCAGAGGCGATTTACCAGAATGGATCCAGGGATGGGGGATTTTAGTTACAAGGTTAGGTTGGAAAAGCTAGGATTATTCTGCCTTTCTCAAAGGAGATTGAGTGGAGAATTGATAGAGGTGTATAACACCTCTAGAGAACAGGCCATCCTGGACTGGGTATTGTGTAATGAGAAAGGATTAGTTAACAATCTTGTTGTGTGGGGTCCCTTGGGGAAGTGCGCCCATAATATGATAAAATTCTTCATTAAGATGGAGAGTGAGAGAGTTGATTCCGAGACTCGGGTCCTGAATCTAAACAAAGAAAACTATGAAGGTATGAGGCGGGAGTTGGCTATGATAGATTGGGGAACATTACTTAAAGGGTTGACAGTGGATAGGCAATGGCTAGCATTTAAAGAGCGCATGGATGAATTACAACAATTGTTCATTCCTGTCTGTGCAAAAGTAAAACAGGAAGGGTGGCTCAACTGTGGCTTACAAAAGAAATTAAGGAAAGTATTAGATCCAAGGAGGAGAAATATAAAATGGCCAGAACAAGCAGCAAACCTGAAGATTGTGAGCAGTTTGGAATTTAGCAGAGGAGGACAAAAGGATTGATTAAGAAGGGGGAAATAGAGTATGAGAGTAAGCTAGCAGAGAACATAAAAACTGACTGTAAAAGCTTCTATAGATATGTGTAGAGAAAAAGATTAGTGAAGACAAATGTGGGCCCCTTACAGTCAGAAACGGGGGAATTTATAATGGGGAAGAAAGAAATGGCAGACCAATTAAATACATACTTTGGATCTGTCTTCACAAAGAATTTTTTAGAACATTACAGCGCAGTACAGGCCCTTCGGCCCTCGATGTTGCGCCGCCCTGTGAAACCATCTGACCTACACTATTCCATTTTCATCCATGTGTCTATCCAATGTCCACTTAAATGCCCTTAAAGTTGGCGAATCTACTACTGCTGCAGGCAGGGCGTTCCACGCCCTTACTACTCTCTGAGTAAAGAAACTACCTCTCACATCTGTCCGATATCTATCACCCCTCAACTTGAAGCTATGTCCCCTCGTGTTTGCCATCACCATCCGAGGAAAAAGACGCTCACTATCCACCCTATCTAACCCTCTGATTATCTTATATGTCTCTATTAAGTCACCTCTCCTCCTCCTTCTCTCCAACGAAAACAACCTCAAGTCCCTCAGCCTTTCCTCCATACCAGGCAACATCCTAGTAAATCTCCTCTGTACCCTTTCCATAGCTTCCACATCCTTCCTATAATGCGGTGACCAGAACTGCACGCAATACTCCAGGTGCGGTCTCACCAGAGTTTTGTACAGCTGCAGCATGACATCGTGGCTCCGAACTCGACCCCCCTACTCATAAAAGCTAACACACCATATGCCTTCTTAACAGCCCTATTAACCTGGTTAGCAACCTTCAGGGATTTATGCACCTGGACACCAAGATCTCTCTGTTCATCTACAGTACCAAGAATCCTCCCATTAGCCCAGTACTCTGCATTCCTGTTACTCCTTCCAAAGTGAATCACCTCACACTTTTCCGCATTAAACTCCATTTGCCATCTCTCAGCCCAGCTCTGCAGCCTATCTATGTCTCTCTGTACCCGACAACATCCTTCGGCACTATCCACAACTCCACCGACCTTAGTGTCATCTGCAAATTTACTAACCCACCCTTCTACACCCTCTTCCAGGTCATTTATAAAAATGACAAACAGCAGTGGCCCCAAAACAGATCCTTGCGGTACACCACTAGTAACTAAACTCCAGGATGAACATTTGCCATCAACCACCACCCTCTGTCTTCTTTCAGCTAGCCAATTTCTGATCCAAAGCTCTAAATCACCTTCAACCACATACTTGCGTATTTTCTGCAATAGCCTACCGTGGGGAACCTTATCAAACGCCTTACTGAAATCCATATACACCACATCCACTGCTTTACCCTCATCCACCTGTTTGGTCACCTTCTCGAAAAACTCAATAAGGTTTGTGAGGCACGACCTACCCGTCACAAAACCGTGCTGACTATCTCTAATGTACTTATTCTTTTCAAGATGATTATAAATCCTGTCTCTTATAAACTTTTCCAACATTTTACCCACAACCGAAGTAAGGCTCACAGGTCTATAATTACCAGGGCTGTCTCTACTCCCCTTCTTGAACAAGGGGACAACATTTGCAATCCTCCAGTCTTCCGGCACTATTCCTGTCGACAATGACGACATAAAGATCAAGGACAAAGGCTCTGCAATCTCCTCCCTAGCTTCCCAGAGAATCCTAGGATAAATCCCATCTGGCCCAGGGGACTTATCTATTTTCACACTTTCCAAAATTGCTAACACCTCCTCCTTGTGAACCTCAATCCCATCTAGCCTCGTAGCCTGAATCTCAGTATTCTCAACAACATTTTCTTTCTCTACTGTAAATACTGACGCAAAATATTCATTTAACACTTCCCCTATCTCCTCTGATTCCACACACAACTTCCCACTACTATCCTTGATTGGCCCTAATCTAACTCTAGTCATTCTTTTATTCCTGATATACCTATAGAAAGCCTTAGGGTTTTCCCTGATCCGATCCACCAATGACTTCTCGTGTCCTCTCCTTGCTCTTCTTAGCTCTCCCTTTAGATCCTTCCTGGCTAGCTTGTAACTCTCAAGCGCCCTAACTGAGCCTTCACGTCTCATCCTAACAAAAGCCTTCTTCTTCCTCTTGACAAGCGCTTCAACTTCTTTAGTAAACCACGGCTCCCTCGCACGACAACTTCCTCCCTGCCTCACAGGTACATACTTATCAAGGACACGCAGTAGCTGCTCCTTGAATAAGCTCCACATTTCGATTGTTCCCATCCCCTGCAGTTTCCTTCCCCATCCTACGCATCCTAAATCTTGCCTAATCGCATCATAATTTCCTTTCCCCCAGTTATAATTCTTGCCCTGCGGTATATACCTGTCCCTGCCCATCGCTAAGGTAAACCTAACCGAATTGTGATCACTATCACCAAAGTGCTCACCTACATCTAAATCTAACACCTGGCCGGGTTCATTTCCCAGTACCAAATCCAATGTGGCATCGCCCCTGGTTGGCCTGTCTACATACTGTGTCAGAAAACCCTCCTGCACACACTGGACAAAAACTGACCCATCTAAAGTACTCGAACTATAGTACTTCCAGTCGATATTTGGAAAGTTAAAGTCCCCCATAACAACTACCCTGTTACTCTCACCCCTGTCGAGAATCATCTTCGCTATCCTTTCCTCTACATCTCTGGAACTATTCGGAGGTCTATAAAAGACTCCCAACAGGGTAACCTCACCTCTCCTGTTTCTAACCTCAGCCCATACTACCTCAGTAGCCGAGTCCTCAAACGTCCTTTCTGTCGCTGTAATACTCTCCTTGATTAACAATGCCACACCCCCCCCTCTTTTACCATCTTCTCTGTTCTTACTGAAACATCTAAATCCCGGAATCTGCAACATCCATTCCTGCCCCTGCTCTACCCATGTCTCCGAAATGGCCACTACATCGAGATCCCAGGTACCAACCCATGCTGCAAGCTCACCCACCTTATTCCGGATGCTCCTGGCGTTGAAATAGACACACTTTAAACCAGGTTCTTGCTTGCCAGTGCCCTCTTGCGTCCTTGTAACCATATCCCTGACCTCACTACTCTCAACATCCTGTACACTGGCACCACAATTTAGGTTCCCATTCCCCTGCTGAATTAGTTTAAACCCCCCCGAAGAGCACTAGCAAACCTCCCCCCCAGGATATTGGTACCCCTCTGGTTCAGGTGAAGACCATCCTGTTTGTAGAGGTCCCACCTACCCCAGAAAGAGCCCCAATTATCCAGGAAACCAAAACCCTCCCTCCTGCACCATCCCTGCAGCCACGTGTTCAACTCCTCTCTCTCCCTATTCCTCGCTTCGCTATCACGTGGCACGGGCAACAACCCAGAGATAACAACTCTGTTTGTTCTCGCTCTAAGCTTCCACCCTAGCTCCCTAAATTTCTGTCTTAAATCCCCATCTCTCTTCCTACCTATGTCGTTGGTGCCTATGTGGACCACGACTTGGGGCTGCTCCCCCTCCCCATTAAGGATCCCAAAAACACGATCCGAGACATCACGAACCCTGGCACCTGGGAGGCAACTACCAACCGTGAGTCTCTCTCGTTCCCACAGAACCTCCTATCTGTTCCCCTAACTATGGAGTCCCCAATGACTAATGTTCTGCTCCTCTTCCCCCTTCCCTTCTGAGCAACAGGGACAGACTCTGTGCCAGATATCTGTACCCCATTGCTTACCCCTGGTAAGTCGTCCCCCGCAACAGTATCCAAAACGGTATACCTGTTGTTGAGGGAAACGGCCACAGGGGATCCCTGCACTGCCTGCTGGTTCCCTCTCCTTCCCCTGACGGTAACCCATCTACCTACTTCTTTTACCTGAGGTGTGACTACCTCCCCATAACTCCTCTCAATAACCTCCTCCGCCTCCCGAATGATCCGAAGTTCATCCAGCTCCAGCTCCAGTTCCCTAACGCGGTTCTCGAGGAGCTGGAGTTGGGTGCACTTCCCACAGATGCAGTCAGCAGGGACACTCTTGGCGACCCTTACCTCCCACATTCTGCAGGAGGAACATGCAACTGCCTTAACCTCCATTCCCACTATTCCAAATTCCCAACAAATCTACTGAAAAACAAAAAGTCAAAACTTGTTAGGTTAGCAATCCAACGGACAGAACTTCCTAAATAAAAAGCTTACCTTATCAACACACCAGAGTACTTTTTTTATGGTTAGAGGAGGAGGGTGGGTGGGAGACACTACACGTGTAGTGTCTCGGGTACAGCCACCACACAAATATATACCTTTTTCCTTACCCAGCAGTCCCCTGGTCCTCCGAGAACAAAAGGGAATTCACTTTTAAACTTACGCTGAAATTGACTTCTCAGCTGCAAGCCCGTTCACGCACCTCCGCTGCTATCCACGCTGCGGCCACCGAAACTAAAAGAAAGAGATTCTAAACCACACAAATATATACCTTTTTCCTTACCCAGCAGTCCCCTGGTCCTCCGAAAACAAAAGGGAATTCACTTTTAAACTTACGCTGAAATTGACTTCTCAGCTGCAAGCCCGTTCACGCACCTCCGCTGCTATCCACGCTGCGGCCACCGAAACTAAAAGAAAGAGATTCTAAACCACACAAATATATACCTTTTTCCTTACCCAGCAGTCCCCTGGTCCTCCGAGAACAAAAGGGAATTCACTTTTAAACTTAAGCTGAAATTGACTTCTCAGCTGCAAGCCCGTTCACGCACCTCCGCTGCTATCCACGCTGCGGCCACCGAAACTAAAAGAAAGAGATTCTAAACCACACAAATATATACCTTTTTCCTTACCCAGCAGTCCCCTGGTCCTCCGAAAACAAAAGGGAATTCACTTTTAAACTTACGCTGAAATTGACTTCTCAGCTGTAAGCCCGTTCACGCACCTCCGCTGCTAAACACGCTGCGGCCACCGAAACTAAAAGAAAGAGATTCTAAACTACACAAATATATACCTTTTTCCTTACCCAGCAGTCCCCTGGTCCTCCGAGAACAAAAGGGAATTCACTTTTAAACTTACGCTGAAATTGACTTCTCAGCTGCAAGCCCGTTCACGCACCTCCGCTGCTATCCACGCTGCGGCCACCGAAACTAAAAGAAAGAGATTCTAAACCACACAAATATATACCTTTTTCCTTACCCAGCAGTCCCCTGCTCCTCCGAGAACAAAAGGGAATTCACTTTTAAACTTACGCTGAAATTGACTTCTCAGCTGCAAGCCCGTTCACGCACCTCCGCTGCTATCCACGCTGCGGCCACCGAAACTAAAAGAAAGAGATTCTAAACCACACAAGTATATACCTTTTTCCTTACCCAGCAGTCCCCTGGTCCTCCGAAAACAAAAGGGAATTCACTTTTAAACTTACGCTGAAATTGACTTCTCAGCTGTAAGCCCGTTCACGCACCTCCGCTGCTATCCACGCTGCGGCCACCGAAACTAAAAGCTAAAAAACTAAAAAGGAGGATACAAATTATCTCCCAGAAATGTTGGGGAACATATGGTCTAGTGAGAAGGAGGAACTGTATGAAATCAGTATTAGTAGGGAATGTTTGGGAAATTGATGGGATTGAAGGCCGATAAATCCCCAAGGCCTGATAATCTGCATCCCAGAGTACTTAAGGAAGTGGCCCTTGAAATAGCAGATGCATTTCTGGTCTTTTTTCAAAATTCTGTAGACTCTGGAACAGTTCAAATGGATTGGATGGTAGTTAATGTAACTCCACTATTTAAAAAAAGAGGCAGAAAGAAAACAGCGAATTATATACCGGTTAGCCTGACATCAGTCGTGGGGAAAATGCTGGAGTCCATTATAAAAGATGTAATAGCAGAGTGCAATAATAACTCGTCTCCACTCCTAGTATTTCTAAATCCCACACATTCACTATAATGTGAACAATTATTTCCTGTTGTGTCTCTCTCAGATTTGTAAACTTCACTGTATTGGAGTGAGGTGACATCTACTGGCGGGAAGCAAGAACTGCAATGAAGCAGCAGAAACTCCACAGTCTGTCAGGGTTAAAGAAACATTGCAATGTGAGGAGAGAGCGAAGTGGTTTGATTGGGTAGATGGAGACATGATTCCACTTGTGGTGGTGTCTGAAGCAAAGGCCAGAAATACAAAATTGTCATTAATAAAAGAAATGAGGAATTCATGAAAAATGTAGTAACGTAGTGAATGGTTAGAATGTGGATAGAATAGAAAGTGAGATTGGATGGACAGAAGCAGTCTGAAAGGATGGCTGAAACAAAAGGTGAGTGCCCTGAAACGTTAACTGTGTTTCTCACAGCACAGATGCTGCCAGAGCTGCTGAACATTTCCAGCACTTTCTGTTTTTATTTCAGCATTTGCAGGATGTTGCTTTGATCTGAAAAAAAATGGATGATTGGCTGGGGGGTTCCAGTGAAATTCCACAGCAGCTAATAAAACTTGACTTGTCAGTGGCTCGTTGGTCTAGGGGTATGATTCTCGCTTAGGGAGAATAGTTAATTAACATGCGAGAGATCCTGGGTTCAAGTCCCGAACGAGCCCTGGTCTGTTGGCATTTTTAGATTAAGGTTATCTATTGGTTTCAGCCTTGCAGAAGGTGGAATTGACTTCCATACGGAGCTGGCTTGAGGACCAGACAACTGGATTCAAAGAGCTTGTCGACAAAATTGCAATTAACTAAATGTACAGATAGCCAAGTGGGAATATAAAGTTGTTGCTGTAATTGTGACCTGACTCCAAAAACAACAGGACTGGGTTCTGGACTGGAATGGAATGGAATTCTTCAGTGTTTCTGTTGTTTGGCTTGCATTGACTCATCGATTTTCTTGTTTTTCACTTTGTCGATGCCTTTGAATAATTGTGGATCCTTCTTCAGGGTGTCTTCTTTCACCAGGTAGTTCTGACCTCTGATGATGTTGATTGTAATCAGCTTCAATTCGCTGATAGTTTTGGAAGTGAGCAGATTTCGTTTGCTTGAGTCTACAACATGGAACTCAGTCTGACATGTGGACCCATGGGAGGATTTGAATGCCATCCCTGCGTTGGAGTTGCATCCATCCAATAAGAGACCGAGTAGAAGTGACAGTTCTGTCAGTCGAATATGACACTTTTAATGGCAGGGTTGTGAGTTTGAGTGCCATTCTGTTTTTCCCTTTTGTAAGGCTTCATGAGCAGAGAGTACAGGGAGTGTTTGAAATGAGCAAGTCTCGCTTTGGTTCAGGACTCTTACCTCTCAGCAGCATCTCACTATGAAAGATTGAATTTGATCTAATTTCATTCTCAGCTCGGGGTCTGTGCGGCTCAATGGCACTTCTGGCTGTCTCCCGCTTCACAATCCATCAGTACTGAGAAAGCAATGGGGAATATTACTCACATGTTGTGTTCTTTAATTTTTTGGAAAACTTGAATGTATGTATTTTCTTCCAAAACAAGGACACCAAGTCACTGTTGATGTAAGGCTGAAATAGCTCAGTTGGGAGAGCGTTAGACTGAAGATCTAAAGGTCCCTGGTTCAATCCCGGGTTTCAGCAATTTCGCTTCCTTATGCGTCCCTTGCCTTGGTTCTGATTTTCCAGTTGCACAATTTACTTTGAAATTATTTACCAAGCACCAGTGGATTGAATTTGAGAAACAACACAGAGTCATTTACAGCACAGAAGGTGGTCGTTTGGCCTATCACGTCCATGCTGGCTCTCCCCGGAGCAATCTAGTCAGTTCCACTCACCAGCTCGGTCCCTTTCCTCCTGCAAGTTTCTTTCCTTCAAGTATCCATCTAATTTCCTTTTCAAATCATTGATTGTCTCTGCTTCCACCACACTCGTGGGCCAAGACATTACTACCCACAGCATAAAAAATTCCACCTCATCAAGGATGGGAAATACTTATATCATCTATATTTGCTTATTCTCTCTTTCTATGAGAATAGACTGACAGTCAACATGAAAGGAAACCCAAAAATCTTCGAGCAGCATGTAAATGATAAGTGGGTAGTAAGAGGTTGAGTCGGGCCTATGAGGGACAAAAAGGATAATATAAGCTTAGAGGTGCAGGGCAATGTTAATCTACTTAATGAGTACTTTGTATCAGTGATCACTAAGGAAGTGGAATTTGACAAAATATCAGTCGATGTGAAGAGAGTAGAGTCAATGGAGAGGGTACAAATTGAGAGAGGGAGGTACTAAAAAGGCTGGCTGTGCTTAGGGAAGATAAATCACCTGGTCCGGATGGCTCACATCCCAGGTTGCGAAAGGAAATGCGGATGCAGATAACGGAAGGGCTTGCTATAATCTTCCAATCTTCCCTGGATACGGGGGAGGTGTCAGAGGATTAAACAGTGGCAAATGCGACACCCTTATTCAAGAAAGGGTGTAAGGACAGTCCGGGTAACTACAGGCTAGTTAGATTAACAGCAGCGGTGGGTAAGGTTTTGGAAAGAATAATCAGGGTAAAAAATCAACAGTCACTTGGAGAGGTTCGAGTTAATTAAGGAGAGTGAGCATGGATTTATAAATGGGAGTTCATGCTTGACTAATCTAACTGCATTTTTTGATGAACTAACAGAGCAGGTTGATGAAGGGAATGCAGTGGATGTTGCTTATATGGATTTTAAGGAAGCGTTTGACAAGGTACCACATAAAAGGGCGGTTAACAAAATTGAGGTTCGTGGTATAGGAGGGTCAGTGTCCGATTGGATAGAAAATTGGTTTAAGGACAGAAAACAGCGAGTCTTATTAAATGGTTCTTTGTCAGACTGGAGGATAGTCGACAGTGGTGTTCCCCAAGGGTCAGTGCTAGAACCACTGCTTTTTTTGCTCAAGGTAATTGACTTGGATCTTGGAATACAGAGTAGAATCTCAAAATATGCCGATGACACCAAACCTGGAGGAGCGGCAAACAGTGAAGATGATATGAACTGCCTGCAACAGGACAGTGATAGGCTAGCAGAATGGGCAGACAGGTGGCAGATGGAATTTAATAGTGACAAGTGTGAGGTGATGTATTTTGGCATAAGGAATAGGGAGAGGCAATATATACTTAATGGCACAGTTCTAAAGAGTGTACTGGAATAGAGGGACTTGGGGTTCATGTGCATCAATCTTTGAAGGAGGCAAGTCATATTGCGAGAGTGGTTCGCAAAGCATATGGGATCTTGGGCTTTATAAGTAGAGGCATTGAGTACAAAAGCAGGGAAGTTATGCTGAACCATTATAAAACTCTGGTTAGGCCCCAATTGGAGTGTTGCTTCCAGTTCTGCTCAGCAGACTTTAGAAAGAATGTGAGGGTCCTTGAGAGGACGCAGAGGCGATTTACCAGAATGGATCCAGGGATGGGGGATTTTAGTTACAAGGTTAGGTTGGAAAAGCTAGGATTATTCTGCCTTTCTCAAAGGAGATTGAGTGGAGAATTGATAGAGGTGTATAACACCTCTAGAGAACAGGCCATCCTGGACTGGGTATTGTGTAATGAGAAAGGATTAGTTAACAATCTTGTTGTGTGGGGTACCTTGGGGAAGTGCGCCCATAATATGATAAAATTCTTCATTAAGATGGAGAGTGAGAGAGTTGATTCCGAGACTCGGGTCCTGAATCTAAACAAAGAAAACTATGAAGGTATGAGGCGGGAGTTGGCTATGATAGATTGGGGAACGTTACTTAAAGGGTTGACAGTGGATAGGCAATGGCTAGCATTTAAAGAGCGCATGGATGAATTACAACAATTGTTCATTCCTGTCTGTGCAAAAGTAAAACAGGAAGGGTGGCTCAACTGTGGCTTACAAAAGAAATTAAGGGAAGTATTAGATCCAAGGAGGAGAAATATAAAATGGCCAGAACAAGCAGCAAACCTGAAGATTGTGAGCAGTTTGGAATTTAGCAGAGGAGGACAAAAGGATTGATTAAGAAGGGGGAAATAGAGTATGACAGTAAGCTAGCAGAGAACATAAAAACTGACTGTAAAAGCTTCTATAGATATGTGTAGAGAAAAAGATTAGTGAAGACAAATGTGGGCCCCTGACAGTCAGAAACGGGGGAATTTATAATGGGGAACAAAGAAATGGCAGACCAATTAAATACATACTTTGGATCTGTCTTCACAAAGGAGGATACAAATTATCTCCCAGAAATGTTGGGGAACATAGGGTCTAATGAGAAGGAGGAACTGTATGAAATCAGTATTAGTAGGGAATGTTTGGGAAATTGATGGGATTGAAGGCCGATAAATCCCCAAGGCCTGATAATCTGCATCCCAGAGTACTTAAGGAAGTGGCCCTTGAAATAGCAGATGCATTTCTGGTCTTTTTTCAAAATTCTGTAGACTCTGGAACAGTTCAAATGGATTGGACGGTAGTTAATGTAACTCCACTATTTAAAAAAAGAGGCAGAAAGAAAACAGCGAATTATATACCGGTTAGCCTGACATCAGTCGTGGGGAAAATGCTGGAGTCCATTATAAAAGATGTAATAGCAGAGTGCAATAATAACTCGTCTCCACTCCTAGTATTTCTAAATCCCACACATTCACTATAATGTGAACAATTATTTCCTGTTGTGTCTCTCTCAGATTTGTAAACTTCACTGTATTGGAGTGAGGTGACATTTTACTGGCGGGAAGCAAGAACTGCAATGAAGCAGCAGAAACTCCACAGTCTGTCAGGGTTAAAGAAACATTGCAATGTGAGGAGAGAGCGAAGTGGTTTGATTGGGTAGATGGAGACATGATTCCACTTGTGGTGGTGTCTGAAGCAAAGGCCAGAAATACAAAATTGTCATTAATAAAAGAAATGAGGAATTCATGAAAAATGTAGTAACGTAGTGAATGGTTAGAATGTGGATAGAATAGAAAGTGAGATTGGATGGACAGAAGCAGTCTGAAAGGATGGCTGAAACAAAAGGTGAGTGCCCTGAAACGTTAACTGTGTTTCTCACAGCACAGATGCTGCCAGAGCTGCTGAACATTTCCAGCACTTTCTGTTTTTATTTCAGCATTTGCAGGATGTTGCTTTGATCTGAAAAAAAATGGATGATTGGCTGGGGGGGTTCCAGTGAAATTCCACAGCAGCTAATAAAGCTTGACTTGTCAGTGGCTTGTTGGTCTTGGGGTATGATTCTCGCTTAGGGAGAATAGTTAATTAACATGCGAGAGATCCCGGGTTCAAGTCCTGAACGAGCCCTGGTCTGCTGGCATTTTTAGATTAAGGTTATCTATTGGTTTCAGCCTTGCAAAAGGTGGAACTGACTTCCATACGGAGCTGGCTTGAGGACCAGACAACTGGATTCAAAGAGCTTGTCGACAAAATTGCAATTAACTAAATGTACAGATAGCCAAGTGGGAATATAAAGTTGTTGCTGTAATTGTGACCTGACTCCAAAAACAACAGGACTGGGTTCTGGACTGGAATGGAATGGAATTCTTCAGTGTTTCTGTTGTTTGGCTTGCATTGACTCATCGATTTTCTTGTTTTTCACTTTGTCGATGCCTTTGAATAATTGTGGATCCTTCTTCAGGGTGTCTTCTTTCACCAGGTAGTTCTGACCTCTGATGATGTTGATTGTAATCAGCTTCAATTCGCTGATAGTTTTGGAAGTGAGCAGATTTCGTTTGCTTGAGTCTACAACATGGAACTCAGTCTGACATGTGGACCCATGGGAGGATTTGAATGCCATCCCTGCGTTGGAGTTGCATCCATCCAAAAAGAGACCGAGTAGAAGTGACAGTTCTGTCAGTCGAATATGAGACTTTTAATGGCAGGGTTGTGAGTTTGAGTGCCATTCTGTTTTTCCCTTTTTTAAGGCTTCATGAGCAGAGAGTACAGGGAGTGTTTGAAATGAGCAAGTCTCGCTTTGATTCAGGACTCTTACCTCTCAGCAGCATCTCACGATGAAAGATTGAATTTGATCTCATTTCATTCTCAGCTCGGGGTCTGTGCGGCTCAGTGGCACTTCTGGCTGTCTCCCGCTTCACAATCCATCAGTACTGAGAAAGCAATGGGGAATATTACTCACATGTTGTGTTCTTTAATTTTTTGGAAAACTTGAATGTATGTATTTTCTTCCAAAACAAGGACACCAAACCGCTGTTAATGTAGGGCTGAAATAGCTCAGTTGGGAGAGCGTTAGACTGAAGATCTAAAGGTCCCTGGTTCAATCCCGGGTTTCAGCAATTTTGCTTCCTTATGCGTCCCTTGCCTTGGTTCTGATTTTCCAGTTGCACAATTTACTTTGAGATTATTTCCCAAGCACCAGTGGATTGAATTTGAGAAACAACACAGAGTCATTTACAACATAGAAGGTGGTCATTTGGCCTATCACGTCCATGCTGGCTCTCCCCGGAGCAATCTAGTCAGTTCCACTCACCAGCTCGATCCCTTTCCTCCTGCAAGTTTCTTTCCTTCAAGTATCCATCCAATTTCCTTTTCAAATCATTGATTGTCTCTGCTTCCACCACACTCGTGGGCCAAGACATTACCACCCACAACATAAAAAATTCCACCTCATCAAGGATGGGAAATACTTACATCTTCTATATTTGCTTATTCTCTATTTCTATGAGAATAGACTGGCAGTCAACATGAAAGGAAACCCAAAAATCTTCGAGCAGCATGTAAATGATAAGTGAGTAGTAAGAGGTTGAGTCGGGCCTATTAGGGACAAAAAGGATAATATAAGCTTAGAGGTGCAGGGCAATGTTAATCTACTTAATGAGTACTTTGCATCAGTGATCACTGAGGAAGTGGAATTTGACAAAATATCAGTCGAAGTGAAGAAAGTAGAGTCAATGGAGAGGGTACAAATTAGGAGAGGGAGGTACTAAAAAGGCTGGCTGTGCTTAGGGAAGATAAATCACCTGGTCCGGATGGCTCACATCCCAGGTTGCGAAAGGAAATGCGGATGCAGATAACGGAAGGGCTTGCTATAATCTTCCAATCTTCCCTGGATACGGGGGAGGTGCCAGAGGATTAAACAGTGGCAAATGCGACACCCTTATTCAAGAAAGGGTGTAAGGACAGTCCGGGTAACTACAGGCTAGTTAGATTAACAGCAGCGGTGGGTAAGGTTTTAAAAAGAATAATCAGGGTAAAAAATCAACAGTCACTTGGAGAGGTTCGAGTTAATTAAGGAGAGTGAGCATGGATTTATAAATGGGAGTTCATGCTTGACTAATCTAACTGCATTTTTTGATGAACTAACAGAGCAGGTTGATGAAGGGAATGCAGTGGATGTTGTTTATATGGATTTTAAGGAAGCGTTTGACAAGGTACCACATAAAAGGGCGGTTAACAAAATTGAGGTTCGTGGTATAGGAGGGTCAGTGTCCAATTGGATAGAAAATTGGTTTAAGGACAGAAAACAGCGAGTCTTATTAAATGGTTCTTTGTCAGACTGGAGGATAGTCGACAGTGGTGTTCCCCAAGGGTCAGTGCTAGAACCACTGTTTTTTTTGCTCAAGGTAAGTGACTTGGATCTTGGAATACAGAGTAGAATCTCAAAATATGCCGATGACACCAAACCTGGAGGAGCGGCAAACAGTGAAGATGATATGAACTGCCTGCAACAGGACAGTGATAGGCTAGCAGAATGGGCAGACAGGTGGCAGATGGAATTTAATAGTGACAAGTGTGAGGTGATGTATTTTGGCATAAGGAATAGGGAGAGGCAATATATACTTAATGGCACAGTTCTAAAGAGTGTTCTGGAATAGAGGGACTTGGGGTTCATGTGCATCAATCTTTGAAGGAGGCAAGTCATATTGCGAGAGTGGTTCGCAAAGCATATGGGATCTTGGGCTTTATAAACAGAGGCATTGAGTACAAAAGCAGGGAAGTTATGCTGAACCATTATAAAACTCTGGTTAGGCCCCAATTGGAGTGTTGCTTCCAGTTCTGCTCAGCAGACTTTAGAAAGAATGTGAGGGTCCTTGAGAGGACGCAGAGGCGATTTACCAGAATGGATCCAGGGATGGGGGATTTTAGTTACAAGGTTAGGTTGGAAAAGCTAGGATTATTCTGCCTTTCTCAAAGGAGATTGAGTGGAGAATTGATAGAGGTGTATAACACCTCTAGAGAACAGGCCATCCTGGACTGGGTATTGTGTAATGAGAAAGGATTAGTTAACAATCTTGTTGTGTGGGGTACCTTGGGGAAGTGCGCCCATAATATGATAAAATTCTTCATTAAGATGGAGAGTGAGAGAGTTGATTCCGAGACTCGGGTCCTGAATCTAAACAAAGAAAACTATGAAGGTATGAGGCGGGAGTTGGCTATGATAGATTGGGGAACGTTACTTAAAGGGTTGACAGTGGATAGGCAATGGCTAGCATTTAAAGAGCGCATGGATGAATTACAACAATTGTTCATTCCTGTCTGTGCAAAAGTAAAACAGGAAGGGTGGCTCAACTGTGGCTTACAAAAGAAATTAAGGGAAGTATTAGATCCAAGGAGGAGAAATATAAAATGGCCAGAACAAGCAGCAAACCTGAAGATTGTGAGCAGTTTGGAATTTAGCAGAGGAGGACAAAAGGATTGATTAAGAAGGGGGAAATAGAGTATGACAGTAAGCTAGCAGAGAACATAAAAACTGACTGTAAAAGCTTCTATAGATATGTGTAGAGAAAAAGATTAGTGAAGACAAATGTGGGCCCCTTACAGTCAGAAACGGGGGAATTTATAATGGGGAACAAAGAAATGGCAGACCAATTAAATACATACTTTGGATCTGTCTTCACAAAGGAGGATACAAATTATCTCCCAGAAATGTTGGGGAACATAGGGTCTAGTGAGAAGGGGGAACTGTATGAAATCAGTATTAGCAGGCAATGTTTGGGAAATTGATGGGATTGAAGGCCGATAAATCCCCAGGGCCTGATAATCTACATCCCAGAGTACTTAAGGAAGTGGCCCTTGAAATAGCAGATGCATTTCTGGTCTTTTTTCAAAATTCTATCGACTCTGGAACAGTTCCAATGGATTGGACGGTAGTTAATGTAACTCCACTTTTTAAAAAAAGAGGCAGAAAGAAAACAGCGAATTATATACCGGTTAGCCTGACATCAGTCGTGGGGAAAATGCTGGAGTCCATTATAAAAGATGTAATAGCAGAGTGCAATAATAACTCGTCTCCACTCCGAGTATTTCTAAATCCCACACATTCACTATAATGTGAACAATTATTTCCTGTTGTGTCTCTCTCAGATTTGTAAACTTCACTGTATTGGAGTGAGGTGACATCTACTGGCGGGAAGCAAGAACTGCAAGCAAGCAGCAGAAACTCCACAGTCTGTCAGGGTTAAAGAAACATTGCAATGTGAGGATACAGCGAAGTGGTTTGATTGGGTAGATGGAGACATGATTCCACTTGTGGTGGTGTCTGAAGCAAAGGCCAGAAATACAAAATTGTCATTAATAAAAGAAATGAGGAATTCATGAAAAATGTAGCAACGTAGTGAATGGTTAGAATGTGGATAGAATAGAAAGTGAGATTGGATGGACAGAAGCAGTCTGAAAGGATGGCTGAAACAAAAGGTGAGTGCCCTGAAACGTTAACTGTGTTTCTCACAGCACAGATGCTGCCAGAGCTGCTGAACATTTCCAGCACTTTCTGTTTTTATTTCAGCATTTGCAGGATGTTGCTTTGATCTGAAAAAAAATGGATGATTGGCTGGGGTGTTCCAGTGAAATTCCACAGCAGCTAATAAAGCCTGACTTGACAGTGGCTCGTTGGTCTAGGGGTATGGTTCTCGCTTTGGGAGTATGGTTAATTAACATGTGAGAGATCCTGGGTTCAAGTCCCGGACGAGCCCTGGTCTGCTGGCATTTTTAGATTAAGGTTATCTATTGGTTTCAGCCTTGCAGAAGGTGGAATTGACTTCCATACGGAGTTGGCTTGAGGACCAGACAACTGGATTCAAAGAGCTTGTCGACAAAATTGTAATTAACTAAATGTACAGATAGCCAAGTGGGAATATAAAGTTGTTGCTTGAATTGTGACCTGACTCCAAAAACAACAGGACTGGAATGGAATGTAATTCTTCAGTGTTTCTGTTGTTTGGCTTGCATTGACTCATCGATTTTCTTGTTTTTCACTTTGTCGATGCCTTTGAATAATTGTGGATCCTTCTTCAGGGTGTCTTCTTTCACCAGGTAGTTCTGACCTCTGATGATGTTGATTGTAATCAGCTTCAATTCGCTGATAGTTTTGGAAGTGAGCAGATTTCGTTTGCTTGAGTCTACAACATGGAACTCAGTCTGACATGTGGACCCATGGGAGGATTTGAATGCCATCCCTGCGTTGGAGTTGCATCCATCCAATAAGAGACCGAGTAGAAGTGACAGTTCTGTCAGTCGAATATGAGACTTTTAATGGCAGGGTTGTGAGTTTGAGTGCCATTCTGTTTTTCCCTTTTTTAAGGCTTCATGAGCAGAGAGTACAGGGAGTGTTTGAAATGAGCAAGTCTCGCTTTGATTCAGGACTCTTACCTCTCAGCAGCATCTCACGATGAAAGATTGAATTTGATCTCATTTCATTCTCAGCTCGGGGTCTGTGCGGCTCAGTGGCTCTTCTGGCTGTCTCCCGCTTCACAATCCATCAGTACTGAGAAAGCAATGGGGAATATTACTCACATGTTGTGTTCTTTAATTTTTTGGAAAACTTGAATGTATGTATTTTCTTCCAAAACAAGGACACCAAGCTGTTGTTAATGTAGGGCTGAAATAGCTCAGTTGGGAGAGCGTTAGACTGAAGATCGAAAGGTCCCTGGTTCAATCCCGGGTTTCAGCAATTTTGCTTCCTTATGCGTCCCTTGCCTTGGTTCTGATTTTCCAGTTGCACAATTTACTTTGAGATTATTTCCCAAGCACCAGTGGATTGAATTTGAGAAACAACACAGAGTCATTTACAACATAGAAGGTGGTCATTTGGCCTATCACGTCCATGCTGGCTCTCCCCGGAGCAATCTAGTCAGTTCCACTCACCAGCTCGATCCCTTTCCTCCTGCAAGTTTCTTTCCTTCAAGTATCCATCCAATTTCCTTTTCAAATCATTGATTGTCTCTGCTTCCACCACACTCGTGGGCCAAGACATTACCACCCACAACATAAAAAATTCCACCTCATCAAGGATGGGAAATACTTACATCTTCAATATTTGCTTATTCTCTATTTCTATGAGAATAGACTGGCAGTCAACATGAAAGGAAACCCAAAAATCTTCGAGCAGCATGTAAATGATAAGTGGGTAGTAAGAGGTTGAGTCGGGCCTATGAGGGACAAAAAGGAAAATATAAGCTTAGAGGTGCAGGGCAATGTTAATCTACTTAATGAGTACTTTGCATCAGTGATCACTGAGGAAGTGGAATTTGACAAAATATCAGTCGATGTGAAGAGAGTAGAGTCAATGGAGAGAGTACAAATTAGGAGAGGGAGGTACTAAAAAGGCTGGCTGTGCTTAGGGAAGATAAATCACCTGGTCCGGATGGCTCACATCCCAGGTTGCGAAAGGAAATGCGGATGCAGATAACGGAAGGGCTCGCTATAATCTTCCAATCTTCCCTGGATACGGGGGAGGTGCCAGAGGATTAAACAGTGGCAAATGCGACACCCTTATTCAAGAAAGGGTGTAAGGACAGTCCGGGTAACTACAGGCTAGTTAGATTAACAGCAGCGGTGGGTAAGGTTTTAGAAAGAATAATCAGGGTAAAAAATCAACAGTCACTTGGAGAGGTTCGAGTTAATTAAGGAGAGTGAGCATGGATTTATAAATGGGAGTTCATGCTTGACTAATCTAACTGCATTTTTTGATGAACTAACAGAGCAGGTTGATGAAGGGAATGCAGTGGATGTTGTTTATATGGATTTTAAGGAAGCGTTTGACAAGGTACCACATAAAAGGGCGGTTAACAAAATTGAGGTTCGTGGTATAGGAGGGTCAGTGTCCAATTGGATAGAAAATTGGTTTAAGGACAGAAAACAGCGAGTCTTATTAAATGGTTCTTTGTCAGACTGGAGGATAGTCGACAGTGGTGTTCCCCAAGGGTCAGTGCTGGAACCACTGTTTTTTTTGCTCAAGGTAAGTGACTTGGATCTTGGAATACAGAGTAGAATCTCAAAATATGCCGATGACACCAAACCTGGAGGAGCGGCAAACAGTGAAGATGATATGAACTGCCTGCAACAGGACAGTGATAGGCTAGCAGAATGGGCAGACAGGTGGCAGATGGAATTTAATAGTGACAAGTGTGAGGTGATGTATTTTGGCATAAGGAATAGGGAGAGGCAATATATACTTAATGGCACAGTTCTAAAGAGTGTTCTGGAATAGAGGGACTTGGGGTTCATGTGCATCAATCTTTGAAGGAGGCAAGTCATATTGCGAGAGTGGTTCGCAAAGCATATGGGATCTTGGGCTTTATAAACAGAGGCATTGAGTACAAAAGCAGGGAAGTTATGCTGAACCATTATAAAACTCTGGTTAGGCCCCAATTGGAGTGTTGCTTCCAGTTCTGCTCAGCAGACTTTAGAAAGAATTTGAGGGTCCTTGAGAGGACGCAGAGGCGATTTACCAGAATGGATCCAGGGATGGGGGATTTTAGTTACAAGGTTAGGTTGGAAAAGCTAGGATTATTCTGCCTTTCTCAAAGGAGATTGAGTGGAGAATTGATAGAGGTGTATAACACCTCTAGAGAACAGGCCATCCTGGACTGGGTATTGTGTAATGAGAAAGGATTAGTTAACAATCTTGTTGTGTGGGGTCCCTTGGGGAAGTGCGCCCATAATATGATAAAATTCTTCATTAAGATGGAGAGTGAGAGAGTTGATTCCGAGACTCGGGTCCTGAATCTAAACAAAGAAAACTATGAAGGTATGAGGCGGGAGTTGGCTATGATAGATTGGGGAACGTTACTTAAAGGGTTGACAGTGGATAGGCAATGGCTAGCATTTAAAGAGCGCATGGATGAATTACAACAATTGTTCATTCCTGTCTGTGCAAAAGTAAAACAGGAAGGGTGGCTCAACTGTGGCTTACAAAAGAAATTAAGGAAAGTATTAGATCCAAGGAGGAGAAATATAAAATGGCCAGAACAAGCAGCAAACCTGAAGATTGTGAGCAGTTTGGAATTTAGCAGAGGAGGACAAAAGGATTGATTAAGAAGGGGGAAATAGAGTATGAGAGTAAGCTAGCAGAGAACATAAAAACTGACTGTAAAAGCTTCTATAGATATGTGTAGAGAAAAAGATTAGTGAAGACAAATGTGGGCCCCTTACAGTCAGAAACGGGGGAATTTATAATGGGGAACAAAGAAATGGCAGACCAATTAAATACATACTTTGGATCTGTCTTCACAAAGGAGGATACAAATTATCTCCCAGAAATGTTGGGGAACATAGGGTCTAGTGAGAAGGAGGAACTGTATGAAATCAGTATTAGTAGGGAATGTTTGGGAAATTGATGGGATTGAAGGCCGATAAATCCCCAAGGCCTGATAATCTGCATCCCAGAGTACCAAAGGAAGTGGCCCTTGAAATAGCAGATGCATTTCTGGTCTTTTTTCAAAATTCTGTAGACTCTGGAACAGTTCAAATGGATTGGACGGAAGTTAATGTAACTCCACTATTTAAAAAAAGAGGCAGAAAGAAAACAGCGAATTATATACCGGTTAGCCTGACATCAGTCGTGGGGAAAATGCTGGAGTCCATTATAAAAGATGTAATAGCAGAGTGCAATAATAACTCGTCTCCACTCCTAGTATTTCTAAATCCCACACATTCACTATAATGTGAACAATTATTTCCTGTTGTGTCTCTCTCAGATTTGTAAACTTCACTGTATTGGAGTGAGGTGACATCTACTGGCGGGAAGCAAGAACTGCAATGAAGCAGCAGAAACTCCACAGTCTGTCAGGGTTAAAGAAACATTGCAATGTGAGGAGACAGCGAAGTGGTTTGATTGGGTAGATGGAGACATGATTCCACTTGTGGTGGTGTCTGAAGCAAAGGCCAGAAATACAAAATTGTCATTAATAAAAGAAATGAGGAATTCATGAAAAATGTAGTAACGTAGTGAATGGTTAGAATGTGGATAGAATAGAAAGTGAGATTGGATGGACAGAAGCAGTCTGAAAGGATGGCTGAAACAAAAGGTGAGTGCCCTGAAACGTTAACTGTGTTTCTCACAGCACAGATGCTGCCAGAGCTGCTGAACATTTCCAGCACTTTCTGTTTTTATTTCAGCATTTGCAGGATGTTGCTTTGATCTGAAAAAAAATGGATGATTGGCTGGGGGGTTCCAGTGAAATTCCACAGCAGCTAATAAAGCCTAACCTGTCAGTGGCTCGTTGGTCTAGGGGTATGATTCTGGCTTTGGGAGTATGGTTAATTAACATGCGAGAGATCCCGGGTTCAAGTCCCGGACGAGCCCTGTCTGCTGGCATTTTTAGATTAAGGTTATCTATTGGTTTCAGCCTTGCAGAAGGTGGAATTGACTTCCATACGGAGCTGGCTTGAGGACCAGACAACTGGATTCAAAGAGCTTGTCGACAAAATTGCAATTAACTAAATGTACAGATAGCCAAGTGGGAATATAAAGTTGTTGCTGTAATTGTGACCTGACTCCAAAAACAACAGGACTGGGTTCTGGACTGGAATGGAATGGAATTCTTCAGTGTTTCTGTTGTTTGGCTTGCATTGACTCATCGATTTTCTTGTTTTTCACTTTGTCGATGCCTTTGAATAATTGTGGATCCTTCTTCAGGGTGTCTTCTTTCACCAGGTAGTTCTGACCTCTGATGATGTTGATTGTAATCAGCTTCAATTCGCTGATAGTTTTGGAAGTGAGCAGATTTCCTTTGCTTGAGTTTACAACATGGAACTGAGTCTGACATGTGGACCCATGGGAGGATTTGAATGCCACCCCTGCGTTGGAGTTGCATCCATCCAATAAGAGACTGAGTAGAAGTGACAGTTCTGTCAGTCGAATATGACACTTTTAATGGCAGGGTTGTGAGTTTGAGTGCCATTCTGTTTTTCCCTTTTTTAAGGCTTCATGAGCAGAGAGTACAGGGAGTGTTTGAAATGAGCAAGTCTCGCTTTGATTCAGGACTCTTACCTCTCAGCAGCATCTCACTATGAAAGATTGAATTTGATCTCATTTCATTCTCAGCTCGGGGTCTGTGCGGCTCAGTGGCACTTCTGGCTGTCTCCCGCTTCACAATCCATCAGTACTGAGAAAGCAATGGGGAATATTACTCACATGTTGTGTTCTTTAATTTTTTGGAAAACTTGAATGTATGTATTTTCTTCCAAAACAAGGACACCAAGCCACTGTTAATGTAGGGCTGAAATAGCTCAGTTGGGAGAGCGTTAGACTGAAGATCTAAAGGTCCCGGGTTTCAGCAATTTTGCTTCCTGATGCGTCCCTTGCCTTGGTTCTGATTTTCCGGTTGCACAATTTACTTTGAAATTATTTACCAAGCACCAGTGGATTGAATTTGAGAAACAACACAGAGTCATTTACAGCACAGAAGGTGGTCGTTTGGCCTATCACGTCCATGCTGGCTCTCCCCGGAGCAATCTAGTCAGTTCCACTCACCAGCTCGGTCCCTTTCCTCCTGCAAGTTTCTTTCCTTCAAGTATCCATCTAATTTCCTTTTCAAATCATTGATTGTCTCTGCTTCCACCACACTCGTGGGCCAAGTCATTACCACCCACAACATAAAAAATTCCACCTCATCAAGTATGGGAAATACTTAGATCATCTATATTTGCTTATTCTCTCTTTCCATGAGAATAGACTGACAGTCAACATGAAAGGAAACCCAAAAATCTTCGAGCAGCATGTAAATGATAAGTGGGTAGTAAGAGGTTGAGTCGGGCCTATGAGGGACAAAAAGGAAAATATAAGCTTAGAGGTGCAGGGCAATGTTAATCTACTTAATGAGTACTTTGCATCAGTGATCACTAAGGAAGTGGAATTTGACAAAATATCAGTCGATGTGAAGAGAGTAGAGTCAATGGAGAGAGTCCAAATTGAGAGAGGGAGGTACTGAAAAGGCTGGCTGTGCTCAGGGAAGATAAATCACCTGGTCCGGATGGCTCACATCCCAGGTTGCGAAAGGAAATGCGGATGCAGATAACAGAAGGGCTTGCTATAATCTTCCAATCTTCCCTGGATACGGGGGAGGTGCCAGAGGATTAAACAGTGGCAAATGCGACACCCTTATTCAAGAAAGGGTGTAAGGACAGTCCGGGTAACTACAGGCTAGTTAGATTAACAGCAGCGGTGGGTAAGGTTTTGGAAAGAATAATCAGGGTAAAAAATCAACAGTCACTTGGAGAGGTTCGAGTTAATTAAGGAGAGTGAGCATGGATTTATAAATGGGAGTTCATGCTTGACTAATCTAACTGCATTTTCTGATGAACTAACAGAGCAGGTTGATGAAGGGAATGCAGTGGATGTTGTTTATATGGATTTTAAGGTAGCGTTTGACAAGGTACCACATAAAAGGGCGGTTAACAAAATTGAGGTTCGTGGTATAGGAGGGTCAGTGTCCAATTGGATAGAAAATTGGTTGAAGGACAGAAAACAGTGAGTCTTATTAAATGGTTCTTTGTCAGACTGGAGGATAGTCGACAGTGGTGTTCCCCAAGGGTCAGTGCTAGAACCACTGCTTTTTTTGCTCAAGGTAATTGACTTGGATCTTGGAATACAGAGTAGAATCTCAAAATATGCCGATGACACCAAACCTGGAGGAGCGGCAAACAGTGAAGATGATATGAACTGCCTGCAACAGGACAGTGATAGGCTAGCAGACTGGGCAGACAGGTGGCAGATGGAATTTAATAGTGACAAGTGTGAGGTGATGTATTTTGGCATAAGGAATAGGGAGAGGCAATATATACTTAATGGCACAGTTCTAAAGAGTATACTGGAATAGAGGGACTTGGGGTTCATGTGCATCAATCTTTGAAGGAGGCAAGTCATATTGCGAGAGTGGTTCGCAAAGCATATGGGATCTTGGGCTTTATAAGTAGAGGCATTGAGTACAAAAGCAGGGAAGTTATGCTGAACCATTATAAAACTCTGGTTAGGCCCCAATTGGAGTGTTGCTTCCAGTTCTGCTCAGCAGACTTTAGAAAGAATTTGAGGGTCCTTGAGAGGACGCAGAGGCGATTTACCAGAATGGATCCAGGGATGGGGGATTTTAGTTACAAGGTTAGGTTGGAAAAGCTAGGATTATTCTGCCTTTCTCAAGGGAGATTGAGTGGAGAATTGATAGAGGTGTATAACACCTCTAGAGAACAGGCCATCCTGGACTGGGTATTGTGTAATGAGAAAGGATTAGTTAACAATCTTGTTGTGTGGGGTCCCTTGGGGAAGTGCGCCCATAATATGATAAAATTCTTCATTAAGATGGAGAGTGAGAGAGTTGATTCCGAGACTCGGGTCCTGAATCTAAACAAAGAAAACTATGAAGGTATGAGGCGGGAGTTGGCTATGATAGATTGGGGAACGTTACTTAAAGGGTTGACAGTGGATAGGCAATGGCTAGCATTTAAAGAGCGCATGGATGAATTACAACAATTGTTCATTCCTGTCTGTGCAAAAGTAAAACAGGAAGGGTGGCTCAACTGTGGCTTACAAAAGAAATTAAGGAAAGTATTATATCCAAGGAGGAGAAATATAAAATGGCCAGAACAAGCAGCAAACCTGAAGACTGTGAGCAGTTTGGAATTTAGCAGAGGAGGACAAAAGGATTGATTAAGAAGGGGGAAATAGAGTATGAGAGTAAGCTAGCAGAGAACATAAAAACTGACTGTAAAAGCTTCTATAGATATGTGTAGAGAAAAAGATTAGTGAAGACAAATGTGGGCCCCTTACAGTCAGAAACGGGGGAATTTATAATGGGGAACAAAGAAATGGCAGACCAATTAAATACATACTTTGGATCTGTCTTCACAAAGGAGGATACAAATTATCTCCCAGAAATGTTGGGGAACATAGGGTCTAGTGAGAAGGAGGAACTGTATGAAATCAGTATTAGTAGGAAATGTTTGGGAAATTGATGGGATTGAAGGCCGATAAATCCCCAGGGCCTGATAATCTACATCCCAGAGTACTTAAGGAAGTGGCCCTTGAAATAGCAGATGCATTTCTGGTCTTTTTTCAAACTTCTTTCGACTCTGGAACAGTTCCAATGGATTGGACGGTAGTTAATGTAACTCCGCTATTTAAAAAAAGAGGCAGAAAGAAAACAGCGAATTATATACCGGTTAGCGAGGCCTGGACAAGGTATGCCAGCCAAGAGCGACGTCTCAATTCATTCCATCTTCGCTGCCTTCGGAGAATACTTGGCATCAGGTGGCAGGACTATATCTCCAACACAGAAGTCCTTGAAGCGGCCAACACCCCCAGCTTATACACACTACTGAGTCAGCGGCGCTTGAGATGGCTTGGCCATGTGAGCCGCATGGAAGATGGCAGGATCCCCAAAGACACATTGTACAGCGAGCTCGCCACTGGTATCAGACCCACCAGCCGTCCATGTCTCCGCTATAAAGACGTCTGCAAACGCGACATGAAATCGTGTGACATTGATCACAAGTCGTGGGAGTCAGTTGCCAGCATTCGCCAGAGCTGGCGGGCAGCCATAAAGACAGGGCTAAATTGTGGCGAGTCGAAGAGACTTAGTAGTTGGCAGGAAAAAAGACAGAGGCGCAAGGGGAGAGCCAACTGTGCAACAGCCCCGACAAACAAATTTCTCTGCAGCACCTGTGGAAGAGCCTGTCACTCCAGAATTGGCCTTTATAGCCACTCCAGGCGCTGCTTCACAAACCACTGACCACCTCCAGGCGCGTATCCATTGTCTCTCGAGATAAGGGGGCCCAAAAGAAGCCTGACATCAGTCGTGGGGAAAATGCTGGAGTCCATTATAAAAGATGTAATAGCAGAGTGCAATAATAACTCGTCTCAACTCCTAGTATTTCTAAATCCCACACATTCACTATAATGTGAACAATTATTTCCTGTTGTGTCTCTCTCAGATTTGTAAACTTCACTGTATTGGAGTGAGGTGACATCTACTGGCGGGAAGCAAGAACTGCAATCAAGCAGCAGAAACTCCACAGTCTGTCAGGGTTAAAGAAACATTGCAATGTGAGGATACAGCGAAGTGGTTTGATTGGGTAGATGGAGACATGATTCCACTTGTAGTGGTGTCTGAAGCAAA
This sequence comes from Heterodontus francisci, assembly GCF_036365525.1. NCBI lineage: Eukaryota > Metazoa > Chordata > Chondrichthyes > Heterodontiformes > Heterodontidae > Heterodontus > Heterodontus francisci. The sequence goes on along the minus strand of NC_090405.1, from coordinate 27,157,854 downwards.
GGCCAGAAATACAAAATTGTCATTAATAAAAGAAATGAGGAATTCATGAAAAATGTAGTAACGTAGTGAATGGTTAGAATGTGGATAGAATAGAAAGTGAGATTGGATGGACAGAAGCAGTCTGAAAGGATGGCTGAAAGAAAAGGTGAGTGCCCTGAAACGTTAACTGTGTTTCTCACAGCACAGATGCTGCCAGAGCTGCTGAACATTTCCAGCACTTTCTGTTTTTATTTCAGCATTTGCAGGATGTTGCTTTGATCTGAAAAAAAATGGATGATTGGCTGGGGGGTTCCAGTGAAATTCCACAGCAGCTAATAAAACCAGACCTGTCAGTGGCTCGTTGGTCTAGGGGTATGATCCTCGCTTAGGGAGTATGGTTAATTAACATGCGAGAAATCCTGGGTTCAAGTCCCGGACGAGCCCTGGTCTGCTGGCATTTTTAGATTAAGGTTATCTACTGGTTTCAGCCTTGCAGAAGGCGGAATTGACTTCCATACGGAGCTGGCTTGAGGACAAGACAACTGGATTCAAAGAGCTTGTCGACAAAATTGTAATTAACTAAATGTACAGATAGCCAAGTGGGAATATAAAGTTGTTGCTGGAATTGTGACCTGACTCCAAAAACATCTGGACTGGAATGGAATGGAATTCTTCAGTGTTTCTGTTGTTTGGCTTGCATTGACTCATCGATTTTCTTGTTTTTCACTTTGTCGATGCCTTTGAATAATTGTGGATCCTTCTTCAGGGTGTCTTCTTTCACCAGGTAGTTCTGACCTCTGATGATGTTGATTGTAATCAGCTTCAATTCGCTGATAGTTTTGGAAGTGAGCAGATTTCCTTTGCTTGAGTCTACAACATGGAACTCAGTCTGACATGTGGACCCATGGGAGGATTTGAATGCCATCCCTGCGTTGGAGTTGCATCCATCCAATAAGAGACCGAGTAGAAGTGACAGTTCTGTCAGTCGAATATGAGACTTTTAATGGCAGGGTTGTGAGTTTGAGTGCCATTCTGTTTTTCCCTTTTTTAAGGCTTCATGAGCAGAGAGTACAGGGAGTGTTTGAAATGAGCAAGTCTCGCTTTGATTCAGGACTCTTACCTCTCAGCAGCATCTCACTATGAAAGATTGAATTTGATCTCATTTCATTCTCAGCTCGGGGTCTGTGCGGCTCAGTGGCACTTCTGGCTGTCTCCCGCTTCACAATCCATCAGTACTGAGAAAGCAATGGGGAATATTACTCACATGTTGTGTTCTTTAATTTTTTGGAAAACTTGAATGTATGTATTTTCTTCCAAAACAAGGACAACAAGCCATTGTTAATGTAGGGCTAAAATAGCTCAGTTGGGAGAGTGTTAAACTGAAGATCTAAAGGTTCCTGGTTCAATCCCGGGTTACAGCAATTTTGCTTCCTTATGCGTCCCTTGCCTTGGTTCTGATTTTCCAGTTGCACAATTTACTTTGAAATTATTTACCAAGCACCAGTGGATTGAATTTGAGAAACAACACAGAGTCATTTACAGCATAGAAGGTGGTCGTTTGGCCTATCACGTCCATGCTGGCTCTCCCCGGAGCAATCTAGTCAGTTCCACTCACCAGCTCAATCCCTTTCCTCCTGCAAGTTTCTTTCCTTCAAGTATCCATCCAATTTCCTTTTCAAATCATCGATTGTCTCTGCTTCCACCACACTCGTGGGCCAAGACATTACCACCCACAACATAAGAAAGTTCCACCTCATCAAGGATGGGAAATACTTACATCTTCTATATTTGCTTATTCTCTATTTCTATGAGAATAGACTGGCAGTCAACATGAAAGGAAACCCAAAAATCTTCGAGCAGCATGTAAATGATAAGTGGGTAGTAAGAGGTTGAGTCGGGCCTATTAGGGACAAAAAGGATAATATAAGCTTAGAGGTGCAGGGCAATGTTAATCTACTTAATGAGTTCTTTGTATCAGTGATCACTAAGGAAGTGGAATTTGACAAAATATCAGTCGAAGTGAAGAGAGTAGAGTCAATGGAGAGGGTACAAATTGAGAGAGGGAGGTACTAAAAAGGCTGGCTGTGCTTAGGGTAGATAAATCACCTGGTCTGGATGGCTGGCATCCCAGGTTGCGAAAGGAAATGCGGATGCAGATAATGGAAGAGTTTGCCATAATCTTCCAATCTTCCCTGGATACGGGGGAGGTGCCAGGAGTAAACAGTGGCAAATGCGACGCCCTTATTCAAGAAAGGGTGTAAGGACAGTCCGGGTAACTACAGGCTCGTTAGATTAACAGCAGCGGTGGGTAAGGTTTTAGAAAGAATAATCAGGGTAAAAAATCAACAGTCACTTGGAGAGGTTTGAGTTAATTAAGTAGAGTGAGCATGGATTTATAAATGGGAGTTCATGCTTGACTAATCTAACTGCATTTTTTGATGAACTAACAGAGCAGGTTGATGAAGGGAATGCAGTGGATGTTGTTTATATGGATTTTAAGGAAGCGTTTGACAAGGTACCACATAAAAGTGTGGTTTACAAAATTGAGGTTCGTGGTATAGGAGGGTCAGTGTCCAATTGGATAGAAAATTGGTTTAAGGACAGAAAACAGGGAGTCTTATGAAATGATTCTTTATCAGACTGGAGGATAGTCGACAGAGGTGTTCCCCAAGGGTCAGTGCTAGAACCACTGCTTTTTTTGCTAAAGATAAGTGACTTGGATCTTGGAATATTGAGTAGAATCTCAAAATATCCCGATGACAACAAACTTGGAGGAGTGGCAATGAGTGAGGATGATATGAACTGCCTGCAACAGGACAATGATAGGCTAGCAGAATGGGCAGACAGGTGGCAGATGGAATTTAATAGTGACAAGTGTGAGGTGATGTATTTTGGCATAAGGAATAGGGAGAGGCAATATTTACTTAATGGCACAGTTCTAAAGTGTGTGTTGGAATAGAGGGACTTGGGGTTCATGTGCATCAATCTTTGAAGGTGGCAAGACATATTGCGAGAGTGGTTAGCAAAGCATATGGGATCTTGGGCTTGAAAAAAAGAGGCATTGAGTACAAAGCAGGGAAGTTATGCTGAACCATTATAAAGCTCTGGTTAGGCCCCAGTTGGCGTGTTGCTTCCAGTTTTGCTTACCACACTTAAGAAAGAATGTGAGCGTCCTTGAGAGGATGCAGAGGAAATTCACCAGAATGGATCCAGGGATGGAGGATTTTAGTTACAAGGTTAGATTGGAAAAGCTAGGGTTGTTCTACCTGCATCAAAGGAGAGTGAGGGGAGAATTGATAGATGTGTTTTCGGCTATGACAGTTTTAAATAAGTTGGCAAGGAAACATTGTTCCCGTTAACTATTGGTACAAGGACTAGGGGACACAGATTGAAGGTTTTGGACAGGGGGTACAGGGGGAATGTGCGCAAGAACTTTCTTCCACTGATTGGTGATGATCTGTAACTCGCTGCCCACGAGGGCGGTGGAAATGGAGACAATCGAGGATTACAAAAGGAATTTGAATGGGCACTTGAAGGAAATAATTTTACAGGGCTATGGGGATCGAGCAGACAAGTAATAACTCGTCTCCACTCCTAGTATTTCTAAATCCCACACATTCAATATAATGTGAACAATTATTTCCTGTTGTGTCTCTCTCAGATTTGTAAACTTCACTGTATTGGAGTGAAGTGACATCTACTGGCAAGAAACAAGAACTGCCGTGATGAGATCAGCCATGATTGTATTGAATGGCAGAGCAGGCTCGAGTGGCTGACTTGCCGACTCCGGCTCCTCGTTCTTATGTTCATCGAATCATCCAGCACAGGAGGCCATTCGGCCCCATTGTGCCTCTGCTGACTCTCTGACAAAAAGATGCAATTAGTCCAACCCCCTGCCTATTTCCCCATAATCCTGGAGAATTTCACTTTGAAATATTTGTCCAATTCCTTTATGAAAGTTATAATTGAATCTGTTTCCACCACCCTGTCAGACAATTCATTCCAAATCCGAATCAGTTACTGGGTAAAAAGATCTCTCCTCACCTCCCCTTGACATCTTTGGCCAATTATTTTAAATCTGTGTCCTCTGGTTACTGACCCCCCAGGACAGTGGAAACAGTTTCTCCCTCTCTACCCTATGAAAATCCTTCATGATTCTGAACACCTCTATTAAATCTTCCCTTAACCTTCTCTACTCTGAGGAGAACAATCCCAGCTTCACCAGCCTGTCCAGAGAACTGACACCCCTCATCTCTGGTATCATTCTAGTAAATCTCCTCTGAACTGTCTCAGAAGCTTTGATGTCCTTTCTAAAGCCTGGTGCCCAGAACTGGACACATTACTCGAGCTGAGATCGAGCCAGCGACGCCCACATCCCACGAACGAATAAAAAAACGCTCCCGAACCAGTCCCCAATTCTTAAGCATTTATCGACGCTCCCTGCCCAGTCCCCAAATCTTATTCATTTAGAAACGCTCCCTGCCCAGTCTCCAACTCTTATTCAATTATAGACACTCCCTGCCCAGTACCCAAATCTTATTCATTTAGAGACGCTCCCTGCCCAGTCCCCCAATTCTTATCCATTTGCAGACGCTCCCTGCCCAGTCCCCAATTCTTATCCATTTACAGACGCTCCCTGACCAGTACCCTAATTTTATTCATTTAGAGACGCTCCCTGCCCAGTCCCCAATTCTTATCCATTTACAGACGCTCCCTGACCAGTACCCTAATTTTATTCATTTAGAGACGCTCCCTGCCCAGTCCCCAATTCTTTTCCATTTCTCGACGCCGTTTCGGGAAGCCTCACCGGGAAAAGCTTCACCACCGCCATCCGCAGGGATACAGATGGGATTGTTCCATGCTATTGTGGCCTGAGGCCCTGCTCCAGCTGTGTGAGCCCGCAAAGTCTTCTCGCACTTTGTGAATATCCCGCTCCAACTCCGTTTCCGCAGCTCTTGCTGCTGACAGAGCTGTCTCTACCGCGCCTGCGCGCCCCGCTCCTGTCACAGATAGGGCGGATTCTAGGCCGCTGAGCATTCTGGGTATCACACCTGTCATTAATGCTATTCTTTCAGCTGAAAGGTTTTATTCCGTACATTTCATGTCCTGGAATCGTCGTGAGTGTTTTCTTTTGCACCTGTCAGTGCCTGGGAGGATAGAGTCAGCTTCACTTTGTAGCCATGAGTTTCTGGTGTGAGAAAGTGGTGTTTAACTCAGTATATTTCAGTTTTTGGTCTGTGACTGTGGGTATTATTCAGTACCTGTTTGTTTCTGCTATTGCTCTGTGAGTTTCACCACATATCTTTCAACAACTTGTATGTGAGCATCAGCTTTTGTCTATATCTATCAGTTTCTGAGAAGTGAGAAAGGGTTTGATTCTATCCCTATCAGTTTCTGTTACATGCATGTGTCTTTAATCTGCACCTCCTCTGAGTGTGTCTTCGTCTCTGTACTTGTAGGTGAATATGTGTTTTGCTTTGTATCTCTCAGTCTTTGAAGTGTGAGCCTGGGTTTGTACCTAATTTCCTTTGTACCTTGCAGTTGGGATATGAAAGAAAGATTTTTACACGTTACCTGCCAACTGCTGCTACGTGACTGTGGGTTTCACACTGTATCTGTCAATTTCTTGTCTGGTAATGCAAAGTTTACAGTGTACCTGTCAGTTTCTTGTATGTGAGTGTTGATTTCACTCTGAAAAGAATCATAGATCATAGAATAGTTACAGAACAAAAGGAAGCCATTCAGTTCATTGTGCTTGTGCTGCTTCTATGCACGAGCAACTCAGCTCATGCCACAGACTCATGTATTCCATGAAAACATGCAATTTTTCCACTTCAGATAATTATCTTATACCATTTTGAAAGCCATGGTTGAATCAGCCTCCATCACACTCTCAAGCAGTGCATATCAGATCTTAACCACTCGCTGTTGCCTTTGGTTCTTTTGCCATTCACCTTAAATCGGTGTCCTCAGGTTACAGAGCCGTGAATAATATTCCCCATTGCTTTCTCAGCACTGATGGATTGTGAAGCAGGAGACAGCCAGAAGTCCCACTGAGCCGCACTGACCCCGAGCTGGGAATGAAATGAGATGAAGTTCAATCTTTCACAGCGAGATGCTGCAGAGAGATAAGAGTCCCGAATCAAAGTGAGACTTTCTCATACTTTTGCTGAATTTCATTTCAAACACTCCTTGTACTCTCTGTTAATGAAGCCTTAAAAAAGGGAAAAACAAAATGGCACTCAAACTCACCACCCTGAAATTAAAAGTTTAATGTTTGACTGACTGAACTGTCACTTCTACTCGCTCTCTTATTGGATGGATGCAACTGTATTCTCCAACGCAGGGGTGGCATTCAAATCCTCCCATGGGTCCACATGTCAGACTGAGTTCCATGTTATAGACTCAAGCAAAGGAAATCTGTTCAGTTCCAAAACTATCAGTGAGTTGAAGCTCATTACGATCATCATCATCAGAGGTCAGAACTACCTGGTGAAAGAAGACACCCTGAAGAAGGATCCACAATTATTCAAAGGCATCGACAAAGTGAAAAACAAGAAAATCGATGAGTCGATGCAAGCCAAACAGCAGAAACACTGAAGAATTCGATTCCATTCCAGTCCAGAACCCAGTCCTGTTGTTTTTGGAGTCAGGTCACAATTACTGCAAAAACTTTATATTCCCACTTGGCTATCTGTACATTTAGTTAATCAAGCTCTTTGAATCCAGCTCTCTGGTCCTCAAGCAGGCTCCATATGGAAATCAATTCCGCCTTCTGCAAGGCTGAAACCAATCGACGACCTTAAACTAAAAATGCCAAAGAAGAAGGGCATGTCCAGGATTTGAACCCAGGATCTCTCACACATTAATTAATCACTCACCCGAAGCAAGAATCATACCCCTAGATCAACATGCCACTTCCTTTTAGCTCCTGTGGAATTTCACTGGCAGCCAAAGCCGACCATCCATTTTTTTTTCAGAGCAAAGCAACATCTTGCAAATTCTGAAATAAAAACAGAAAGTGTTGGAAATGTTCAGAAACTCTGGCAGCATCTGTGGAGAGAGAAACAGAGTTCACCTTTCAGGGCGTTTACCTTTTGTTTGAGCCATCCTTTCACACTGCTTCTGTCCACCCAATCTCACTTTCTATTTTATCTGGATTCCACCCACTCACTACCAAAATACATTTATCATGAATTCCTCATATCTTTTAATAACGACAATTTTATATTTCTGGTCTTTGCTTTGGACTCCACCACAAGTGGAATCATGCCTCCATCAACCCAATCAAACCCATTCACTATTTCCTCACATTGCAATGTTTCTTTCACCCTGACAGACGATGGAATTTCTGCTGCTTGATTGCAGTTCTTGCTTCCTGCCAGTAGATGTCACCTCACTCCAGTCCAGTGAAGGTGACAAATCTGAGAGCACACAACAAGAAGTAATTGTTCACGTTGTTCATTGTTCAGTGAACAGGTCCCTCTATTCCTGCACACTCTTTAGAACTGTGCCATTAAGTATATATTGCCTCTCCCTATTCCTTCTGCTAAAATGCATCACCTCACACTAGTCACTATTAAAATCCATCTGCACCTGTCTGCCCCTTCTGCTAGCCTATCACTGTCTTGTTGCAGGTGGTTCATTTCATCCTCACTGTTTGCCACTTCTCCAAGTTTGGTGTTATCGGCATATTTTGAGATTCTACTCTATATTCCAAGATCCAAGTCATTTATCTGTCGCAAGTAAAAAGCAGTGGTTCCAGCAGTGACCCTTGGGGAACAGCACTGTCGACAACCTTCCAGTCTGAGAATGAATCATTTATTACGACTTGCTGTTTTCTGTCCTTAAGCCAATTTTCTATCCAATTGGACACTGACCCTCCTATTCCATGAACCTCAATGTTGTTAATCACCCTTTTATGTGTCGTTTCTTAAAATCCACATAAACAACATCCACTGCATGCCCTTCATAAACCTTCTCTGTTAGTTCATCAAAAAATGCAGTTCGATTAGTCAAGCATGAACTCCCATTTATAAATCCATGCTCACTCTCCTTAATTAACTCAAATCTCTACAAGTGACTGTTGATTTTTTCCCTGATTGTTCTTTCTGAAACCTTACCCACCACTGCTGTTAATCTAACTGGCCTGTAGTTAGCCGGACTGTCCATACACCCTTTCTTGAATAAGGGTGTCACATTTGCAACTGTTTAATCCTCTGACACCTCCCCCGTATTCAGGGAAGATTGGAAGATTATAGAAAGCCTTTCTGTTATCTGCATCCACATTTCCTTTCGCAATCTGGGATGAAAGCCATCCGGACCAGGTAATTTATCTTCCTGAAGCATAACCAGCCTTTTTAGTACCTCCCTCTCTCAATTTGTACCCTCTCCATTGCCTCTACACTCTCCACTTCTACTGATATTTTGTCAAATTCCACTTCCTTAGTGATCATTGATACAAGGTACTTATTAACTAGATTAACATTGCCCTGCAGCTCTAAGTATATATTACCCTCTTTGTCCCTCATGGGGCCCACTTCACCACTGACTACCTGCTTATTATTTATATACTGCTCGAAGATTTTTGGGTTCCCTTTCATGTTGACTGCCATTCTATTCTCGTAGAGATAGAGAATAAGCTAAATATAGAAGATATAAATATTTCCCATCCTTGGGTGAGGTGGAATTTTTTTATGCTGTGAGTGGTAATGTCCTGACCCACGAGTGTGGTGGAAGTAGAGACAATCAATGATTTGAAAAGGAAATTGGATGGATACCTGAAGCAAAGGAACTTGCAGGAGGAAAGGGATCGAGCAGGTGAGTGGAACTGAGTAGCTGGCTCCGATAATTGCTGCAGTCACTGCGATCCCCCTTAATTTTGTACAAGGTGACAATGTTTGCATCACGCATGTTTTGAGCCCTTGTTGAGCTCGACTATGGAGGACTCACTGTCCAGTTCCTCCATGACAGGGAAGTCTGGAATGGCACTGAGAGCTACTTCAATGACAATGTTCTCCGTTATGTAGAGTTCAAGGTAATGCTCCACTCACCTTTCCATCTGCTTGTTAGGTTCAGTGATGATCACCCCTCTCTTTGTCTTCAAAAGGTGCTGATTTAGTTACTACTGGGCCCATTGCTTTCTTCATTCCTTCATACATCCCTCTAGCATCCCCGGATTCATCAGCAGAGTTTTAACCAGTATTGATTGGTGCAGTGCCGAGCAGTCTGCAGAGACTTGTTTCTGGCAGCTCTGAGAGCATTTAGATGTTGTTTGCTGGGGACTTGTTTGTAGTTCATGAGGGCTCTCCTCTTAGTTACAGTAACTGACTCCATTTCAGTCCAATAAGCCTCAAACCAGTCAGCATTCCTCCCATCTCTTTTCCTATGCACAGTGAGTGCAGAGTTATAGATGGTGGTGTGCTGATGATTCCACTTTGACACTGCACTGAGGCCTTGAGCATTGTTGTCTGAAAGAGCCTGATCGAGGATGTTGAGGAACTCCTGGGTCCTTTCTGGGTCAGTGGTTCGGCAAGTGTTGATCAGAAGACGAGCTTTCATCATGGATGGATGAAGCTTCCTTGGCTGAAGCCTGACCTTGTTACCCACCAGGGAGTGGTCAGTGTCACAGTCAGCGCTGTGATAGCTGCGAGTGATGAGGACACTGCTGAGGGTGTTATGTCTGGTGAAGATAAGGTCTAGCTGGTGCCAGTGGTGTGATCTCAGATGTCTCCAGGGCACCTTGTAACACAGCTTGACCTGGAAGTAGCTGTTCATCACACAGAATCCATGGTGACAGCATAGCTCCAGCAACCTCTGTCCATTTTTGTTCATCTTGCCAATCCCCTGGTGCCCTATGCACATTGGCAAAGCTGTGTAGTCAGTACCCAAGCTTGAGTTGAAGTCTCCTAGAAGGTACAGTCCCTCAGTGCTGGGAATTCTACTGATGGCAGTGTCAAGTGTCACATAGAATTGATCCTTGACATCTGGGGTGGAGGTGAGTGTCGGGACATAGATGCACATGAGATTAACTGGGCCCACACTTGTTGACAAGTGAAGAGTAAGAAGTCTCTCTGAGCCTACTGTGGGTGGTTCACTCATCTGAAGTGGCGTGTATTTTACTGTGAAACCCACTCCATGCTCACGAGTTGCCTCTTGGGCTTTCCCCTGCCAGAAGAAGGTGTAGTGTTTCTCTTTGAGGGATCCACTTTGAACGAGTCTAGTTTCTTGCAGCACAGCAATGTCCACATTGAGCCTTGTGAGTTCCTTGTCGATCACAGCTGTCTTGTGTGTGTCATCAACCTGCAGAAGGTTGTCGGTAAGGCCAGGACACATGGTCCTTACATTCCAGCTTGTGATGCGAAGGACTGGTGTCTTCTTTGTTGAGTTTGTTTTTCTTGGTGCATAGATTATCGATCCGCCTGTTGAGAGATGACTCTCTCAGCTCCAAGCACCCATTGAAGCAAGCAGGTCGTGGCTTCACAGCACCTAACTGACTGGGGGCTGCCCAGCTTGGAGTGAATGGTAGCTATCCAATGAGACACTAAGAGCTCTCCCACTGTCCGAAGTAACCCCTGCCGCTCATACTCTACACCAATTGAATGAGAGCTTATAATCAGTAACTGTTTATTCCCGGGTTGTGCTCATGTTTAACCACGAAGCTGGAGTGTCCTCTCTAGGGCACAGGCCTGGGCAAACAGTATGGAGACCCTGAGCATCAGGACCCCCTCTCAGCATTGCTCGTATTGTCCAAAGGAAAGGAAAAACCAGTACTGTTTGTTACCAGTTCTGCTGTAGGAGTTGCTGGAAAACTGCCTGATAAGTCACAGGTAACCGCCTCCAGGACTCCACTCCGGATTTACTGTCCAGGTTTACTGCCTCAGCCTTCTTATTTATTTATTTAGAGATACAGTACTGAAACAGGTCCTTCCAGCCCACCGAGTCTGTACCGACCATCAACCACCCATTTATACTAATCCTACATTAATCCCATATTCCTACCACATCCCCTCAATTCCCCTACCACCTACCTACATTAGGGGCAATTTACAATGGCCAATTTACCTATCAACCTGCAAGTCTTTGGCTGTGGGAGGAAACCAGAGCACCCGGCAGAAACCCACGCAGTCACAGGGAGAACTTGTAAACTCTGCACAGGCAGTACCCAGAATCGAACGCGGGTCACTAGAGGTGTGAGGCTGCGGTGCTAACCACTGCGCCACTGTGTCTTCTCGAGACACCCCTTGAGAAGTGAGACTTTTTGCCCAGAGATGGGGCTCTGTTTCTTGGCATCAGGATGGAACCACACACCAGTGGGCCTGTATGACATGCACAAGGATATCACACACTGCCCCATCTCTGGTCCAGATCAGAGTCAGACACTGAACAGATTGCAACCCACAAGGACATCACAACCTTCCCGCTCTCTGGGACAGGTCAGTGTGATACACCAAACAAACAGCACCCCACAGGGACCTCATAAATGCCACGTCCCTGTGACAGATCAAGGTCAGACACTGCAAATATTGCAACCACAGGAACATCACAAATTGCCCCATCCCTCGGACAGCTCGGGGTCTGACATTGAACAGATTGCAACAACAAGGACATTACTGTATAACTCCCTCCATTCTGAAAAACAAGCATTCACCCTACTTTTTACCCTGCAGCCAATTTTGGATCCACACTGCCACTGCCCCTTTAATCCCATCTGCTTGAATTTTGTTAGCAAGTCAAAGAGAGATGCAAAACTGAAACAGGCCCTACCGCCCACTGAGTCTGTGCTGACCAACCACCACCCATTTATAGTAATCCTACACCATAATCCCATATTCCCTACCACATCCCCACCATTCTCTTACCTACACTAGGAGCAATTTACAACAGCCAATTTACCTATCAACCTGCAGTCTTTGCTTGTGGGAGGAAACCGGAGCACCCAGCAGAAACACACACAGTCACAGGGAGAACTTGCAAACTCTGCACAGGCAGTACCCAGAACTGAACCTGGGTTGCGAGAGCTGTGAGGTTGCAGTGCCAACCACTGTGCCATTGTGCTGCCCCAAGTCTAGTTTGTGGTATCTTTTCAAACACAATTTTGATGTCCAGACACGGACCATCAACCTCAACACCCTCGTCAACTCTCTCTGAAACTTCCTCAAAGAAATTAATTTATTAATTATTTCAGACACAATCTTCTGTGAACCAATCTGTTCTGGCTGTCATTTATTAGCCCATGTTCTACCAAGTGACAGTTAATTTCCTCCTGGATAATTGTCTCTAAAAGTTTCCCCACCACCGACATTAGACTAATTGGTCTGTAGTTCCTGGGTTTATCTCTCTTTTTAAACAGGGCTGTAATATTCACAACCCTTGCAGACTTATCTTTTAATTCTGGAAAGTCTATTGCAGACAATCACTTTGGGCATGACTTTAACCAATTAAAGCAACAGGATACTTGATTAATAAGTCCAGAACTTTTACTGAGAGTAAAATAGTACTTAATAATTGAAAGTAAAATTATACTTAACAAACTTGGGGAATATAACTTTACAGCTCTGGGGACTGGTCGAGCTTGGTCTCAGAGCGTCACGGTCCTCTTTGTCCAGCCTAGATCCCTCATCAGGTGGAGAACTTGGTTGATGATCTGAGTCTTTACCCCTGAGATCTTCTAGTGTTCCTGCACACTGAAACCTTACAAGATCCCTACTTTTAACCCCTGGATGGCCATCACACCACCATGTAAAATAATAATTGGTCTTAGCTGTTGCTAGGTACATTTAATTAGTTCTTAATAATGTCTTCCACTAACAGTCACCTGTCCTCAGAATCTCAGACATGAGTACAATGGAGTGGTTTCACACTGTCTCCCAATCTGATCTGAAACAAGTTTCCTGTTCATTAAATCTAGACTCTTGAAGGTCACGATGTACCATACCATGGGTTTTATCAGGGGTCCGAGAAAGGTCCATTGTTTGAATACATTTAGCTGAAACTGTCCTTTCCCACACAGACACAGAAACTCACAGTAATTAGATTGAACTAACTTTAAATGAAAACCCATTCTCTCTAAAATGTTTATTGATTCATTAATTATAACTCAATCAAGGTTCATTACTTTTACAATCATCTGTTTCAGGATGGGTAGCTACTCATTAATTATACAGGATATAAACGTTAGTACTGAACACAAAATGGTTCCTTTGGTCATGTGTTCATTATAAAATGGCTTTCTTAACGTTGTTAGTTATGACAATGGATACATTATAAAAATGGTCAAGTTAAACTGAGATCGAACTACCCAAGCTTACCTCCATCCTCCAGTCCTCTGGCATCATTCCCATATTCAAGGAGGATTGAAAGATTGTGGTTCGAGTCTCTGCTATTTCCACCCTGACTTCCCTCAGCAACCCAGGATGCAGCCCATCCAGACCGGGTGACCTGTAGACAGGTGTGAGCACTGCTAACCTTGTAATTGTCTCCTCTTTATCTATTTTCATCCCCTCCAAATTCTCCACTTCCTCCTCCTTTACTGTGACATTTGCAGCACCCGTTTGTTTTGTGATGACAGATGAAATGTACTTAATTAGTACCTCAGCCACACCCTCTGCCTCCACAGGATCTCCTAATTGACCCACCCTTTCATTGACTGTCCATATGTTGGTAAAAGACTTCAGTGTTCCCAGTTATGTGACCTGCTAATCTTTTCTCATACATTCTCTTGCTGATCTCATTTCCTTTTTCAGCTCTCCTCTGTACTTTCTGTATTCTGCTTGTTTCTCTTCTGCATATGAATCCTCACATGATTTTTCAGTGAATGATTTTTGAACTATTTTGTAAAAGGATTTAGTTTTGTAAATTTCTCCCTAGCTCCCCTCATGGTCAGGCAGAAAGTTTAACTGCTGTGTTTTCAAACAGCAACAGCTTTATTTGAAAAGTCATTATGACAGGATTCCGGGTTTTAATCCAGTCACAAATCTGGTTCTGATGTCTTGTGGCTCCAGCTGTCACATGACCTGTCAGAGGATGACCTCATAATTGACCCAGTCATGGAGCTGTGGGTTGATGTTTAAATTGCTTCAAAATAATTTTCCAGAAGGACAATCAAAATGAATCAATATATAAAAGGTAGATTTTGTGAATTTGTGCTCCCAGTGGAAATTCCTGCAGAGTCTGCTGGTTTTCATATCCCCAATTCCCCACAGGAAGCTCTGTGCTCGGAGTCTGTATTCATTACATCAACATTATACAGAATCATTTCATGGGAGACCCCAGTGTGAATTGTAGACAGGTGGGTCAGTTTTAACTTTCAAAGTAACACAGAAGCAAAATACTGCAGATACTGGAAATCTGAAATAAAAACAGAAAATGCTGGAAATACTCAGCAGGTCTGGCAGCATCTGTGGAGAGAGAGACAGAGTTAACGTTTCAGATCTGTGATCTTTCATCAGAACTGGGCTGAAATTGTCTGAGGGACTGCGATTGTGGAATCAATTTCAGGGTCAAAGACATTGGACTTGGTAAGGATAGGAAGATGGAGATTATTAAGTACAGTGCAAAAATACAGATGCTTTTACATTATTTTAATCAAAATTGATTTAAACTTTGTGCTCATGAATCCTATCTTTTGATCACAATGACACTGATAACAATGGAAAAAGCAAGACTTGCATTTCACGACCACAGGACATTGCAAACCCTTTTACAGCCAATGAAGGAAGGACTTTTCAAGTGTAGTCACTCAACAGTACAATAGAGTACCCTACAATAAAGATGTATAAGATTCTCACCACACAACTGCCAGACAATGACCATCCCAAACAAGAGAGAATCTAACCATCTCCCTTTGATATTCAATGGCATTACCATCGCTGAATCCCCCACTCTCAACAACCTGGGGGTTACCATTGAGCAGAAACTGAACTGCAGTAGCCATATAAATATTATGGCGACAAGAGCAGGTCAGAGACTAGGAATCCTGCGGCAAGTAACTCACCTCCTGACTCCCCAAAGCCTGTCCACAAGTCAGGAGTGTGATGGAATACTCTCCACTTGTCTGGCTGGGTGCAGCTCCAACAATACTCAAGAAACTCAACAGGACAAAGCAGCCCGCTTGATTGGCACCCCATTTACAACATTCATGCCCTCCATCACTGGCACACAGTGGCAGCAGTGTGTACCATCCACAAGATGCACTGCAGCAATGTGCCAAGGCTCCTGAGACAGCACCTTCCTAACCCGTGACCTTTATCACCTAGAAGGACAAGGGCAGCAGATGCATGGGAACACCACAACCTGCAAGTTCCCCTCCAAGCCACACACCATCCTGAATTGTAACTGTATCACCGTTCCTTCACTGTTGCTGGGTCAAAATCCTGGAACTCTCTTCATAACAGCAGCACATGGACTGCAGTGGTTCAAGAAGGCAGCTCAGCACCACCTTCTCAAGGCAATTAGGGATGGATAATAAATGCTGGCCGAGCCAGCGACACCTACCTCCCATGAATGAATTAAAAAAATGATAATATCCTGTAATCCTCCAAAGTAGAAAATACAGATGGAAATGAAAAATAATAAAACACAGTCAGCATGGATTTCATAAAGAAAGACTTGATTAACCTTATCTTTGAAAAATCAACAGCAAGAGTAATATAGCAGATGTAGAAGAGTTTAAGTTAATAAAGCCTCATCTATTTATGTGCTTGAACCATCAAATTGTGGGTTAACAAACAAACATACTAACTGACAGAGCTGCATGTTGTTCTTTCTAAATTACCCTAAAGTAGGGTGTTAATGAGTTAAAGCTTCAGGTTGCTGCAACCAGAATAGCCATTGTCCACTATCAGTTTTACTGTTATAAATAAGGGGTGGAATATTCATCGTGAATCTATAGAAACAGTCTGGTCCTGCACACTGCAGACACATCCATGTCATCACCAACCAGCTGTCCTATAATTGGTGCAGTTATTTGACTTTGCCCCATTAGCTCCATGGAATTACTTTTAAAAGATTTTAAATTACAAGCAGTTTTGTCAATGTTCAGCCTTTGAGAAGAAATCATTCCCTGGCCACAGTGGAGACAGCATGAAATATAAAACTGTAGACTACCAGGTAACACAGAGAAAGCTGATCAGCTAATCTATAATTACTTACATTTCTTAATTTTGCTCTTGCTATTCGGTTTTTCATCATTTTCAGCTCCTGACTGTGGATATTATTGTGATTAAATGTGAAAAGATGCACTGTGTCTCAGCCCCGGTATATTGACTCTTTCTCTGTACAGTGCTGTATACACTCAGATACTGACAGTGTCTCTCCCTCACTCAACTTTCCAGCCCTGACGGTGCAGAAAGCGCTGCTCAAAGTTACACATTCTGACTGTTTGCAGTTGATTAGTGAGAGATTATTAACGTATCCTTCTGCAGCGCTGCCTCGGTTAATAACAGCAGATTGAAGTCACATTTCAGATACAGAAACAGACGCATCAATTATTCACTCTTTCCCAGAGTGAGTGAGGCCGGGACAAGCAGCAACATTCCGGCCCCACACTCTGCAATTACCCAGCACCAGCGGAAAGCAGTGAATACAGATTCAATCAGTGGGTTAATGTCCATTACAGGGATGCAAGATTCCACAGCCCAGGATAAACATCCCCATACACCGAGAACAAGCTCAGGAAAACCCGGGGGAGTTAATATCCCAGTCACTGAGCATTCCAGCAACATTGAACAAGTTCCTGAACTGAGTGAACCTTTCAAAGTACAGAAGTGAGGACGAGGTCAAAAAGGTCTGAACAGTTGAGGTGACTGAGCGGTTTCAGCTTCGCTGTTCAGGTTGCAGCTTTCACTGGAGGCATGTGTTTAAATCCCACTTCTGACAACTTGATTTTCAGTTACTTTGCAGAGCTTCCTTGAAGGTTTGAGGTAGAGTAAATACTGAGGAACTGTTTCTAACTGCTGAAAGGTCAATAACCGAAGGTTATAGATTTAAGGTGACTCACAAAACCAGAAGGAACTTGAGGAAAAATCGATTTCTGCAACATGTGGTTAGGATTTCAGTTATGTGGATAGATTGGAGAAGCTGGGGTTGTTCTCTTTAGAGAGGAGATTTGATAGAGGTGTTCACAATCATGAGGGGCCGTGACAGACCCGATAGAGAGAAACTGTTGGGAGAAGGATTGAGACTCAGGTAAAAGCTGTGGCTCAGTTGGTCACACTCACCTCGAAATCACAAGCTTCTGGGTTCAGATTTCACAGCTGACACTCCAGTGCAGCACTGAGGGTGTTGAAGGTGCTGCCTTTCAGGTGTGATGTTAAACCAAGACCTGGTCTGCATGTTTGGGTGAATGTAAAAGATCCCATGCTGCAATTTCAAACAAGTGAAGAGCAATTCTCCCTGGTGTTGTGATCAATATTTGCCCCTCAATCAGATCAGTTGGTCATTATCACATTGCTGTTTGTGGGTATTAGCTGCTGCATTTCTGACATTACAACAGTGATTACACTTCAAAAGTATTTCATTGTCTACAAAGTGCTTTGATATGTCCAGTGGTCTTGAAAGGTGCTATATAAATGCAAGTCTTTTCTTTCTTTATCACAACACATTGCTGTGTAAAAAATGGTTCCTCATGTCACCTCTGGTTCTTCTGCCAATCACCTGATATCTGTGTCCTCTGCTTACTGACCCTTTTACCACTGGAAACAGTTTCTCCTGATTTAAACTATTGAAGAACTTCATGACTTTGAACAAATGTGTCAAATCTTTTCTGAATTTTCTCTGCTGCAAGGAGAACAACCCCAGCTTCTCCAATCTCTCCACATAACTGAAATCCCTCACCCTGCTACCATTGTGGTAAATCTCTTTTTTATTCTTTCATGGGATGTGGGCACTGCTGACACAATGTGATTCCTGTCAACGCAGCATCGGACTGTGCCAAGCTGTGCATAGGCACAGCTACATCTTGCCAGGATTAAGTGGCACATGTGGAGGATGATGTCATTGCGCAGCGCCAACATCATCGCATATCCGCGCTTGGTCCATCTTCGCACATGTGCGCTAAAGCGTCATCAGGTATCCAGCCCCTCACTCAGCTGGAGGAAGCGGCTGAATAGGAGACTTTGAGGCTGGAGCTCTCCCCCCTCGGCAACTCGCTCCAGGCCTCGACGCTTCCTCCCCTCAGCCGCTCGCTCTACACCTCGATGCTCCCCTGGAAAATTGTTCCCCACTCGCGTCATCCAGCTCTATGGCCGCTTGCTCTCTGCCCCCCAACCCCCACTCCAGCCGCTAGCTCTAGGCCGTGCCACTTCCCTCCCCTAGGCCACTCACTACTCACTCCTACGTCACACTTTGCAGCCCACCTTGCTTCTTCGGGCGGCGCGTGGAGACTGGACAAACGTGGGAGCAAGTGGCCGAGAGAAGGGAAGCAGCGCAGCCGAGAGCTAGCGGCTGGAGGGGAGGGGGGGTGGGGAGTGAGCGAACGACTGGAGAATGGGGTGACATGATCGGGAGACAATCGGCCAGGGAAGTAGGGGGGGGAGCAGCGAGGTCTGGAGTGAGCGACTGTGGAGGGTGGAAGCGGCCGGTGCAAAGCAGGGGGAGAAAGCGAGTTGTGCCACCTAGTGGTTGCGTTGTCAGCAAACGCAGCCTTTATTGTCCATCCTTAATTGCCCTTGAGAAGGTGGTGGTGAGCTGCCTTTTTGGAGCTGCTGCAGTCCATGTGTTGTACGTAAACCCACAGTGCTGTTAGGAAGGGAGTTCCAAGATTTTGATCCAGTGACAGTGAAGGAATGGTGATATAGTTCCCAGTCAGGACAGTGTGTAACTTGGAGGGGAGCTTGCAGATGGTGGTGTTCCCATTCATCCAATGTCCTTCTAGGTGGTTGAGGTTGGGGGTTTGGAAGGTGCTGTCGAAGGAGGCTTGGTGAGTTGCTGCAGTGCATCTTGTAGATGGTACACACTGCTGCCACTGTTCACTGGTGGTGCAGGAAGTGAATATTTAAAGTAGTGGATGGAGTGCTGATCAAGTGATCTGCTTTGTCCTGGATGGTGTTGAGTTTCTTTGGTGTTGTTGGAGCTCCACTCATCCAGGCAAGTGGGGAGTATTACATCACACTCCTGACTTGTGCCTTGTAGATGGTGGACAGGAGGTGAGTTACTTGCAGCAGAATTCCCAGCTTCTGACCTGCTCTTGTAGCTACGGTATTTATATGACTGATCCAATTCAGTTTCTGCTCATTGGTAACCCCCCGGATGTTGATTGTGAAGGATTCAGCAATGGTAATGTCATTGACTGTCAAGGGGAGATGGTTAGATTCACTCTTGTTGGAAATGGTCATTGCCTGGCATTTTTGTGGCGTGCATGTTACTTGCCACTTATCAGTCCAAGCCCAATCTTGCCCAGGTCTCTCTACATGTGGACACGGACTGCTTCAGTATCTGAGGAGTTACTAATGCAACTGAACATTTTGCAATCATCAGTGAACATTTCCACTTCTGACCTTATGATGGAAGGAAGTTTATTGATGAAGCAACTGAAGACGGTTGGGGCCGAGGACACGACCCTGAGGAACTCCTGAGCGATGTCTGGTACTGAGATGATTGGCCACCAACAACCAGCACCATATTCCTTTGCGCAAGGTATGCCTCCAACCAGTGGAGATTTTTCTCCTTGATTGCCATTGACTTCAATTCTGCAAGGGTTCCTTGATGCCCTTGGCAAGAGCAGTCACTGTCACCTCACCTCACCTCCTGAATTCAGCTCTTCTGTCCATATTTGGGCCAAGGCCATAATGAGGTCAGGAACTAAGTGGCCCTGGCGGAACCCAAAATGAGCATTGGTGAGTAGGTTATGGCTGTGTAAGTGCTGCTTGATAGCACTGTCAACGACACCTTCCATCACTTTACTGATGATCAAGAGGAGGCTGATCGGGCAGGAATTGACCGGGTTGGATTTGTCCTGCCTTTTGTATACAGAACATACCTGGGCAATTTTCCACATTGCTGGGTAGATGCCAGTGTTGTAGCTTGGCGGGCGGCGTGGCTAGTTCTGGAGCACAAGTCTTCAGCACTGCAGCCAGGATGTTGTCAGTATCCAGAGCCTTCAGCCATTTCTTGATATCATGTGGAGTGAAGTAGATTTAGCTGAAGATTGGCACCTGTGATGCTGGGGACCTCAGGAGGAGGCCGAGATTGATCATCTACTTGGCACTTCTGGCTGAAGATGGTTGCAAATGATTCAACCTTGTATTTTGCACTGATATACTGGTCTCCCTTATCATTAAGGATGGGGATATTTGTGGAGCCTCGTCCTCCTGTTAATTGTTTAATTATCCACCACCATTCAGGACTGGATGTGGCAGGACTGCAGAGCTTTGATCTGATCTGTTGGTTGTGAGATCACTCAGCTCTGTCTATTGCATGCTGCTTCCGCTATATGACATGCAAGTAATCCTGTGTTGTAGCTTCACTCATTTTTAGGTCTGCTTGGTGCTGCTCCTGATATGCCTTCCTGCACACTTCATTGAACCACTATTGCTCCCTTGGCTTGATGGTAATGGTAGAGTGAGGGATATGCCAGGCCATGAGGTAACATATTGTGTTTAAATACAATTCTGCTGCTGCTGATGGCCCACAGTGCCTCATGGATGTCCAGTTTTGAGCTGCCAGATCTGTTCATTTCTTCCCTCAGATATAATTGAAAAAAAAATTCTGAAGAAATGCATGAACTAAATAAAAAGGAGAGAGAAATAAATACTGACAAAATGGATGGCAGAATTTGGAAGGTAAAAAGATTTCAGTTTTATTATTGATGAGTGAGAGGAATATATCACACTTTGGGGCTTCTGGAAGTGGATTTACTGATAATCTGGGGAATTGATAGGAAGCTGCTTCATAGTTGGTGGAACAAATTCCCGCCCTTGGGGTGGAGCCAACAGCAGCATCCGTCCAATAACAGACAGAGTAGAAGTACTGTATCAGGCCTTGTTAACTCAGTTGGTAGAGCATGAGACTTTTAATCTCAGGGTCTTGGATTTGAGACCCTTGTTGTGTGGTTGTTCTTCCCTTTTTCAGTCTTCATCAGCAGAGAGTTCAAGGATTGTTTGAAATTAAATTCAACAACATCACCAGATTTCAACTACTCCCACCCCGCCCCCTCCCAGTGTAGTTGACAGGACTCTCAACCTCTGCCTTCCCCCTTCCCCTCCCTCCCAGATCTGCGACAGGGTTCCCCTTGTCCTCACTTTCCACCCCACCTGCCTCCACATCTAAAGGATCATCCTCCACCATTTCCGCCACCTCCAGCGTGATGCCACCACCAAATGCATCCTCCCATCCCCTGTCAGCATTCTGAAGGGATTGTTCCCTCCGCGACACCCTGGTCCACTCCTCCATTACCCCCAATACCTCGTCCCCTTCCCAAGGCACCTTCCCATGCAATCGCAGGAGATATAATACCTGCCCTTTTCCCTCCTCTCTGCTCATTATCTAAAGCCCCAAACACTCCTTTTAGGTGAAGCAGCGATTTACTTGTACTTCTTTCAATTATGTATACTGTATTCACTGCTCACAATGCGGTCTCCTCTAAACTGGGGAGACCAAATGCAGATTGGATGGAACACCTCTGCTCAGGCCGAAAGCATAATCCTGAGCTTCGGGTTGCTTGCCATTTCAACACTCTCCCCTGCTCTCATGTCAACACTTCTGTCTTTGGCCTGTTCCAGTGTTCCAGTGAAAATCAACCCAAGCTCGAGGAGCAGCACCTGACCTTTTGATTCGGCACTCTACAGCCTTGTGGATTGAACATTGTGTTCAATAACATCAGAGCATGACTGGTGTCAGGCAACCACAAGCATTAACACACTCTTTGCCTTTGTCCCAGGACAGCTTTGTTATTTAATCTCTCCTGCCCTCTGCCCTATCAAACACCTTCCTCTTTGTTCTCTCCCACATGCCCCTCCCCGTCACTTGTTTAAAACCTAATTCTTTTCTAACCTGTGTCAGTTCTGATGAAAGGTCACAGACCAGAAACGTTAACTCTGTTTCTCTCACCACAGATGTTGCCAGAGCTATTGAGTATTTCCAGCACTTTTTGTTTTCATTTCAGATTTC
This sequence comes from Heterodontus francisci, assembly GCF_036365525.1. Lineage (NCBI taxonomy): Eukaryota > Metazoa > Chordata > Chondrichthyes > Heterodontiformes > Heterodontidae > Heterodontus > Heterodontus francisci. The sequence continues at coordinate 27,135,768 of NC_090405.1, read as the reverse complement.
CAGCATCTGCAGTATTTTGCTTTTATTGTGTCAGAAAGTCTTTCCTTGATTCAGGACTCTTACCTCTCTCCAGAATCTCTCTGCTAAAGATTGAACTTTATCTCATTTCACTCACAGCTCAGGGTCAGTGTGGCACAGTGGGACTTCTGGCTGTCTCCCACTTCACAGTCCATCAGTACTGAGAAAACAATGGGGAATATTACTCACATGTTGTGTTCTGTAATTTTTTACAAACACTTTAATGTATATATTGTCTCCCAAAGCAGTGACAGAATGGTGGCTTTGGTGTGTTGTTGAAATAGCTTTGTTGAGTTCGTGCTGTACTAACAGTTAAACAGTTCTTGGTTCAATCCCAGGTTTTGGCACTTTCAACCTCTCCTGTGTCTTTTTCTTTGGCTCCAATTGTCAAGCTGCATGATTTACTCTGAAATTAGCACCAGAGAACCAAGGCACCAGCGAGCATGAGGAGCTGAAATTAGCACAGATCAAATCCACTTAATATTTCTGACTGAAGATGGTTGCAAATGCTTCAGCTTCATCTTTTGCACTGACATGCTCAGCACCACCATCATTGAGGATGTGAATGTTTTTGGAGCCTCCTCATCTTGTTAGTTATTTAATTATCCACCACCATTCACAACTGGATGTGGCAGGACTGTGGAGCTGTGATCTGATCCTGAGGGAGATATCCGTGTGTGGAATGGCGGGATGTATGGAGAGTGATCCTGAAGAGGGTGCCCGAGCCTGGAGTGAAAGCTTTCCGTGGAGGTACAGGAGTAGGTCATTCAGCCCCAGTGTTTTATAAAGGTTCATCATAACTTATTTGCTTTTACTCTATGCCTCTATTAATAAAGCCAAGTGTCCTGTTTGCTCTTAGCAACCTTTTCAAACCTTGATCAAAAAAGATTGGTGTACATTGTCTCATTCTTCCTCCTAAACTGTATCACTTCACAAGTCTCTGTGTAAAATTTTATCTGTTGTGTGAAAGCCCATTTTACCAGTGTGTTTAAGTTCCTCTGAAGTGTGTTACTGTCACTGGCATAGGATGAAATTCACGAGCATTCTTTGATGCTATCTCCATGGAAAGAGCAATCTTACACACTAGCTCAAATTGGGATTTTGTGTGTTTAGTATCTTTCCTCATCCACCAATATAAGCACAAATCTGTCTCATAATGTACGGTCTAAGAATGTGCCAATGTTGCAATGTGGTGATAAATTCTTCAATGTCACAATGTACTCACCAACTGTTTCACTACTTTTCTGTTTTCTGGATCCAAGTTTGTAGCTTTCCGCGATCTCTAGTGGCTTAGGGTTGAGCCTCACTTCAACGAAGAAACGGAAAATTATGATTTAAAGATTACACTGTCAATCATTCACATCTCTGTCTTCTCCTGAACTTCGAGTTCAAATTTGTTTGTGAAGTTGATTCACACGTTAAGACAGCACAGTCTTTGTCTTTGTGAAGGAAGTGATTTGGGAATGGCTGGTTGAAACTGTCCCTTCTTGCACAGAAATTCAGTGCAAATACTTGATCACTCACAATTTCCTTGAGAGAAATTTGTTCACAATCGCATTCGACACAGAAACTGCCTCAGCATTAATCTCACTGAAGCAGAATGTGACCGTGTTGTATGTTTCAGAATGTTGTTGCCGTTATTTGTCGCTTTTAACCAAGACTGCGAGACAGGGCAAGGTTGATCCGAGGTTGGAATATATTATCATTCAGGAGCAAGAAAAATCAAAAGGAACAAAATAAGAAAACCCAGTCTCCAGATTTGAGAATCTGTAGATCCGCTTTGGGAAAGTGAATCAGAGCAGAAGGAAGGGTGAACTGTCCAGAAGAGAGATGAAGATACAGCTCAGTCAACACGTTCCCCTGGTTTATGATGCTGGAACATTCCTCACACAGAAATGATTCAACCCAATGACAAACATTCTTACAGCTGATAATTTATGCTACTGATTTAAGGACTGTCTCATGTGGTTACCGAGTGACGACGAGAAGATATTAAACTTTGTTCTATTCAATCTAGCTGTGATAAAGTTTGAATTTTTCTCCCTTTTATAAACAGTATTTGAAGGGTCTCGGTAACAATGTTCAGTGTTGATGAGAGTGGGGTCTGGGTGAGAAGCTGCTGAGTGTGACAGGGTCAGGACTGGATGCAGGAAGTTCTCTGACAGTCTCCCTCTATCTCTCTAATGGGTTTGAGTTGATTTACGACTGATAGCTTTTATTTTACTTTTCTTATTTAGAGAGATAGCCCCTTCGGCCCACCGAGTCTGTGCCAACCAGCAACCACCCATTTATACTAATCCTGCATTAATCCCATATTCTCTACCACATCCCCACCATTCTCCTACCACGTACCTACACTAGGGACAATTTACAATGGCCAATTTACCTAACAACCTGCAAGTCTTTTGGAGGTGGGAGGAAACCAGAGCACCCGGCGGAAACCCACACAGACATAGGGAGAACTTGCAAACTCCACACAGGCAGTACCCAGAACTGAATCCTGGTCGCTGGAGCTGTGAGGCTGCGGTGCTAACCATTGCGCCACTGTGCTGCTGTTGGTGTTTTGATAAATGAAGGAAGTTCCCTCCACCCATTTTTTTTGGACAGACAGTGTGGTATAAGGATGTAAAGGGTTAATGCTGAAGATAGTGGGATCAACCCCTCCCACTGTCAGAGTGATGATGGAACAGTCACATGAGATGAAGTTTGGGAGAAGAGAGAGCAGCACCAAGGATGCTAGCTTAGCAGGCTTGATGAGTGTGTATAGAGTATTGTGCAAATTAGAAAAGAGTTGTTAGTTCTTTCAGCAGGAACTGTGTCCAGAAAATATCGAGAAACTCACAATTTTATTATTCAGGAGTCGGAACACAGATATTAATTCCAAGTGACAGTTCTGGGACCAATTAACAAAAAAAGTAGAGAATAATATTGCTCACTGATTGAAATCCCCTAGTGAGGAGACAGTTAAACAGGTGATCTTTTGGGGCATCCTTCGATCCAAGGTTTCAGCAACATTTAATCTCCCTTTATGGTGAAATTCTCTGTTATTTGCAACTTTTTTTTATCAGCTTTGATGGGCGAGTGAAAAAACTGAAAAGATTGAACAGTTCACCCTTTCTTTTCTTCCTTCTTCTCTTCTTTCCATCAGTTTCTCTTTTCTGTCCCAGATCACTATAATGATGAGAATCCCAATTTAATCTGCTGTTTCTGGTGTTTTATCCATTCCAATCAAAATTTCAACATTCCAATCAAATCTATTTGTTATTCCACAGTGTCTCTCCATGTGTTTTATTCTGTTGTATTCTCTCACAGTCTGTTTGATGATCAATGTTACATCTCACTCTCTGTTCTGGTGAAGATCAGAAGCAGTGATATCTGTTTTACACACCCGACAAGTCAGCCTGATGCTGTGCCTCGCTGATCATGTGGGGTTAAAGCAATTCTTCCAGTCAGTTAGTTCAGTTGTCATTTCATGAGAAATTCGGTCATCATGACTTCGTCAGTGACCTAATAGTTCAGGTGTCTGAGTGATGTTAATCATGATGTGTTGAAATGTTTGTATGTTCCAGTCTTTCCGTGGTGGGCTTTCACACTGAGTAGAAACGTGTTGGACATGGTCTGGAAATGTTTCACACCGCTCCATTCCCAACTTCATTTACTTACAGAAGATATATTTCCATCATTCCACAGCCGGCTGCACAGCCAGAAGCTGTGCTGAAGGTGACAGCTATGCTTCTGCAACTGTCAAGGTGGCCGAGAGGTTAAGGCGATGAACTGCTAATCCATTGTGCTTTGCACACGTGGGTTCGAATCCCATCCTTGTCGCTAGTTTATGAGCTGTTTCGTGTATTATTTATGTTGGGTGAGCTTATTTGTAAAGTCAGCCTCGAAACCTGTTCTTGTCAATGTCCAGACAGTGATTCCAGAATTTGTTATACTTTATTAAAATTGAGACAGACAATTGGAATTCTTCACCCAAACTGCACTGGAATGAAGATCAAATAGGGATCACGAAACGGAGCAGGATTTTTCCTCCCCTCCTTCCTTCCATCATTACTTTCTCTGGATTTGCACCAAGTGAAAGACAAATGGGAAAAGCAAATGGCGAGGGAGCAGATGCAGAAAATTATCCTTTGGCAAGAAATTTATTTTCAAATCTTCTTGATAGATTAAGTGAGTGAGCAATGCTTTGGCAGATGGAGTTTAAAATGAGGGGTCATCGACTACCGACAATAGATCAGAGTGTTTTTTTGTAAGAGGTGAGATGTTAGAAACGGCGGAGGAGCAGAGACCCGAAATACTGAATTAATAAAAGCTAGTGGACTGGTAGAAAATAATGTGAAAAGTGAACAGAATATGAAGATTGGAACTCATGTTGCAGTGATATAAAGCTCTGTGCTCCTGAAGTAAATGTCCAAGCCCAGATTGTGGGGAATCTGTGGAGAGTGATTTGGTTTTTATTCATTCTTGGGTGTGAGTATCGCTGATAAGGCGAGCATTTATTACCCATTCCTATTGCCGTTGAGAAGGTGGTGGAGAGCTGCCTTCTTGAACTGATGCAGTCCATATGGTGCAGGAACACCCACACTGCCGTTGGGGAGGGAGTTCCAGGATTGTGACCCAACAACAGTGAATAAATGGCGATATTGTTCCAAGTCAGGATGGTGAGTGACTTGGAGGGGAACCTGCAGTTAGTGAGTTCCCATGCATCTGCTGCCCTTGTCCTTCGAGGTGGTAGTGGTCACGAGTTTGGAAGGTGCTGTTGAAGGATACTTGGCGAGTTGCTGCAGTGCATATGGAGATGGTACACACTGCAGCCACTGTTTACTGGTTGTGGAGGGATTGAATGTTTAAGGTGGCGGGTTAGGTGCCGATCAAGTGGGCTGCTTTGTCCTGGATGGTGTTGAGCTTCTTGAGTGTTGTTGAGTGGGATGTATTCCATCACACTCCTGACTTGTGCCTTGTAGATGGTGGACAGGATTTGGGGTGTCAGGAGGTGAGATACTTGCTGCAGAATTCGTAATCTCTGACCTGCGCTTATAGCCACAGCATAGATGTGACTGGTCCAGTTACGTTTCTGGTCAAGATATTGATGGTGGGGGAATTAACGATGATAATGCTTCTGAATATCAAAAGGTAGATTTTTTTTCTCTCTCATTGGAGATGTTCACTGCTTGGCACTTGTGTGGCCAGAAGATTGCTTGCCACTTATCAGCTCAAGCCTGAATGTTGTTCAGGTCTTGCTGCTTGCAGGCACAGACTGCTTCAGTATCTGAAGAGTTGTGAGTCATCATCTAACATTCCCACTTCTGACTTATGTTGAAGAGAAAGTCGTCAATGAAACAGCTGGGATGTTTGGGTCTAGGACACTACCCTGAGAAACTCCTGAGGCAATGTCCTGGACTGAGATGATTGGCCTCCACGAACCACAACCATCTTGTTTTGTGCGACGTACGACTCCAGCAAGTGGAGAGTTTTCCCCCTGATTCCCAGTGACTTCAATTTTGCTAGGGATCCTTGATGCCACACTCACTCAAGGGTGGTTCAAGAAGGCAGCCCACCCCACCACCTTCTCAAGGGCAATTAAGGATGGGCAGTAAATGCTGGCCTGGCCAGCAACGCCCACATCGCATGAATGAATGAATAAAAAAGTGAAGAATCCCTTGTGTCATTGTTTTGGGAGAAAATATAACCCTGGTGGAATTGCCCCTCCCAATCACACCTCACTTCATAGAACATAGAAAATGGAGAAAATTTATGGCACAGAATGAGACCATTTAGCAATCGTGTCTGTGCCAGCTGAAAAAGAGCGATCCAGCCCAATCCCACTTTCCAGGTCTTGGGAATGGGATCTGAACAGATCTCAGAGCTCACATTATGTGAATGTTCTGATATACCAGGGGAGATTCACACTGTTAGACACAGTGTGAAATACATTCAAGTATTTATAAAACATTGTAACATGTGAGTAATATTCCCCATTGCTTTCTCAGCACTGATGGATTGTGAAGTGGGAGACAGCCAGAAGTCCCAGTGATCCACACTGACCCTCAGCTGAGAATGAAATGAGATAAAGTTCAATCTTCAGCAGCGAGTTGCTGCAGAGAGGTAAGAGTCCTGAATCAAGGAGAGACTTTCTCATACTGCTGTTGAATCTCATTTCAAACACTCCTTGAACTCTCTGCCGAGGAATTCAGAGCTGGAGAATGCCTGTAAAATCAGCCTAAAAAGGAAATAAAAAACACCCACCGTGGGGCTCAAACTCAAAAACTTGAGATTCAGAGTTTCATGCTTTCATCGACTGAGCTCACTAGGCCTGAGACAGTGTCCCCGTCCTGTCTGTTATTGGACAGTGCAGCTGTTGGCTCCATCCCAGGGGCTGAATTTGTTCTGTAAACCATGAACCAGCTTCCTCTCAAATCCCAGGTTTATCAATAAATCCTCTTCCAAAATCCCCAAAGTGTGATATATTCCTCTCACAATAAAAGTTACATCTTTTGCTCTTTTTACCTTCCAAACATTGACTTCTATTTTGCTCAGCATTTATTTCTCTCTCCTTTTTATGTTGTGCATTTCCTAATAAACATTTCATTTCAATTATTTATGAGGGAGGAAATGAACAGAAGAGATTTTCTGCAATGGTACCAGGGGTGTGGGACAGAGCGAGTGGTTTGGATCTGGAATACACTGCCTGAGAGTGTGCTGGAGGCAGATTCAATCGTGGCTTTCAAAAGGGAATTGGATAAACACCTGAATAGAGAAAATTTGCAGGGTTACAATGAAAGGGCAGAGGAGTGGAATTAGCTGATTTGCTCTTGCAAAGAGCTGTCATGGACATGATGGACTGAATGGTCTCCTTCTGTACTGTAACCATTTGATTCCTTGATTCTAACTCTGTCAAAGTTGTTCTGAACTTGCTCTGCTCCAAGGAGAACAACCCCAGCTTTTCCAGTCTCTGCACATAACTGAAGTTATGAGGAACCATGGGGAACCCACTGTAAACCTTCCTCCAGACAGAAATACAACTGTTCACCACCACACTGTGACCCAGCTGTTCACAATATATATCAATGATTCGGATGTGGGGACCAAATGTACTATTTCCAAGTTCGCAGATGACACAAAACTAGGTGGGAATGTGTGTTGTGAGGAAGATGCAAAGCGGCTTCAAGGGGATTTGGACAGACTTAGTGAGTGGACAAGAAAGTGGCACATGGAATATAATGTGCAAAGATGTGAGGTTGTCCACTTTGGTAGGAGAAACAGATGTGCAGATCATTTCTTAAATGGTAAGAGATTAGAAAGTGTAGATGGACAAAGGGGCCTGGGTGTCCTTGTCAGTAAGTGACTGAAAGCTAACATGCAGGTGCAGCAAGCAATTAGGAAGGCGAATGACATGTTAGACTCTATCACAAGAGGATTTGAGTACAGGAGTAGTGAAGTCTTGCTTCAATTGTATATAACCTTGGTTGGACTGCACTTTGGAATACTGTGTGCAGTTTTGGTCCCCTTACCTTAGGAAGGATATCATTGCCATAGAGGGAGTACAACGAAGGTTCACCAGACTTGTTCCCGGGGTGGCGGGACTGTCCTATGAAGAGATTTTGGGGAAACTGGGACTGTATTCTCTAGAGTTTCAAAGAATGAGAGGTGATCTCATTGAAACTTACCATATATTTAAAGGGATAGACAGGTAGATGAAGCTATTTCCTCCGGTTGAGGAATCTAGAACCAGGGGACACAATTTCAACATAAGGGGAAAGCCACTTAGGACAGAGACGAGGAGAAATTTCTTTACTCAGAGGGTTGTGAATCTTTGGAATTCTCTACCCCAGAGGGCTGTGGAAGCTCAGTCATTGGGTATGTTTAAAGCAGAGATTGACAGATTTCTAAATGCAAATGACATAGGGGATATGGACATAGTGTGGGAAAAAGGCATTGAAGTGGATGATCAGTCATCATCATATTGAATGGCGGGGTTGGCTCGACGGGCTGAATGGCCTACTCCTGCTCCTATGTTCCTATCAGTCTGCTAATTTCATATCCATGCTGTCATTGTCCCTTTTATTACATGGGCTTCAGTTTTACTGGCAGTCTAGTATGTGACATCATCAAGAAGGTTTTCAATAAGTTAAATAAGGAGAAATTGTTTCCAGTGGCAAAAGGGTCAGTAACCAGAGGATGTATTTATCAGGTGATTGAGAAAAGAACCAGAGGCGAAATGAGGTCGGGATTTATACGGTGATGTGTTGTGATTTGGAATGCACTGTCTGATCAGGACTTGAAAGCAGATTCATTAGTAACTTTGAAAAGCAATAGGGATAAATACTGGAAGGAAAATGTGCAGATGACAGGAAAAAGCTGAGCATCAGAACTAATTGGACAGCACAACCAAAGAGACAGCATTGACACAATGGACCAAATGGTCTCCTTCTTTGGGTATCATTCTATGGTTTTATGAACATAATGTTGATACAATTCGCTGAGTTGGAAGGGAAGTGAACCCAGATTCCGGGTATTCTAAACACCAGACCCAAACCAACTGAACAAGCCTGTTGTTTAATCTCTGTTTTTCACACCAGCTTCTCCTCGCTCTTTCTGTGTTTCCTGCCTGGTCTGTTCCTCTGACCTTCATTCCTGACACTCTATTGAGAATGGCCAACTCACTGCGCCTCTCACTCCCACCGTCACTCCACCCCTTCACCCACTTCCAAACCTCTCTGTTGAACAGTACCTCACTTCTGCTCCTCTGCTCCATTAATATAACAGGAAAACATTTTCAAACAGACATTTCCAGACAGTGAACGTTCCAGTAAGACAAGGTAAAGAGCAGATTCATTCACTTTCAACACAGAGAGAGCAGCTCTCCCTGTTCAGTCTAAGGAGCAGCTGTAGTTTCACTCCCATTAGTCTTAGAGACATGGGCCAGAATTTTAAGGGACCGTTGGAGATGGGAATGGAGGCTGGGGAGGGGGAGGGGGGGTGTATAAAATAGGGATGGAAGACGTCGGACCGGATATTTCTGTCGGCGGCTGACATGGAGGGCAGACTTCGCACATCCACACGGCAAGAAGGCATTTAAAGTATTTATGAGTCCAATTGTCAGCAATTTTATTCACTGGGTCCAATTGAATTAATAGCACACGGGAACCACGGGGCTTCAGAGCCTCGCCTGGTTAAAGGAGGTGACTGGGAGGTGGGAGCTGAGTGTTGGCTTCACTGGGAAGCTGTCGGGTGAGGCAGCGTAACTTGGCAGCAAGGGTGGAGGGGGAAAGGGCATCGGGAAACACTGTCAGGAGTGGGGGCCAATGTGCCAGCTCTGCAGGGTGAGCCACACCAGGGTGTTATTGGGGCAGTGCCACCTCATTGAGGGTGACAAATGAGGTAAATGTGGCTGGGTGTTGTTTACTGTGAAGGCCTTGCACTCAGGGAGGGGCAACCTGTCATGGGCCTCATTCACCCTGGATTCGAGGCTCCCATTGAAGAGGAGGAGGAGTAGAGAGGGAGGGAGGGAGGCGCAGGCACCAGCAGGGACACCACAGCAGCTTGGGGGCCCACAGGAGGGCCAGCCTCGAACAGGAGGCTGGAGAAGGAGGCAGAGGAACACGTCAGCCGAGGTTCAACTACCTGCAGATGTCCGAGTGACAGTGTCTCCGCAGACTGCGCCTCTCCACGGAGGTTGTCACTGATCTCTCTGCCATGATGCAGCTGTGCCCCATGGGACTTGGTGGGCACCTGATGCCAGTGTCACTGAAGGTCACCGTGCCACTGAACTTCTCTGGATCATTGCGGGGATCCACTGGAGATATGTGTGGAATCTCACAGTCTGTGGTGAATCAGTGCATCAAGGAGGTCACCAATGTCCTGTTCAGGAGGGCCGGTGACTATGTGCACATCGATCCAAACAGTCACGCTGAGAGGGCTATAGGATTCGGGGCCATCGCTGGATTCCCCCAGGTGTAGGGTGTCATCGACTGCACCCATGTGACCATCAAGGCTCCTGCAGACCAGCCAGCAGCCTTCAACAGGAAGGGCTTCCACTTGCTCAGTGTGAAACTGGTCTGTGACCATCACAAATGGATCCTACAGGTGTGTGCACAAATCCCGGGAAGCAGCCACAACGCCTGCATACCAAGGCACTCCCAGGTGCCAGAACCTTTCCGTGGCCCCATGCGCTTTCTGAGATGGATCCTTGGAGACAAGGGCAACCCAGTGAGAACATGAGTACTGACGCCTGTGAGGAACCCACACAACGATTCAGAGGAGAGGTACAACACCTGCTGCGGGTCAACCCGAGCAACCATCAAAGAGGCCATTGGTCTCCTGAAGATGAGATTTAGGCACTTAGATTGTTCCTGTGGAGCCCTTCAGTATGTCCCGGCGAGGGTCTCGCGTATCATGGTGGCTTGCTGTGCTCTGCACAATCTGGCATGACAGAGGGGTGAGGTGTTGACTCGTGTGGATATCATGGAGTGTGATGTCTCCTCTGATGATGAGGATGTGGAGGAGGATGCTGCCCAAGCAGTGCCAGATGAAGGACCTCAGGCACAGCAGGAAAGCCTCCATGAGATACACACAAGGGAGACACGAGACACCCTTATACATTCACGTTTCCTTTGAGCCTTACCACCTTCTGGAACCACAGCAATAAAGTCTTAGCTTTAAACAGCCCTGTTGTCACCTCCTTCCTTCTGCACTACAGCGCCCAGTTACACATCGCACAGTGACAAGGCCGAAGCTTTGTGAACTCAGGGCTTGGTCCCTCACTTCCAGCCCCTTGGGAGGAAGGGTTGAAATGAAGTCCCAAAGGGCATCAACAATAGGAAGGAGACATAGTGAGAGAACATCATTTCTTTATTCTGTGTGACACCAAACACAACCCTATCCATCTGGAATGTACATTCACCCGTGAACCCCTCAGTGAATCTAGGTGCTCTTCTTAAATCTCTTCCGGGTGTTCCTACCTGCTACTCCCCCTGCTCTGTCAGCTGAGGTGGAGACAGGCTGCTGACCTTGCTGCTCCATGGCTTGGGATGACATTGGCGGCCGTCCTCTGCTGCCTGAGGCCTGGAGGGCCCTGGCACACTGAGGGCCTCCTGCACAGGTACAGGGACCCCCTCTGTCATCGAGGATGATGGAGGTGCTGGCATCACTGGTGTCACTGGCAGAGGGACTTTGGAATTACCGTCCACACCAGGAGCACCCTGAGAGGGGCCCCCAGATGTAGCAGCCAGCTGCTCCTCCCCCTTATAAGACACACTTGTACCTCCCTGCTGACCTGAGAGGAACGTGGACCAAGTGGAGAGTTCAGGTGCCTCGTCCCCCCTCTCACCTTGTCACCACTGGATGGAGCTCCTGGACAAAGTGATGGAGTGCAGGTCTGTGCACATCTCCGGCAGCCACTGATTGATCGGCTGGATCTGGTTCTCCATGAGAGTCACCAATCTCTCAATGGAGGAAGCCAGACACACCCCCATCAGAGACAGTGCAGCACCCAAGGCCTGGATGGACTCCTCCATCGTCCGTGCTTGGGTACACAGAGCCTCTGGCAACTCTGCCAGATGTTGCCTGACCTCTCACTGCAGCTGCAGCATTTCCCGTGTTGCTGGTGACACAAGAGGCACGTCATCAGCCTGGGGCACAGCATGGGCCTGGCCTCCCACAAACCACCAACTCCCAGTGGCCTCGGCTGTCACAGCCTCCGCCAGCTGCCTGGGCCTGTCTGTGATGTGCTCACCAGTTTGTATGCCAGAATCTAACCGCGAACGGATACCCACCAACGTGAGAGTTTCTGTGCTGGTGAAGGGTGTAGGGGAATGAGGTGATGGTGCACCCTCTGAGGCTCCCTCCTCCTCCTCAGACATGTCCGGCTGTCCCACAGTCTCTCCAGCTGTTTGCTTTTGTCGTTCATCCGGGCCTTCATGAGAAAACAGGGACATTGAAGGGTTAGGGTCTTCCCATCATGACATTCCAACCACCCCTAACGTGCAGCTCCATTGATGCAGTGGTGAACAGATGAGCAGTATGGCTCCTTTGCAGCAGATGCTCCCTTGTGCCCCAGGAGATGTTCACTCACTCTCTTGGGTAGGTGTCCCTGTCTCTCCATCAGCTATGGAGCAGCTGCTTTGCTGCCCTGCCTGTTCCATGGCCTCCTCCTCCATCGGGATGAGGACATGGAGATAAGGCATCCACCACCGGTCTTGACACGCTCTTTCCAATTGTGGGATGTCTTCTCCTGCAGACACAATGATGAACAAAGTTAGTCTCCCAGCGGGGACAAGCCCAACATCTCTGATGGTGATAGTCCAGCAGTCCATGATGGGGACACACGTATTCCTCCTGCATGTGGCCCCTCTCGAGGGACTGTGTGAGTTTATACAATGACTGACGTGCACCTCTCACCGAGATGCAGCCAAGCCTCAGGCAGCATGTCCTGCTGCCCTTCCCCAATACACATGACTGGGTGGTCACTCCCTTTCCACCAAACACTCCCTCTCACTCTGCCACATGCAATGTCCAAAGGGTCCAAAGTGTTTTGAGTTTTCGCCTGAGCAGCCTGGATCCGGTCATTGACCCACTTCCTGTACTGGATCCATGTTCTGGGGGTGACCCCACGTCTGCTGACCTCACCGACTATCTTCAGCCAGCTTTGCTTGGTCAGGTGGGCAGGTCTCCACCTCCCATCCCTGGGGAAGAGGATCTTCCACCTTTCTCTTGCCACCTGGAGGAGAACCTGCAGGGAGGCATCGCTAAACCGTGGGACCATGGTCACTGCAGGCTCGCATTCAGCTCCTTACTCAGCAGGCAGCAGAGGCAGCAGAACGGGTCCTGGGGCATCAGAGGCAGCAGAACGGGTCCTGGGGCATCAGAAGCAGCAGAACGTGTCCTGGGACAGCAGAGGCAGCAGAACGAGTTCTGGGGCAGCAGTGACAGCAGAACGGGTCCTGGGGCAGCAGAGACAGCAGAACGGATCCTGGGGCAGCAGAGGCAGCAGAACGGGTCCTGGGGCATCAGAGGGCTCTCAGGAAGCCACTCTTTTAAACCAGGCAGCAGTGAATGCAGGGTTGGCAGCCCTTTAAATATGGTGTCAGCACCTGCCGTTGTGTCAGATGTCGGTGCCATCGGTGCCTTGTTCCCTGCCTCTGGTCCTTGTTTACATGGGCCCCACGCCTCCCCTTCATTAATTGGTCGGCTGCTCCGTGATCGGAGTCGGTCGGCCACATTTCACTCGTGTGGTGACGACACCCGCTTCCGGTGCCTCTGCCGAGAGCCGCACCGTTAGTTTAAAATTCAGCCCATGGGGTCAAGAGTGGAAAATCTCCCCTCTGATTCTCTCTACTTAAACTGATGGAGACACCAAATTAAAACTGATGAAACCAGGGATTGTATCCTGGTTCTTCAATCTAGTGTTCTCCCAACTGAGCTATTCCATCCTCACTGTGAACTCATCTTCATTGGAGACAAATATAACTCCAGGTGGAATTTCCCCACCCGTTCATTCCTCACTTCAGGGGAATGGGACCCGACCAGATCGCGGAACTCAGATTATGTTAATGTTCTGCTCTTGATATCTTCATATTATCTTGCGTTTGAGCCACTTTTAATCAGGTTCACTAACAAATTCTTCCATCATCCCTTCTCCCACATTCTCTCTCTCTCATTCATTCTTTATTCCTCACAATCCAGAAAGGGTTAGGAATCAGAGCTCACCTCCAAACCCTCTGCACACAGACCTCTATCTGTCACCCTGTTTGCTCCAAGATCCAAGAGACCAGTCAATAAATTGCACTCTTTATAAACACAGAAAGCTGCCTCACAGTGTTGGACACAGAGTTAAATACACTGAAGTCTTTTGAAAAAAGTTCATCTTATGGGTTGTATAATGATGGAAATATATCTTCTGTCAGTAAATGAAGTTGGGAATGGAGCGGTGTGAAACATTTCCAGACCATGTCCAACACGTTTCCACTCAGTGTGAAAACCCACCACGGAAAGAGTGGAACATGCAATCATTTGATCACATCATGATTAACATCACTCAGATGCCTGAATCATTAGGTCACTGCAGCTGGCTGCACAGCCAGGAGCTGTGCTGAAGGTGACAGCCATGATTGTGCAGCTGACAAGGTGGCTGCAAGGTTAAGGTGATGGTCTGCTAATGCATTGTGTTCTTCATGTATGGGTTCAAATCCCATCCTTGTTGTTAGTTTGTGAGCTGTATAGTTCCTTTCTTTCTAATGGGGGACTTTTTGCATAAAGTCAGACTGGAAACCTGTTCTTGTCAATTTCCAGACGGTGTTTCCAGAATTGTTTATATATTATTAAAATTGAGACAGACAATTGGGATTCTTCACCCAAATTGGACTGGAATGAAGATCAAATTGGGATCACAAAACGGAGCAAGATTTTCCCTCCCTCCCTTCCTTCCATCTTTATATTCTCTGGATTTACACCAAGTGAAAGACTAATGGGAAAAGCAAACGGCGAGGGAGCAGAAGCAGAATATTATCCTTTGGCAAGAAATTTATTTTCAAATCTTCTTGATAGATTAAGTGAGTGAGCAATGCTTTGACAGATGGAGTTTAAAATGTGGGGTCATGTAATACTGAAGAAAGATAGATCAGAGTGTTTTTTTGTAAGAGGTGAGATGTTAGAAACTGTGGAGGAGCCGAGACCCGAATACAGAATTACTAAAAGCTAGTGGACTGGGAGAAAATAATGTGAAAAGCGAACGGAATATGAAGTTTGGAACTCATGTTGCAGTTATATAAAGCTCTGTGCTCCTGAAGCGAATGTCCAAGCCCAGATTGTGGGGAATCTGTGGAGAGTGATTTGTTTTTTATTCATTCTTGGATGTGAGTATCGCTGATAAGGTGAGCATTTATTACCCATCCCTAATTGCCCTTGAGAATGTAGTGGTGAGCTGCCGTCTTGAACTGCTGCAGTCCATGTGGTGCAGGAACACCCACACTGCCGTTGGGGAGGGAGTTCCAGGATTGTGACCCAACAACAGTGAAGAAATGGCGATATAGTTCCAAGTCAGGATGGTGAGTGATTTGGAGGGGAACCTGCAGATGGCGAGTTCCCATGCATCTGCTGCCCTTGTCCTTCGAGGTGGTAGAGGTCACGGGTTTGAAAGGTGCTGTTGAAGGATACTTGGCGAGTTACTGCAGTGCATATAGAGATGGTACACACTGCAGACTCTGTGTACTGGTGGTGGAGAGAGTGAATGTTTAAGGTGGTGGGTTAGGTGGCGATTAAGTGGGCTGCTTTGTCCTGGATGGTATTGAGCTTCTTGAGTGTTGTTGAGTGGGATGTATTCCATCACACTCCTGACTTGTGCCTTGTAGATGGTGGACAGGTTTTGGTGTATCAGGAGGTGAGATACTTAGTTTAGTTTAGAGATACAGCACTGAAACAGGCCCTTCGGCCCACCGAGTCTGTGCCGACCATCAACCACCCATTTATATTAATCCTACACTAATCCCATATTCCTACCACATCCCCACCTGTCCCTATATTTCCCTACCACCTACCTATACTATAGGACAATTTATAATGGCCAATTTACCTACCAACCTGCAAGTCTTTTGGCTTGTGGGAGGAAACCGGAGCACCCGGAGAAAACCCACACAGACACAGGGAGAACTTGCAAACTCCACACAGGCAGTACCCAGAATTGAACCCGGGTTGCTGGAGCTGTGAGGCTGCGGTGCTAACCACTGCGCCACTGTGCCGCCCCCAGAATTCCTAATCTTTCCCACTTGCTGCAGAATTCCTAATCTCTGACCTGCGCTTATAGCCGCAGCATAGATCTGACTGGTCCAGTTTAGTTTCTGGTCAATGGTAACCCCCAACATATTGATGGTGGGGGATTCAGCGATGATAATGCTCTGAATATCAAAAGGTAGATTTTTTTCTCTCTCTCATTGGAGATGTTCACTGCTTGGCACTTGTGTGGCCAGAAGGTTGCTTGTCACTTATCAGCTCAAGCCTGAATATTGTTCAGGTCTTGCTGCTTGTAGGCACAGACTGCTTCAACTGAGGAGTTGTGAATCATCACCTAACATTCCCACTTCTGACTTATTTTGAAGGGAAAGTCGTCAATGAAACAGCTGAGGATGTTTGGGTCTACGACACTACCCTGAGAAACTACTGAAGCAATGTCCTGGGCTGAGATGATTGGCCTCCACGAACCACAACCATCTTGTTTTGTGTGAGGTACAACTCCAGCAAGTGGAGAGTTTTCCCCCTGATTCCCATTGACTTCAATTTTGCTAGGGATCCTTGATGCCACACTCACTCAAGGGAAATCACTCTCACCTCTCCTCTGGAATTCCACTCTTTCATCTCTGTTTGGACCAAGCTGCAATGAGATCATAACAACATAAGATCAGAACAACTAGTAGCAGGAGTAGGCCATTTGGCCCCTCGAGCTTGCTCCGCCATTCAATAGGATCATGGCTGACCTGATCATGACCTCAACCCCACTTTCCTGCCTGCCCACATAACCCTTGGCTCTCTTGTAGATAAAAATCGTGAAGACATTCAATGACCCAGCCTCCACTGCTCTCTGCGGTAGAGAATTCCAAAGATTAATGAAGCTCTGAGAGAAGAAATTCCTTCTTAAATGAAAAACCCCTAAATCTGAAACTGTGTCCCCTCGTTCTAGATTCCACCACGAGGGGAAACTTCCTCTCAGCATCTACCCTGTCAAGTCCCCTCAGAATCTTATATGTCTCAATACGTTCACCTTTCATTTTTCTCAACTCCAATGAGTATCGGTCCAACCTGCTCAACTTTCCTCATACGACAACCCCTTCATCACTGGAATAAATCTAGTGAGCCTTCTCTGAACTGCCTCCAATGCAAGTATATCCCTCCTTAAATAAGGAAACCAAAACTGTACACAGTACTCTAGGTGTGGTTTCACCAGCACCCTGTACATTTGTAGCAACACTTCTCTACTTTTATACTCCATTCCCCTTGCAATAAAGGGTAACATTCCATTTGCCTTCCTAATTATTTGCTGTACCTGCATGGTAACTTTTTGTGATTCATGTACGAGGACACCCAGATCCTTCTACACCGCAGCATTCTGTAATCTCTCACAATTTAAATAATATTTTCCTGTTCTGTTCTTCCTACCAAAGTGGATAACCTCACATTTTCCCACATTATACTCTATCTGCCAAATTATTTCCTGGAGCTGAGAGACCCTGGCAGAACCTAAACTGAGCATCGATGAGCAGATTATTGTTAAGTGTGTGGTGCTTGATAGCACTGTTGGTGACATCTTCCATCACTTTGTTGATGATTGATAGTAGACTGATGGGGCGGCAATTGGTCAGATTGGATTTGTCCTGCTTTTTTACGGACAGGACACACCTGGGCAATTTTCCACATTGTTGAGTAGATGCCTGTGTTGTCGATCTACTGGAACAGCTTGGCTGAGGGCGCAGCTAGTTCTGGAGCACAAGTCTTCAGTACTAGAGCCAGGATGTTTTTAGGGCCCATAGTCTTTGATGTACTGAGTGCCTTCAGCTGTTTCTTGCTATCATGTGGAGTGAAGCGAATTGGCTGAAAACTGGAAGCTGTGATGCTGGGGACCTCAAGAGGCCGAGATGAATCATCCACTGAGCAATTTCTGACTGAAGATGGTTTCAAATGCTTCAGCTTCATCTTTTGCACTGACGTGCTCGGCTCCACCAACATTGAGGATAGGGAAGTTTTTGGAGCCTCCTCATCTGGTTCGTTATTTAATTGTCCTCCACCTTTCATGACTGGATCCCTAGTTTCTCATGGCAGTGCCCTAGGCCCAACCATCCTCAGCTGTTTCATTGATGGCTTTCTCTTCAACATAAGTCAGAAGTGGGCATGTTCGCTGATGATTCACAACTCCTCAGATACTGAAGCAGTCTGTGCCTGCAAGCAGCAAGACCTGAACAACATTCAGGCTTGAGCTGATAAGTGACAAGCAACATTCTTTGATCTGATCCTGAGGGAGATAACCGTGCGTGGAGCGGCGGGATGGATGGAGGGTGACTCTGAAGAGGGTGTCTGAGCCTGGAGGGAAGAATCTGTGGAGAGTGGTCCTCAAAGGATGACCGTGTCTGGAGATTTAGGATCTCTGAAGAGGGTCTCCGAGCCCATAGTGCTGGGATGTATGGAGAGTGATCCTGAAGTGGGTGTCCGAACCTGGAATGGCGGGATCTGTGGAGAGTGATCCTGAAGTGGGTGTCCGAGCCTGGAGTGGCAGGATCTGTGGAGAGTGGTCCTCAAAGGATGTCCGTGTCTGGAGATTTAGGATCTCCGAAGAGGGTCTCCGAGCCTGTAGTGCTGGGATGTATGGAGAGTGATCCTGAAGTGGGTGTCCGAACCTGGAATGGCGGGATCTGTGGAGAGTGATCCTGATGTTGGTGTCCGAGCCTGGAGTGGCAGGATCTGTGGAGAGTGATCCTGATGAGTGTGTGTAAACCTGGAATGGAAGCTTTCTATGGAGGTACAGGAAGAGGCCATTCATTCCCAGCATTTTGTAAAGGTTTAGCATAACTTATATGCTTTTACTCTATGCCTATATTAATAAATCCAAGTGTCCTGTTTGCTCTTAGTTACCTTTTCAATCCTTCTAACATTGGTGTACATTGTCTCTCTGCTCCTGCACCCACTTTAGAATTGTCATGTTTCATTTATATGGCCTCTCCTCATACTTCCTTCCAAATTGTATCACTTCACACTCCTCTGTGCAAAATTTCATCTGTTATGTGAAAGCCGATTTTACCAGTTTTTTTTAAGTTCCCCTGAAGTGTGTTACTATCACTGGCATCGGACAAAATTCCTGAGCATTCTTTGATGCTATCTCCATAGACAGAGCAATCTTCCGCGAGCTCAAATGTAGGATTTTGTGTGTTTAGTATCTTATTTCACCCACCAATATAAGCACAAATATGTCACGTAAATCTTGTTCACTGCAGTCCCTGCTGCTGTTTGCTGCCTATATTTACAGACTTTTATCTCAACCTCGTCACCATGTTCTCTAATATATTCAGGGGGCATCAGCAGAGAAAATGTTCACCAAGCGTGGCAAGTGCAAGGAAGTGTTTATTTACATCATAATGTCATGAATATAATATACAAATACATTACATGTGTGAATCATCAAGATGTGTCTGAATAAATGGAACCCCGTTACTATAAACACTGTCACCTTTCAATGTTTAGCAGACAGGTTTGACGGCTTGATGTGTGTGATTCCCTCATTAATGTGTTTGCACAAAGTTCGGGGAAAGACTGAGATATGAATAATTTATAGGGAAATTTTTTAAGCATATCTCCACATCTCTCACTCACAAAGATCTGCAAACACATGGATTCCAAAAGAACCTGAGTACAAAATCACCTAAAATAAACACAGCCAGAGAGTCTTTCAATAACCTGTAGCTCAGGGAAAGTACATGATGTTATGGAAGTGATTCTGTTTCTTCTGTTAAAATATTTTTTGAAGAAGTCATAATCAAACTGAATAAATGTAGGACCAGTTCTTTTTCAAGAGAGCACCAAAACAGCCAATTTGGCAACTATGTTTACTGTTTTTCACATAATTCAAGTTAAAAATAGAACAGAAACCATGGTAACAGGGAGATGTGGTTAGTGAAGTCATTTGCGCCCCTTGATTGGACAAGCTCGGCAGCAGCAACGTACACCTAAGACAGCAGAAAACTCACAAGCTTTTGGTTGTAGAGTCAGTGTGTTTTACCTGCTGGAGTGAGCAGCTGATAAAGTTAGCCTGAAGAAGTGTCAAGGAAGGAGAGAAGACCACAACCCAGCTTGTTTTCCAGAAAATCTTTAAAAGATCCTGAGAAGTCCAGTGTGTTAATTCATCTTGTCGCATGTCTTTGAAGAAGGCCTGCTAAAATTAATTCTCAGTGCCTTCTGAAAAGAACTGTTCTAAAATACCCTAGTGACCTGTCTACGTATACTCAGAAGTTAGACTGTATTCCAATTTTGGAGCAACGTATCTCATCTGATGTTTTCTTCAAAAATGAGCAAGTAAACAGCCCAAGAGTGTTTTTTTTGTGTTTGTAACAAAATTTAAAAAATTTTAAAAAAACATCCCTTTTATCTTTTCTGTTAACCGGTGTATGTGTGTGTGCGCATGTGGCTCGAAGATTTTTAAAAAAGACTTTAAAAGTAAAGGTGAAAAGGGAACTTTTAAAATTTCCACCTGTGTGTTTATGCTTTACTTCATGACTAGTTAAAACTTGTTATACAATAAATGAATCATTTTGTTGTTCATTAAAGAAATCTGGTCAGTGTCTTCTATTCTGGGAAAAATAGAGTATATGATTGACTGTTTCAGTAAGTGGGAAAAGTTGAAATAGATGTTGTGACCTGTGGAGAAGTGGGATGAGAATAAAGAGTGCCCTCCTCTGCCCTTAGTTGTCACAGCATTTGTGATCTGGCTCAGTAGCTTCGTTGGCTCGAGTGTTTGTCCAATAATCAGAAAATCGTGGATTCATATCCTTGCTTCAAAAGTTTAGCTATCAATCGTTTACATCTGTTTTCTTGTGAACTTTAACTTTTCTTATGAATTTTATTCACACAAGAAAACAGCTCAGTGGTTGCCTTTGTGAAGGATGTCAGTTTGGAATGGCTGTTCCTCCTTGAACAAATGTTCAATGCTAATATTTCAATGGCAACTTAATCCCCTACAATTTCTTTGAGAGCAATGTGTTTGCAGTTGCATTTAACCTGGAAAACAGCTCAACATTAATCTCACTGAAGGAAAGTGTGACCGTGTTGTATGTTTCAGACTGTTCGTGCCGTTTTGTGTCTTTTTTAACCAAGACTATAACACGACGCAAAGGGGAGGGTTGATCCGAGGTTTAGAATATATTATTCAGTCAGGAGCAAGAAAAATCAACAGGAACAAAATAAGAAAACCCAGTCCACAGATTTGAGAATCTGTAGATCCGCTTTGGGAAAGAGAATCAGAGCAGAATGAAGGGTGAACTGTCTGACTGCCCAGAAGAGATGAAGACACAGCTCAGTCAGCACGTTCCCCTGGTTTATGATGCTGGAACATTCCTCACACAGAAATTATTCAATCAATACTCATCTGCCAAGTCGGTCTGAGGCTGTGCCTCTCTGATCGTGTGGAATTAAAGCAATTCTTCCAGTCAGTTAGTTCAGTTGTCATTTCATGAGAAATTCGGTCATCATGACTTCGTCAGTGACCTCATGGTTCAGGTGTCTGAGTGATGTTAATCATGATGTGATGAAATGATTGTATGTTCCAGTCTTTCCATGGTGGATTTTCACACTGAGTCGAAACGTGTTGGACATGGTCTGGAAATGTTTCACACCGCTCCATTCCCAACAGGCCATCACCTGATGTGATGGAAATTGCATTTACTTACAGAAGCTGCATTTCCATCATTGCACATCTGGCTGCACAGCCAGGATCTGTACTGTCCAAACAGCTGACAAGGTGGTCGAGAGGTTAAGACGGTGGCGTGCTAATGCATTGCGTGCTTTGCATGTGTGGGTTCGGATCCCAATTTTGTCATTAGTTTATGAAGTGTCTAGTACATTGTTGTGGGGAAGCTTTTGTGGAAAGTTGGCCTGGAAACATGTTCTTGTCAATATCTCGCTGGTGATTCCAGAATTGTTTATCCTTTATTAAAATTGAGACAGACAATCGGAATTCTTCACCCAAATTGGACTGGAATGAAGATCAAATAGGGATCACGAAAAGGAGCAAGATTTTTGCCTCCCTCCTTCCTTCCATCTTTACTTTCTCTGGATTTACACCAAATGAAAGACTAACGGGAAAAGCAAATGGCGAGGGAGCAGAAGCAGAACATTATCCTTTGGCAAGAAATTTATTTTCAAATCTTCTTGATAGATTAAGTGAGTGAGCAATGCTTTGGCAGATGGAGTTTAAAATGTGGGGTCATCTAGGACCTACGAAAGATAGATCAGAGTGTTTTTTATAAGTGGTGAGATGTTAGAAACTGGAGAAGCAGAGACCCGAGTGCTGAATCACTAAAAGCTAGTGGACTGGTAGAAAATAATGTGAAAGGCTCATGGAATCTGAAGATTGGAACTCATGTTGTAGTTATATAAAGCTCTGTGCTCGTGAAGTAAATGTCCAAGCCTGGATTGTGGGGAATCTGTGGAGAATGATTTGTTTTTTATTCATTCTTGGATGTGAGTATCGCTGGCAAGGCTGGCATTTATTGCCCATCCCTAATTGCCCTTGAGAATGTGGTGGGGAGCTGCCTTCTTGAACTGCTGCAGTCAATGTGGTGTAGGAACACCCACAGTGCTATTGCGGAGGGAGTTCCAGGATTTTGACCCAGCAACAGTGAAGAAATGGTGATATAGTTCCAAGTCATGATGGTGAGTGACTTGGAGGTGAACCTGCAGGTGGTGGTGTTCCCATGCATCTGCTGCCCTTGTCCTTCGAGGTGGTAGTGATCACGGGTTTGGATGGTGCTGTCGAACGTTACTTAGCGAGTTACTGCAGTGCATCTTGTAGGTGGTACACACTGCTGCCACTGTGCTCTGGTGGTGGAGGGAGTGAATGTTTAAAGTGGTGGGTGAGGTACCGATGAAGAGGACTGCTTTGTCCTGGGTGGTGTTGAGCTCTTTATGTGTTGTTGGAGCTGCAGCTATCCAGAAAAGTGGAGAGTATTCCATCACACTCCTGACTTGTGCCTTGTAGATAATGGACAGGCTTTGGCATGTCAGGAGGTGAGATACTTGCTGCAGAATTCCCAATTTCTGACCTACGCTAAAAGCCGCAGCATAGATGTGACTGGTCCAGTTTAGTTTCTGGTCAATGGTAACCCCCAAGATGTTGATGGTGAGGGATTCAGTGATGATAATGCTGCTGAGTATTAAAAGGTAGATGGTTTGATTCTCTCTCATTGGAGATGTTCACTGCGTGGCACTTTTGTGGCAACCAAGTCGCTTGTCACTTATCAGCTCAAGCCTGAATGTTGTTCAGGTCTCGCTGCTTGCGGACACGGACTGCTTCAGTATCTGAGGAGTTGTGAATCATCACCTAACATTCCCACTTCTGACTTAAGTTGAGGGGAAACTCATTAATAAAACAGCTGAGGATGGTTGAGCCTAGGACACTACCCTGAGAAACTCCTGAGGCAATGTCCTGGGCTGAGATGATCGGCCTCCACCAACCATAATCATCTTGCTTTGTGCGAGGTAGGACTCCAACAAGTGGACAGTTTTCCCCTAATTCCCATTGATTTCAATTTTGCTAGGGATCCTTGATGCCACACTCACTCAAGGGTAATTACTCTCACCTCTCCTTTGGAATTCCACTCTTTTGTCTCTATTTGGAACAAGCTGCAATGAGATCATAAGAACAGAAATAGTAGCAGGAGGAGGCCATTTGGCCCCTCGAGCCTTCTCCGCCATTCAATAGGATCATGGCTGATCTGATCATGGCATCAACCCCACTTTCTTGCCTGCCCCCCATAACCCTTGACTTCCTTGTAGATAAAAATCCAAAGATGAATGACTGTCTGAGAGAAGAAATTCCTCCTCATTTCCTTCTTAAATGGAAAATCCCTAATTCTGAAACTGTGTCCCCTAGTTCTAGATTCCACCACGAGGGGAAACATCCTCTCAGCATCTACCCTGTCAAGACCCTTCAGAATCTTATATGTCTCAATACGATCACCTCTCATGTTTCTAAACTCCAATCAGGATAGGTCCAACCTGCTCAATCCTCCTCACAAGACAACCGCTTCATCACAGGAATAAATCTAGTGAACCTTCTCTGAACTTTTTTTTTTATTTCCAACATATACTTTATTCGTTAAAAAAACTATAAAAAGATACATTACAAAACAGTTCAAAAACAGCACCAAGTCAACAATACAAAGATTGCAAAGGAGATCAGTTTCCTTCAGTGCAGGAATGAATTGCCTCACAACCCTTCCATTTCATTTTACCTGCCATGTACTTTTTGCAGCAAACAAATATTTTCTGTAATAAAAACAAGAAATACTGGAACCACTCAGCAGGTCTGGCAGCATCTGTGGAAAGAGAAGCAGAGTTAACGTTTCGGGTCACTGACCCTTCTTCGGAACTGACAAATATTAAAAATGTCACAGGTTGTAAGCAAGTGAGGTGGGGGTGGGGCAAGAGATAACAAAGGAGAAGGTGCAGGTTGGACAAGGCCACATAGCTGACCAAAAGGTCATGGAGAAAAGGCAAACAATATGTTAATGATGTGTTGAAAGACAAAGCATTAGTACAGAATAGGTGTTAACGGACTGAATATTGAACAGCAGCAAGTGCAAACCTGAAAAAAAACAGTGGGTAAGCAAACTGAATAAACTAAGATGAAATGAAATAAATGCAATATAAAAGGTTGTAAAAAATGTAAAAAAGCAAAAAAGAAGAAAAAAGAAAAAACAACTAAAAATGAAAGTAAAATGGGGGGCTGTCATGCTCTGAAATTATTGAACTCAATGTTCAGTCCGGCAGGCTGTAGTGTGCCTAATCGGAAGATGAGATGCTGTTCCTCGAGCTTGCGTTGATGTTCACTGGAACACTGCAGCAATCCCAGGACAGAGATGTGAGCATGAGAGCAGGGGGGAGTGTTGAAATGGCTTCCTCCAGCTGAGTGAGAGGCTGGATACCCGATGACGCTTTAGCGTGAATGTGCGAAGATGGACCATGGGCGGATATGCGATGATGTTGGTGCTGAACCATGACATCATCCTGTGCATGTGCCACTTAACCCTGGCAAGATGTAGCTGCGCCTATGTGCAGCTTGGCGCTCTCCGATGATGTCAGCGGGCCGCTGCATTGAAAGGAATCACATTGTGTTAGCAGTGCCCACAACCCAGGAAAGAATAAAAAAGAGATTTACCACAATGGTAGCAGGGTGAGGGATTTCAGTTATGTGGAGAGATTGGAGAAG
Source organism: Heterodontus francisci (assembly GCF_036365525.1). NCBI lineage: Eukaryota > Metazoa > Chordata > Chondrichthyes > Heterodontiformes > Heterodontidae > Heterodontus > Heterodontus francisci. The sequence goes on along the minus strand of NC_090405.1, from coordinate 27,110,789 downwards.
CTGGGGTTGTTCTCCTTGCAGCAGAGAAAATTCAGAAGAGATTTGACACATTTGTTCAAAATCATGGAGGTTTTCAATAGTTTAAATAAGGAGAAACTGTTTCCAGTGGTAAAAGGGTCAGTAAGCAGAGGACACAGATATCAGGTGATTGGCAGAAGAACCAGAGGTGACATGAGGAACCATTGTTTACACAGCAATGTGTTGTGATAAAGAAAGAAAAGACTTGCATTTATATAGCACCTTTCCTGACCACTGGATATTTCAAAGCACTTTGTAGACAATGAAATACTTTTGAAGTGTAATCACTGTTGTAATGTCAGAAATGCAGCAGCTGATACCCACAAACAGCAATGTGATAATGACCAACTGATCTGATTGAGGCGCAAATATTGATCACAACACCAGGGAGAATTGCTCTTCACTTGTTTGAAATTGCAGCATGGGATCTTTTACATTCACCCAAACATGCAGACCAGGTCTTGGTTTAACATCACACCTGAAAGGCAGCACCTTCAACACCCTCAGTGCTGTACTGGAGTGTCAGCTGTGAACTCTGAACCCAGAAGCTTGTGATTTTGAGGTGAGTGTGACCAACTGATTTATTCCTGTGATGAAGGGGTTGTCTTGTGAGGAGGATTGAGCAGGTTGGACCTATCCTGATTGGAGTTTAGAAACATGAGAGGTGATCGTATTGAGACATATAAGATTCTGAAGGGTCTTGACAGGGTAGATGCTGAGAGGATGTTTCCCCTCGTGGTGGAATCTAGAACCAGCTTTTACCTGAGTCTCAATCCTTCTACCAACAGTTTCTCTCTATCGGGTCTGTCACGACCCCTCATGATTGTGAACACCTCTATCAAATCTCCTCTCTAAGGAGAACAACCCCAGCTTCTCCAATCTATCCACATAACTGAAATCCTAACCACATGTTGCAGAAAGGAATTTTTCCTCATGTTCCTTCTGGTTTTGTGAGTCACTTTAAATCTGTAACCTTCGGTTATTGACCGTTCAGCAGTTAGAAACAGTTCCTCAGTATTTACTCTACCTCAAACCTTCAAGGAAGCTCTGCAAAGTAACTGAAAATCAAGTTGTCAGAAGTGGGATTAAAACACATGCCTCCAGTGAAAGCTGCAACCTGAACAGAGAAGCTGAAACCGTTCAGTCACCTCAACTGTTCAGACCTTTTTGACCTCGTCATCGCTTCTGTACTTTGAAAGGTTCACTCAGTTCAGGAACTTGTTCAATGTTACTGGAATGCTCAGTGATTGGGATATTAACTCCCCCGGGTTTTCCTGAGCTTGTTCTCGGTGTATGGGGATGTTTATCCTGGGCCGTGGAATCTTGCATCCCTGTAATGGACATTAACCCACTGATTGAATCTGTATTCACTGCTTTCCGCTGGTGCTGGGTAATTGCAGAGTGTGGGGCTGGAATGTTGCTGCTTGTCCTGGCCTCACTCACTCTGGGAAAGAGTGAATAATTGATGCATCTGTTTCTGTATCTGAAATGTGACTTAGATCTGCTGTTATTAACCGAGGCAGCGCTGCAGAAGGATACGTTAATAATCTCTCACTAATCAACTGCAAACAGTCAGAATGTGTAACTTTGAACAGCACTTTCTGCAATGTCAGGGCTGGAAAATTGAGGGAGGGAGAGACAGTGTCAGTATCTGAGTGTATACAGCACTGTACAGAGAAAGAGTCAATATAGCGGGGCTGAGACACAGTGCATCTTTTCACATTTAATCACAATAATATCCACAGTCAGGAACTGAAAAGGATGAAAAACCGAATAGCAAGAGCAAAAATAAAAAAAGTAAGTAATTATAGATTAGCTGATAAGCTTTCACTGTGTTACCTGGTAGTCTACTGTTTTATATTCAATGCTCTCTCCACTGTGGCCAGGGAATGATATCTTCTCAAGGGCTGAACATTAACAAAACTTCTTGGAATTTAAAATCTTTCAAAATTAATTCCATGGAGCTAATGGGGAAAAATCAAATAACTGCATCAATTATAGGAGAGCTGGTTGGTGATGACGTGGATGTGTCTGCAGTGTGCAGGACCAGACTGTTTCTATAGATTCACAATGAACGTTCCACCCTTTATTTATAACAGTAAAACTGATCGTGGACAATGGCTATTCAGGTTGCAGCAACCTGAAGATTTAACTCATTGACACCCTGCTTTCGGGGAATCGAGAAAGCAGAATACCCAGCTCTGTCAGTTAGTGTGCTTGTTTGCTAACCCACAATTTGTTGGTTCAAGCACTTAAAAGGATGAGGCTTTATTAACTTAAACTCTTCTTCATCTGCTGTATTACTGTTGCTGTTGATTCTTCAAAGTTAAGGTTAATCAAGTCTTTCTTTGTGAAATCCATGCTGACTGTGCTTTATTATATTTTCATTTTCATATGTATTTTCTACTTTTGGGGATTACAGGATAATGTCATTTTTTATTGATTTTATTTTTATTTATTGCATTTATTGCCCATCCCTAATTCCCTCGAGAAGGTGGTGGTGAGCTGCCTTCTTGAACCACTGCAGTCAATGTGGTGCTGTTAGGAAGGGAGTTCCAGGATTTTGACCCAGTCACAGTGAAGGAACGGTGATATAGTTCCAATTCCAGGATGGTGTGTGGCTCAGAGGGGAACTTGCAGGTGGTGGTGTTCCCATGCATCTGCTGCCCTTGTCCTTCGAGGTGATAGAAGTCATGGGTTTGGAAGGTGCTGTGTAAGGAGGCTTGCTGCGTTGCTGCAGTGCATCTTGTGGATGGTGCACGCTGTGCGTTGGTGATAGAGAGAGTGAATATAGTGAATGAGGCGCCAATCAAGTGGACTGCTTTGTCTTGGATGACGTTGAGCTTCTTAAGTGTTGTTGGAGCTGCACCTATCCAAGCAATGTAGAGTATTGCATCACACTCCTGACTTGTGCCTTGTAGATCGGGGACAGGCTTTGGGGAGTCAGGAGGTGAGTAACTCGCCGCAGGATTCCTAGTGTCTGACCTGCTCTTGTAGCCATGATATTTATATGGCTACTGCAGTTCAGTTTCTGGTCAATGGTAACCCCCAGGATGTTGATAGTGGGGGATTCAGCAATCGTAATGCTGTTGAATGTCAAGGGGAGATGGTTAGATTCTCTCTTGTTTGAGATGGTCATTGCCTGGGACTTGCGTGACTCGAATGTGAAATATCCTTATTGTAGGGTATTGTATTGTACTGTACAGTGACTACACTTGGAAAGTCCTTCATTGGCTGTAAAAGGCTTTACAAAGTCCTGTGGTCGTGAAATGTATGTGTTGCTTTTTCCATTGTTATCAGTGTCATTTTGATCAAAAGATAGGTTTCGTGAGCACAAGGTTTAAATCAATGTTGATTCAAATAATGTAAAAGCATCTATATTCTTGCACTGTACTTAATAATCACCATCTTCCCATCCTGAGAGAGTACAATGTTTTTGACCCAGAAATTGATTCCACAATCTCAGTCCCGAAGACAATTTCAGCCCAGTTCTGATGAAAGATCACAGATCTGAAACGTTAACTCTGTTTCTCTCTCCACAGATGCTGTCAGACCTGCTGAGTATTTCCAGCATTTTCAAGAGTCTAGATTTAATGAATAGGAAACTTGTTTCAGATCAGATTGGGAGACAGTGTGAAACCACTCCATCGTACTCATGTCTGAGATTCTGAGGACAGTTGGCTGTTAGTGGAAGACATTAATTAAATGTACCGAGCAACAGCTCAGACCAATTATTATTTTACATGGTGGTATGATGGCCATCCAGGGGTTAAAAGTAGGGATCTTGTAAGGTTTCAGTGTGCAGGACCACTAGAAGACCTCAGGGGTAAAGGCTCAGATCATCAACCAAGTTCTCCACCTGTTGAGGGATCTAGACTGGACAAAGAGGACCGTGACACTCTGAGACCAAGCTCGACCAGTCCACATACCTGCTGGAGCTGTCAAGTTATATTCCCCAAGTTTGGTCAAGATAATTTTACTTCCAATTATTTAGTACTATTTTACTCTCAATAAAAGTTCTGGACTTATTAATCAAGTATCCTGTCGCTTTAATTGGTTAAAGTCAGCCCAAAGAGATTGTCCACAATGGACTTTCCAGAACTGAAAGATAAGTCTGCAAGGATTGCTAATTTTACAGCCCTGTTTAAAAAGAGAGATAAACCCAGGAACTGCAGACCAGTTCGTCTAATGTCAGTGGTGGGGAAACTTTTAGAGACAATTATCCAGGAGAAAATTAACTGGCACTTGGTAGAACATGGGCTAATAAATGACAGCCAGTACAGATTGGTTAACAGAAGATTGTGTATGAATTAATTAATGAATTAATTTCTTTGATGAAATTTCACAGAGAGTTGACCAGGGTGGTGAGGTTGATGGTGTGTGTCTGCACTTCAAAATTGTGTTTGAAAAAGTACCATAAAATAGACTTGTTAACAAAATTTGAGCAGATGGGATTAAAGAGGCAGTGGCAGCGTGGATACAAAATTGGCTGAGAGACGGAAAGCATAAAGTAGGGTGAATGCTTGTTTTTCAGAATGGAGGGACTAATACAGTAATGTCACTGTTGTTGCAGTGTGTGCAGTATCTGACCCTGAGCTGTCCGAGGGAGGGGGCTGTTTGTGATGTTCCTGTGGGGTGCATTATCATCAGGGGATCTCTCTGAGCTGTCACAGGGATGGGACAGTGTGTGATATCCTTGTGCATGTCATGCAGGCCCACTGGCGTGTGGTTCCATCCTGATGCCAAGAAACAGAGCCCCATCTATGGGCAAAAAGTCTCACTTCCCTGTGGATGGCTTGAGAGAGAAGAAGGCTTAGGGAGTAAACCTGGACAGTAAATCCGGAGTGGAGTCCCGTAGGCGGTTACCTGTTACTTATCAGGTAGTTTTCCAGCAACTCCTACAGCAGAGCTGGTACCAAACAGTGCTGTTTTTTTCCTTTCCTTTGGACAATACTAGCAATGCTGAGAGGGGGTCCTGATGCTCAGTGTCTCCATACTATTTGCCCAGGCCTGTGCCCTGGAGAGGACACTCCAGCTTTGTGGTTAAACATTAGCAAAACATGGGAAGAAACAGTTACCAATTATAAGCTGTCACTCAATTGGTGTAGAGTATGAGCACCAGGGGTTACTTTTGACAGTGGGAGAGATCATCGCGTCTCATTGGATAACCACCACCTACTCCAAGCTGTGCAGCCCCCAGTCAGTTAGGTGCTGTCCTGCCACGACCTACTTGCTTCAATGGGTGCTTGCAGCTTAGAGAGATATCTCTCAACTGGCGGATTGATAATCTATGCACCAGGCAAGACAAACTCAACAAAGAAGACACCAGTGCTTCGCATCACAAGCTGGAATGTAAGGACCATGTGTCCTGGCCTTAATGACAACCTTCTGCAGGTTGATAGCACACACAAGACAGCTGTGATTGACAAGGAACTCACAAGGCTCAATGTGGACATTGCTGTGCTGCAAGAAACTAGACTCATTCAAAGTGGATCCCTCAAAGAGAAACACTACACCTTCTTCTGGCAGGGGAAAGCCCAAGAGGCAACTCGTGAGCATGGAGTGGGTTTCACAGTAAAAAACATGCTACTTGCAATGAGTGAACCCCCCACTGTTGGCTCAGAGAGACTTCTTACCCTTCACTTGTCAACAAGCGTGGGCCCAGTTAATCTCATGTGCATCTATGTCCCGACACTCACCTCCACCCCAGATGTCAAGGATCAATTCTATGAGACACTTGACACTGCCATCAGTAGAATTCCCAGCACAAGGGACTATACCTTCTCGGGGATTTCAACGCAAGCTTGGGTACTGACTACAGCTTGGCCAATGAGCATAGGGCACCAGGGGATTAGCAAGATGAACAAAAATGGACAGAGGTTTCTGGAGCTATGCTGTCACCATGGACTCTGTGTGATGAACAGCTACTTCCAGGTCAAGCTGTGCTACAAGGTGTCCTGGAGACGTCCGAGATCATGCCACTGGCACCAGCTAGACCTTATCATCACCAGACATACCACCCTCAGCAGTGTCCTCATCACACGCAGCTATCACAGCGCTGACTGTGACACTGATCACTCCCTGGTGTGTAACAAGGTCAGGCTTCAGCCAAGGAAGCTTCACCCATCCAAGAAGAAAGGTCGTTCTCGGATCAACACTAGCCGAACCACTGATCCAGAAAGGACCCAGGAGTTCCTCAACATCCTTGATCAGGCTCTTTCAGAAAACGCCCAAGGCCTCAGTGTGGTATCAAAGTGGAATCATCTGCACGCCACCATCTTTTACTCTGCACTCGCTGTGTATGGGAAAAGAGATGGGAGGAATGCTGACTGGTTTGAGGCTTATTGGACTGAAATGGAGTCAGTTACTGCAACTAAGAAGAGAGCCCTCATGAACTACAAACAAGTCCCCAGCAAACAAACTCTGGAGGCTCTCAGAGCTGCCAGAAACAAGTCTCTGCAGACTGCTCGGCACTGCACCAATCAATACTGGTTAAAACTCTGCAACAGCATACAATCTGCCGCTGAATCTGGGGGATGCTAGAGGGACATATGAAGGAATTCGACACACCAAGGTTCCTTAGACAGCACCTTCCATACCCGCAACCTCTACCAACTCACTTCGGCAGTTACAGGAGAAGTGCTGTGAACAGTACAGACCACTCTACATTGTCTTTATAGACATCACCAAGGCCTTCGATCTTGTTAGCAGAGACAGACTCTTCAAACTGCTGTGGAAAATAGGCTGCCCTCCTAAACTCTTGGGCGTCATCTCTTCTTTCCACGAGAACATGCACAGTTCCGTCAGTTACAATGGAGCAACATCAGACACTTTCACGATCAGCAGTGGGATAAAACAGGGCTGTGTCCTGGTGACAACTCTCTTCGGAACGTAGGAGGAGGAAGTTTAACCTGTCGAGCCTGTTCCGTCATTCAATTACATCCTTGCTGATCATCTACCTCAACACCACTTTCCCGTGCTCTCCCCATATCCCTTGATGTCATGAGTATCAAGATTTCTATCAATTTCTGTCCTGAACATGCTCAATGATTGAACTTTCACAAACCCCTGAGGTAAAGAATTCCAAAGATTCACCACCCTCTGAGTGAAGAAATTCCACCCTATCTCAGTTTTAAATGGCCTTTTAAATGAAACTTTAAGGAATACAAGCCCAGTTTCCTCATAAGACAATCCCACCATCCCAGGGATTAGTCTGGTGACCCTCCGTTGCACTCCCTCTGTGGCAAGTATATCCTTCCTTAGATAAGGAAACCAAAACTGTACACAATACTCCAGCACAATCTCACCAAGGCTCTATACAATTGCAGCAAGACATCTTTACTCCTGTACTCATGACCCCTTGTGTTAAGGCCAACATACCATTTGCCTTCCTAATTGATTGCTGCACCTGCATGCGAGCTTTTAGTGTCTCATGAACAAGGACACCCAGGTCCCTTTGGACATCAACACTTCCCAACCTCTCACCATTTAAGAAATATTCTGTCTTTCTGTTTATTCTACCAAAGTGGATAACTTCACATTTATTCACATTATATTCCATCTGTCATTTCATTCACTTACCCTGTCCAAGTCCCCTGGAAGCCTCCTTGTAACCTCCTCACAGCTCACATCCTTTACAATTGGCATATTCTTCTCCATGCTGCTATTTTAAACTTTCAGTGACTCAGATGGGGGTGTCCACCTGCATACCAGAGCTGATGACAAGCTGTTCATCTTGGCAAGACTGCGCACCAAGACCAAAATGAGTCAGTTCTTGGTCTGTGAGTTGCTGTTTGCTGATGACGCTGTGCTGACATCCCATAATGAAGTTCATTAACAGCAGCTTGTATATCGGTTCTCCCTGGCCTGCAAGGAATTTGGACTGGCGATCAGCATCAGGAAGATCAAAGTTATGGGCCAGGACGTAGAGACTCCACCTTCCATCAACATCGACAACCTCACTTTGGAGGTTGTCAACAGCTTCACATACCTTGGATCAACAATCACCAGCAATCTGTCCCTTGATACTGAAATCAGCACCAGGATTGTCAATGTTGCAGCTGTCATGTCAAAGTTGAGAAGACGAGTGTGAACCGACAGCAAACTGATCGAAAATGTGAAGCTCTGCGTGCAACAGGCTTGTGTTCTCAGCACCCTCCTTTATAGTAGAGAAGCATCAACAACTTATACAAGCCAAGAAAAGCAGCCGAACAGCTTCCACCTCCGCTGTCTCAGATGGATATTGGGCATCTCCTGGCAGGACAGAGTGTCGAATGAGGAAGTACACCAGCGTGCAGGGATCTGCAGCATGTTTGCCCTCTTGAGTCAGCGGTGACTCTGTTGACTGGGTCATGTGTGCTGAATGGATGACAGTCGCTTTGCTAAAGTCACGCTCTTTGGTGAGCTTGCTATCAGCATGAGACCAACAGGTCACCCACGTCTGTGATACAAGGACATCTGCAAAGTGAGATCTCAAGCTGACTGGGATTGGAGTCGATGCATGGGAAGTCCTTCCTGCTGACTGGAATTCCTGGAGAAAGGCATTCAGGAAGACCATGGGAAAAGCAGAGGACAAAAGAAATGACCAGATGGTGGGAAAGAGAGCTCAGAGGAAGGAAAAATTATCAGTCGACCTCGGGCCAATGATATTCATCTGTACCAGCTGCGGAAGGGATTGTCACTCACGAGTCATCCTCGACAGCCACAACAAACTATGTTTAATACAGAAGTGACGTACACCCCGGGTGTAGCCCATCGTCTTCCGAGACGGACGGTTGCCTATTACAATTACAACGACAGCGACAACTACAAGAGCGAGTCAGAGGCTGGGATCTCTGCCGTGACGAACTCAGCTCTTGACTCGCCAAAGCCTGACCACTATCTACAAGACCTTCCTCTGATTTCAATTACATGCACATTTGTGATCTGGCTCTGTAGCTTAGTTGGTTCAAGCACCTGTCTAGTAAACAGGAGATTCTGGGTTCAACTCCCAGCAGAGCCTTATTTCACATTAGCAACATGCTTGAAAAGTTTCATTATCAACACTGACATCTGTGTCTTGTGAACTTTAATTCAAAATACATGATGAATTTCAATCACATAAAAAAACAGCCTTTGTGAAGGAAATGATTTTGGAATGGCTGTTCCTCCTTGTACAGAATTTTAGTGCTGATACATCAAAGGTAACTTCTTTGACATAAATTTGTTCACAGTTACATTCAACCTGGAAAACAGCTTGATATTAATCTCACTGAAGGAGAGTGTTTGTGTCATTATGTGTTGCTTTTAACCGAGACTGGGACATGACGCAAGTGGGAGGGTTTATCTGAGGTTTGGAATATTTGTCAGTCAGGAACAAGAAAAATCAAAGGAACCAAATAAGAAAACCTATGTCTCATGTGGTTACCGAGAAACGGTGAGAAGATATTAAACTTTGTTGTATTTAATACAACTGTGTGAACTTTGATCTTTGCGGCCTTTTATAAACAGTATTTGAAGGGTCTCAGTAAAAATGTTCAGTGTTGATGAGAGTGGGGTCTGGCTGAGCAGCTGCTTAATGTGACGGGGTCAGGACTGGATGCAGGAAGTTCTCTGACAGTCTCTCTCTGATGGGTTGAGTTGATTTTCAACTGGCAGCTGTTGCTGTTTTGATAATTCAAGTTCCCTCCACCGATTTTTTTGGACAGACAGTGCAGTATGAGGATGTAAAGGGTTAATGCTGAAGACAGTGGGATTAACCCCTCCCACAATCAGAGTGATGATGTAACAGTCACATGAGATGAGGTTTGGGAGGAGAGAGCAGCACCAAGGATGCCAGTTTCGGAGGCTTGATGAGTGTGTATATAGTATTGTGTAAATTAGAAAAGAGTTCTTCGTTCTTTCAGCAGGAAATGTGTCCAGAAAATATCACGAAACTCACAATTTTATTATTCAGGAGTTGGAACACAGGGATATTAACTCCAAGTGACAGTAGTGGTTTCATTTAACAAAAGAAAAGTAGAGAATAATATTGCTCATTGATTGAAATCCCCCAGTGAGGAGACAGTTAAACAGGTGATCTGTTGGGGCATCCTTCAATTCAAGGTTTCGGCAGCATTTAATCTCAATTTTTGGTGAAATTCTCTGTTTTTTGCATCTTTTTTAAATTCAGCTTTGATGGACCAGTGAAAAAACTGAAAAAAGTGAACAGATCCATCCTTTCTTTTCTTCCTTCTTCCCATCAGTTTCTCTTTTCTGTCCCAATTTAATCTGCTGTTTCTGCTGTTTTATCCATTCCAATCAAAATTCAACATTCCAATCAAATCTATTTGTTATTCCACAGTGTCTCTCCATGTGTTTTATTCTGTTGCATTCTCTCACAGTCTGTTTGATGATCAATTTCACATCTCACTCTGTTCTGGTGAAGATCAGAAGCAGTGTTATCTGTTTGCAACACCCGACAAGTCGGCCTGAGGCTGTGTCTCATCGACAATGTGGAGTTAGGAACATAGAAACATAGGAGCAGGAGTCGGCCATTCAGCTCATCGAGCCTGCCCCACCATTCAATATGATCATGGCTGATCATCCACTTCAATGCCCTTTTCCCCACACTTTCGTCATATTCCCTTATGTCATTTGTATTTAGAAATCTATCAATCTCTGCTTTAAACATACTCAATGACTGAGCTTCCACAGCCCTCTGGGTTACAGAATTCCAAAGATTCACAACCCTCTGAGTAACAACATTTCTCCTCATCTCTGTCCTAAGTGGCTTGCCCCTTATTTTGAAATTGCGTCCCCTGGTTCTCGACTCCCCAACCAGGGGAAACATCTTAGCTGCATCTACCCTGACTGTCCTTTAAATATTTTGTGGGTTCCAATGAGATCACCTCTCATTCTTCAAAACTCTAGAGAATACAGCCCCAATTTCCCCAATCTCTCTTCATAGGACAGTCCCACCATCCCAGGAACAAGTCTGATGAACCTTCGTTGCACTCCCTCCATGGCAATAATATCCTTCCTGAGGTAAGGGGACCAAAACTGCACACAGTACTCCAAGTGCGGTCTAACCAGTGTTCTATACAATTGAAGCAAGAATTCACTACTCCTGTACTCAAATCCTCTTGCGATAAAGGCTAACATACTATTAGCCTTCCTAATTGCTTGCTGCACCTGCATGTTAGCTGTCAGTGACTTATTGACATGGACACCCAGATCACCCTTATATTCTATACCTCAGTTAATAAAGGAAAGGATTCCATATCCCTGCTGAACCACCTTATTGACCTGTACTGCTACTTCAGGGATCTGTGGACATTCACTCCAACGTCCCTCACTTCCTCTACACCATTCAGTGTTCTCCCATTAATTGTGTATTCCTTTGCCTTTTTTGACGCCTGCTCTCGCTGTTCCCTGCTCTCCGAGTGAACTCTTGCTCCCTCTCCTGGGCTCTTTATGCTCCACTCTGCTCTCACTGTTTCCCGCTCTCTTAATGTATCAATATTTGTTTGCCTTGTGTTTAATTTAACATATGGATTAACTGTATTTTACAGTTGTAGGTTTTATTTGGTAATCCTGTACAAGTTGTGGATTGGTATTCAATATTTAGCTCTGTGAAAACGATTGTGAATGAAAATATAACTTTCAATCTGATACATGGGCTGGTCTGCAAGCTCCAAGTCCTTCATTTTGTAGTAATGGAATTGATACTGTATCTTTCAGTCTTAATCTCTGTGGCATTTTTGAACTGGTATGTAATGCATAACATGGTCTAACGTCTGATGTACATTATTGGGATTCAAAGGATCATAGGAAATAGGGGCATTAGGCCATTCAGCCCATCGAGCCTGCTCCAACATTCAAACAGATCGTGACTGATCATCTACCTCTACGCCATTTTTCCTGCTATCTCCATATCCCTTGATCTTGTTAGTATTTAGAAATCTATCGATTTAAGTCTTGAATATGTTCAATGATTGATCTTCCACAGCCCTCTGGGATAAAGAATTCCACAGATTTCTCACCCTCTGAGTAAAGAAATTCCTGCTCATCTCAGTCTCAAATGGCCTGCCCTTATTCTGAGACTGTGTCCCCTTGTTCTAGACTCACTAGACAGAGGAAACATCCTATCCATATCTACCCTGTCACACCCTGTAAGAACTTTGTCTGTTTCAATGAGATCGCCTCTCATTCTTCAAAACTCTAGGGAATTTAGGCCCAGTTTCTGCAGTCTCTCATCATAAGACAATCCGACCATCCGAGGGGATGAGACCGGTGAATCTCTGTTGCACTCCCTCTGTGACAAGTCTATCCTTCCTTAGATAAGAAAACCAAAATTGTACAGAATACTCCAGGTGCGGTCTCATCTGGACTTCATACATCTTTACTCATGTACTCAAATACGCTTTCAATGAAGACAACATACCATTTGCCTTCCTAATTGCTTGCTGCACCTGCATACTAGCTTTTCGTGTCTCATGAACAAGGACACCCAGGTGCCTTTGGACATCGACACTTCCCAGCCTCTCACCATTTAAGAAATACTCTGCCTTTCTGTTTATTCTACCAAAGTGGAGAACTTCACACTTATTTATATTATATTCCATCTGCCATGTTCTTGCCCATTCATTTAACCTGTCCAAATCCCCTTGAAGCCTCTTTGCATTCATTCTGTACCTTTCAATCATGTAAATTTTGTCTGTTCTGTTTCAAGTTTTATATTTAAAATGTGACCATGGTGACAGAGTTTATTTAGATCTGATAGTGAGTTTGTTTTTGGACTGTGATTGATGTATCAACCTGTCAGCTGTATTGAATTGGAGTGAAATGGAAACAACTTCTGTCTCTCCTGCTGTTGTTTGACTGTTGGATTGAAAATGTGTCTCTCTTGACTTTGGGATCAGTGTCTGTCTGACTACTTCTTTTGTTTGTTCCAGTGGAACTGATGAACTGGCAGTATCTCTGTGCTTTGGGAGTGATCCTGTACCGACTGTGTGTTGGAACGAGATCACTGCACTTTTCCTTGTGTCCAAGAATCACCACATCCAGTCAGGTTCCTTCATGTATTTTCCTGCAGGAATGAAAGAACTGGTGAGGTAGAAGATACAAAAGCGATCAATGTAATCGTCCCAATAATAATCATTATGAACAATCACAAAATGAAAACCAGGAACACAAACAGTGTCAGTGTCTGACTCCACTGCAGTACTGCAGTATTCAGCTTCTGTTTACCAGGTGTTTGCAGTGGTTTTACAACAAGTTTGTGACATTCAGAAACAACACAAGCCCTGCACTGCTCAATGACTGGGACTGTCCGATAGAGCAGTGACCTTTACACAGTCACATTTCTATTTCAACGGAAAACAAGCAGCCACTATTTAAAATGTGCCTTTCACACTTCTCACCTGGTGTCTGCAATAAATGTTCTTTGTCTAACTGTCAACATCGTTATTTTGCGGCTATTTTCCCCCACTGTTCACGATCCAACAAACAGTGAGAGACTGGAACTAAAGCAGGAAAATTCCCTCTCCTTTGGGTGGTGAAATTGTCAGTGATTTTCAATAGTGATTTCTTCCCATTGTGTCTCCCTGAGCCTGTCCAGACACTGTCCGAGAATGAACTCTCCCTTCCCCGTGTCCCCGGCTCACTCCATGTTCCGGGAGCAGCTCCTGCTCCACAGTGTCTGTTACAAACACTCCCCGACTCCCCCTCAACTTCCAACCACTCAATGCTAATCTCTGAGCACATCTGCGGACACGCTCCCAAAGCAGTGGCTGCTGGAAGCAGATGCTGTTTGTTCCCTTCCCCCGGGCCCGGGAAGTCTCCATTAGCAGCTGATTTAAAGCATCTTCCCCTCATTGAGTGAATGGCTTCACAGACTGGGTTGGGGAAAGACTGCGCATGCGCTCCACTCCTCATTGTGACGTCCCACTGGGGGCGGTGCTACGTCGCGCGTGCGCAGATCCCTGCTGCAATTCCGCATTCAAACATCAATGGGAACTTTCCCCATTTCACCCTCATCAAAGTCCCAAAGAAAGTGAAGAGGGGCTTGGACTGGAGGGAGAGAGGGGCGGGGTCGGGGGAACCTAGAACCCAGAAAGCTGCCCACTTACCCCATTTAGATGCTCAATTTGCGGTCATTCCGTGCAGGGGGTTTGTTATTATTGAGCCCCTCCTGGTAAAACAATCCGATAGAAAGAGGGGAGAAAGGAGGGAGCCGGTGTGTTTGCTGGGACCTTGCAGAATTCATTTCAGCAGCAAAAGTCCCGGGTTATATTAACCCGAGTGAAACACGCTGTCAGTGAGAGGAAAACCGAACGGCCCTTTTCATCTTTTCATTGGAAACAAAGTAGAGCCGGAAGTGCGGCGAGCAGAGCAGACACACAAGCTCAATGACAGGAGAGCTTGGCCGTCCCTGAGTTTCAGCTCCCGGCTCTTACATTTCCTCATCCACACTGTCTTTACTGTGGATGTTCAGGGGTTCCTTGTCGGATCTGAGGACTGTATCCATTAAACATTCTGAGTCAGGAGATCCACACACTCTCTGTTATCAAGATTTATGGGCAGGAATGTTTCAAAACTTTGTCTATTAAATCATTGTATTATTCACAGAACTAATGAGGCAATCGGTTCATTATTCAGGCCTTGAACTTGGTTTGGGTAGACCGAAAACTGAGAGGTTCAGCACCTTTCCACTTCTTCACTAATATAACTGATTTTTTTGATGAAGTAACAGAAAAGGTTGATGAAGGAAAAGCAATGGATGTTGTCTATATGGATTTTAAGAAAGCGTTTGACAGACTACCACATAAAAGGCTGGGTAACAAAACTGAGGCTCCTGGAATAGGAGGGTCAGTATCTGCTTGGATTTAAAAATGGATGAAATATCAAGAAAAGTGAGTTGTGATATTTGGTTGTTTTTCAGAATGGAAGATGGTGAACAGTGATGTCCACAAGGGTCAGTGTCAGGACCACCATATATAGAAATGACTTGAATAGTGGAATCACAGAATCACAGAATTGTTACTGCACAGAAGGAGGCCATTTGGCCCATCGTGTCTGCACTGACTCTCCAAATGAGCAATTCACCTCATGTCACTTCCCCGTCTTCTCCCCATAATCCTGCACATTCTTCCTTTTCAGATAACAGTCTAATTCCCCTTTGAATTCTTCAATTAAACCTGCCTCCATCACATTTTCAGGCAGTTCATACTTTAACCACTCGCTGTGTGAAAAAGTTTTTCCTCATGTCGCTTTTGCTTCTTTTACCAATTACTTTAAATCTGTGCCCTCTCATTCTCGATCCTTTCACAAGTGGGAACAGTTTCTCCCTATCCACTCTGTCCGCACCCCTCATCATTTTGAATACCACTATGAAATCTCCTCTTAGCCTTCTTTTCTCCAAGGAAAACAGTCCTAACTTCTCCAATCTATCTTCATAACTGAAGTCCCTCATCCCTGGAACCATTCCCGTGAATCTTTTCCATAATCTCTCCAATGCCTTCACATCTTTCCTAAAGTGTGGCACCCAGAACTGGATGCAGTACTTCAGCTGAGGCTAGTGTCTTATACAAGTTCAACATGACCTCCTTGTTCTTGTACTCTATGCCTCTATTACTAAAGCCGAGGATACTGTATGCTTTATTAACCACTCTCTCAACCAATGACATATAACCCCAGTCCCACTGCTCCTGCACCCCCTTTAGAATTGTACCCTTTATTCTATATTGTCTCTCCATGTTCTTCCTACCGAAATGAATCAATTCACATTTCTCAGCATTGAACTTCACCTGTCATCTGTCCTCCCATTCCACCAACTTGTCTATGTCCTTTTGAAGTTCTACACTATCATCCTTACAGTTCACAATGCTTCCAATTTTCGTATCATCCATAAACTTTGAAATTCTGCCCTGTACACCAAGGTCTGGGTCATTAATATATATCAGGAAAGGCAAGGGTCCCAACACTGACTCCTGGGGAACTCCACTACAAACCTTCCTCTAGCCCGAAGAACATCCATTGCTCACTACTCTTTGTTTCCTGTCACTCAGCCAATTCCATATCCATGTTACTACTGTCCCTTTTATTCCATGAGTTATAACTTTGCTCACAAGTCTGTTGTGTTGCACTGTATCAAACTCCTTTTGAAAGTCAATAAAAGCAAAATACTGCAGATGCTAGAAATCTGAAATATAAACAAAAAGTGCTGGAAATACTCAGCAGGTCTGGCAGCATCTGTAGAGAGAGAAACAGAGTTAATGTTTCAGGTCAGTGACCTTTCAGATGCTGCCAGACCTTTTGAAAGTCCATGTACACCACATCAACAGCATTGCCCTCATCATCCCTCTCTGTTACCTCATCAAAAAACTCCAGCAGGACAGTTAAACATGATTTTCCCTGAAGAAATCCATGCTGTCTTTCCTGAATTAACCCACATTTGTCCATGGGACTATTAATTTTGTCCCGAATTATTCTTTCGAGAAGTTTTCCCACCACCGAAATTGAACTGACTGGGGAGTGAGACGAGGTGAGTTGCTTTAGCAGAGAGCCAGCATGGGTTTGTCAGGCCGAATGGCCTCCTTCTGTGCTTTAGCCATTCTATGATTGTATGATTCGAGCAACAACTGTTGGTGGAGAGGCAGTGATGCAGGAATGGGTTGACAGAAAGGGGAAAGTCTGGGCTGGTGTGTGTTTGCAGCATTTGCAGCTTGTGTTCGGGTTTGTGAATAAAGGTGATTTGGAAGCTGTGTTCCAAATTGAAGTGTTTATTGGAAGCAAGAAGTTGATGTAAATAAAGAGTAAAACGTGTTAAGATGAAGCGTGGTGTGATTGTGGATAGCAGTAAATATATTGTTGGTGAATTATTTGTGTTAATAAACTTCCACTGCGCCCTCTGCTGCAGGCTGCTGTTTATATCCAGCTGTGTTTTGGTGTTGTGTGTTAACTAGATAAATGTTTGTTTCAACGCTGTTGATAAAGCAATAGCATTGCACTCAAACAGTCCCAGACATAGCAACACACATACAAAAGCAAAATACTGCGGATGCTGGAAATCTGAAATATAAACAGAAAATGCTTGAAATGCTCAGCAGGTTTGGCAGCATCTGTGGAGAAAGAAACAAAGTTAATGTGAGCTAAGGAAACAGATCTGAACTGTTAACTGTTTCTCTCTGCACAGATGCTGCCAGACCTGCTGAGCATTTTCAGCATTTTCTGTCTTTATTACAGCAACACAGGTGTTGGGAGGCTCAGCCTGGCTGCACAATGTTACAAGGACGCTGAGTAACACCATCGACAACGGGACAGAGAGAAAAACACACAGAAAACCAAGAATAGACTGTGAGGAAGCAAAAGTGAGGGACAGAGAGAGAGACAACGAGACTGAGATGGAAACACAAGGCATTTGTATGATTGTATTCTCCCTGTTGTCCAAAGGTATTTCCTGGTGTGTAAATATGTTTTCTGTTGTGTAAAGATGTACCCTGTTGTTGTGTAAAGGTTTTCCCTGTTATTGTTTTATTTTCTGTTACTGACCGTCTCCTCACTGTGACCATTTGTCCTGGTTTTATTGTGGCCAATATCACCATCTGGTGGTGGAGAGGAGGCTCTGCAGGAAGGGGTTGACAAAGAGGGAGAGACTCGGCTGGTCCGTGTTTGCAGCTTGTGTTCGTGTGAGCAAAAGCGATTTGTTGATGATTGATGTGTTCACTAGAAGGAAGAAGCTGATTGCAATAGAGTGCCTTTGGAAGCATCGTGTTATTATGGGGAAATACTTGATGTTTTGAAAGTGAACTGTTTGTGTTATTACCAAACATAAATAGCAGAAAATGGTTTCGATCCGTCGACCTCTGGGTTATGGGCCCAGCACACTTCCGCTGCGCCACTTTGCTAACTGCTAGTTTGGATTTCAGCTGCCTGTTAGTTAAATATGTTCATTTCCCCAATGTTTTTATCAAAATAGGATTGTAGTCGGATTTCTCAAGAATCCCGGACTCAGCAACACACGTGCTGACGGACTCACCCTCACTGCACAATGACACAAGGACACGGAGTAACAGCACCGACAATGAGGCAGACAGAGAAAGGCACACAGAAAACCAGGAAGAGATTATCAGGACCCAGAAATGAACAGACAAAGTCACTGAGCAAACCAGCAAGAGACAGCGAGAGACTGATGAACACCACTTGGAGGGAGCACTGAGGGTGGCAACGGCACAGAATGTAGTCTGGCTGGGGATTTCAATGTCCATCACCGTGAGTGGCTCGGCAGCACCACTACTGACCATGCTGGCCGAGTCCTAACGGAGATAGCTGCTCGATTGTGTCTGCGGGAGGTGGTGAGGGAACTAACAAGAGGGAAAAACATACTTGACCTCATCCTCACCAATCTGCCTGCCGCAGATGCATCAGTCCATGACAGTATTGGTTGGAGTGACCACTGCACAGTCCTTGTTGAGATGATGTCCCGTCTTCACATTGAGGATACCCTCTCTCGTGTTGTGTGCCACTACCACTGTGCTAAATGGGATAGATTTTGAACAGATCTAGCAATGTATAACTGGGCATCCATGAGGTGCTGTGGACCATTAGCAGCAGCAGAATTGTACTCAACCACATTCTATAACCTCATGGCCCGGCATATTCCCCCACTCTAACATTACCAACAAGCTGGGGGATCAACCCTAATTCAATGAAGAGTGCAGGAGGGCATGCCAGGAGTAGCACCAGGCATACCTTGAAATGAGGCATCAGCCTGATGAAGCTACAGCCCAGGACTACTTTCATGCCAAACAGCAGAAGCAGCATGTAATAGACAGGGCTAAGTGATCCCACAACCAACGGATCAGATCTACACCCTGCCACATCCAATGATGAATGGTGGTGGACAATTAAACAACCAACAGGAGGAGGTGGCTCCACAAATATCCCCAACCTCAATGATGGGGGAGCCCAGCACATCAGTGCAAAAGATAAGGATGAAGAATTTGAAACAATCTGCAGCCAGAAGTGCCAGGTTGATGATCCATCTCGGCCTCCTTCTGAAGTCCCCAGCATCACAGATGCCAGTCTTCAGCCAATTCGATTCACTCAACGTGATATCAAGAAACGACCGAAGGCACTGGATACAGCAAAGGCTACAGGCCTTACCTACAGGTAATAGTACTGAAGACCTGTGCTCCAGAACTTGCCGTGCCCCTAGCCAAGCTGTTCCAGTACAGCTACAACACTGGCATCTACCCGGCAATGTGGAAAATTGCCCAGGTATGGCCTGTACACAAATAGCGGGACAAATCCAACCCAGCCAATTGCTGCCTCATCAGTCTACTCTCAATCATCAGTATAGTGATGGAAGATGTCATCGACGGAGCACTTGCTTTGCAATAACCTGTTCAGTGATGCTCAGTTGGGTTCCGCCAGGGCCATTCAGCTCCTGACCTGATTACAGCCTTGGTTCAAACAAGGACAAAAGAGCTGAACTCAAGAGGTGAGGTGAGAGTGTCTGCCCTTGACATCAAGGTAGCATTTGACTGAGTATGGCATCAAGGAGCCAGAGTAAAACTGGAGTCAATGGGAATCAAGAGGAAAACTCTCCACTGGTTGGAATCGTACCTAGCACAAAAGAAAATGGTTGTGATTGTTGGAGGTCAATCATCTCAGCTCCAGGACATACTGCTGGAGTTCCTCAGGGTAGTATCCTCGGCCCAACCTTCTTCACTACTTCATCAGTGACCTTCCTTCAATCATAAGGTCAGAAATGGGGATGTTCACTGATGATTGCAAAATTGAGCACCATTCGCGACTCCTCAGATACTGAAGCAGTCCATGTAGAAATGCAGCAAGACCTGGACAATATCCAGGCTTGGGCTGATAAGTGGCAAGTAACATTCGCGCCACACAAGTGCCAGGCAATGACCATCTCGAACAAAAGAGAATCTAACGATCTCCCATTGACATTCAACGGCATTACGATCGCTGAATCCCCCACTATCAACTTCCTGGGGGTTCCCATTGACCAGAAACTGAACTGAAGTAGCCTTATAAATAGTGTGACTACATGAGCTGGTCAGAGGATAGGAACCATGCGGTGAGTAACTCACCTCCTGACTCCCCAAAGCCTGTCCACCATTTACAAGGCACAAGTCTGGAGTGTGATGGAATACTCTCCACTTGCCTGGATGGGTGCAGCTCCAACAACATTCAAGAAGCTCGACACCATCCAGGACAAAGCAACACGCTTGATTGGCACCCCATCCACAACATTCACTCCCTCCACCACTGACGTACAGTGGCAGCAGTGTGTACCATCTACAAGATGCACTGCAACAATGCACCAAGGCTACTCAGGCAGCACCTTCCAAACCTGCATCCTCTATTGCCTAGAAGGACAAGGGCAGCAGATGCATGGGAACACCACCACCTGAAAGTTCTCCTCCAAGCTACACATCATCCTGACTTGGAACTATATCGCCATTCCTTCACTGTCGCTGGGTCAAAATCCTGGAACTCCCTTCCTAATCGCACTGTGGATGTACCTACCCCACATGGACTGCAGTGGTTCAAGAAGGAAGCTCACCACCACCTTCTCATGGGCAATTAGGGATGGACAATAAATGCTGGCCTGGCTGGCGACGTCCACATCCCATGAAAGAAATAATTAAATACAATAACAGCTCATCTCAATTCCTAGTATTTCTAAATCCCACCAGTCCAACAGAAGCTGAACAATTATTGCATGTTGTGATTGACGGTCTGGTCTGTAAACTGCACTGTATCACAGATTGCTGACATTTGCTAACTGGAAGTGAGAACTGCAAAATCAGGACAGTAGTTCACATAGTCTGTCAGTGTGAAAGAATCAGGCAATTTGAGGTAATAGAATTTGTCTGTAAATGTTACACTCATATTGCTTTTTATTTTTATATTGAAAATAAAAGTAATCATTTCGAGAAAATAGTGACATGTTGTCCAGACTTTGGTAGCCAGTTGTTTTCGTCTTGCACTCAGCAGGGCTATCCACAAGAATACCAATTTAAAGGAAAACAACAACTTTCTTCTGTATGAGAAGAGAGTGCTGATTGGTTGGCAAGTGAGCTCTGATTGGTCGAGGCATTGCCATTCAGAATGCATCAGTTTATGGTAACTGACAGATAACTGCCCAGCTTTGTTTGAAATTTAAACCAGGCAGCTTGACTCTGATTGGTCAAGGCATTGCCCTGTGGAATGAGCCAGTGAATGGCTGTCACTTATTTTGTTTAGCTGAAACTGGCACAATGTGTGTGCATGTTCTTTCTGTCTGCAAAGAACAGGGCCCTGTGTATTAATACATGTAGTTTACAGTACACACCAATGCACCACACTGCGAGCCCTACTGACAGTCTTAAATCAGTTGTCAGTGTAATTCTTAGCACACTGAGAATTATTTATCAAATGTTGTCCGATTGTGGAATCACATCTCATGTTGGATACTGTGTTTTGAGTTTTGCAAGCACGGGTTGGTTGGGTAGGGCCCATTGCGAACAGCGGAAGGGACATGTTATTTGATACAATCCGCCAGTTTTGGGATGTACGGTCTAGAAACCTAGCATCACACTGGTATTGAAATTCATATATCACGTTACTTATTTGTGTGATAGGCAGGACGTCTCTTTTGCTTGACAGCAGCATCCTGTTCGTGGCGAACACCACACTTGTTGCTCCTGCATAGGAACAGTAGGAAACAGCTCGCTTCACCTGTTACTCAAATACTGGGGATATATTACCCTTCCAGGGTAATTTGAGGGAGACTGGGCACTTTTCAGGGCTCAAAATGACGGCCTTCAGCCCGTTTATAAGTTTGTGTGATATACAGTGAGAAATGATCTGATCAGTGTAGCCATTGTAATGCAGGATGTCTTTGATTCGCCCTATTTCAGCATCAAGCTTGCATGGTGAGCAAATGGCTCAGCCCTATTTATGAGGTTGTCGATAAGACCAATCTTGTAGCGCGTGGAACTGTAATAATCCCAACGTGTGTATTGACCAGTGAAGGTAGGTTTGCGGTAGACCGTGGTAGAAAACCACTTAGCAGATTTCTCAACTAGTACATCAAGGAAAGGGAGCTCATTTGACTGCTCCATTCTAAAGGTGAATTTGAGTGTAGGATGGAGCCTATGAAGACGTGCAAGGAAATTATTTCATGCAGCTGCGGATTCAAATATAGCAAACGTATCATCTCCATATTGGAAATATGCAAGAGGTCGGAGGTTAGGTGTCATTCCCTTAAAAACAGGTTTGTCATGGAATCCAACAAAGATGTTTGTGAGAGCTGGGCCTAGAGGTGATCCCATGGCAACACCAACGATACATGGTGTCAATAAAACTGAACTGAACTGTGCAAGTTGCCGAGTTCATAAGTTCAATGAATACGGATTCACACAATGGTGACGGGTCTAGATCACCATGATATAGCACTGCAGTGCAAATATCTATGGCTTCCTGAAGTGGTACATTGGTGAATAGGCTAGCAATGTCAAATGACACATGGACACGGCATTGCTATCGATATGCAAGTCCTGTATGGTCTTCGCAAATGTGAAGGAATCCTTCACTGTGCATGTGGAGAACTTGCTCAAAAACTGGTTGTAACAATTTGCCCAACCATTTGTCAAATTCATTTCAGGTTACGATTTACATTACTTCAAATAAAGAAAACACAACGACACAAAGAATTGAGCACAACGCTGAAAGTTTCACAGCAAATAGTCAAATGGGAAAAGGATGAAATACAGAAAGAAAAAGCCTAAAATACTGAAAACACTCAGCCAGTCCGGAAACAACTGTGGAGAAGAGAAGCTCGGGTTAATGGTCCAGTTCTGTGACCCTTCTATAGACCTGAAACATTGCTCCTACCTTCCTCTCTACACAGATACTACTGGAACTGCTGAGTGTTTCCAGAATCTTCTGTTATTATTCAGATTTCCAGTGTGTGCAGTATTTCTCTTTTTGAAAATAAAATATTCCCTGAGAGGAATGGAACTTTACATAAAAAAATAGGAGTGGGCCATTCGGCCCATCGAAATAGCTCTGCCATTCAATAAGATCACAGCTGATCTCCTTCATCAACTCCATCTTACCACACTAGCACAGATCCCTTGATTCCCTTAGTATCCAAAAACCTATCGATCTCTCTCTTGGATATACCCAATGATTGAGCATCCACAGCTCTACAGTCACAGAGAGATACAGCACTGAAACAGGCCCTTCGGCCCACCAAGTCTGTGCCGACCAACAACCACCCATTTATACTAATCCTACATTCATCCCATATTCCCTACCACATTCCCACCATTCTCCTACCACCTATCTACACTAGGGGCAATTTACAATGGTCAATTTACCTATCAATCTGCAAGTCTTTGGCTGTGGGAGGAAACTGGAGCACCCGGCGGAAACTCACGCGGTCACAGAGAGAACTTGCAAACTCCGCACAGTCAATACCCTGAACGGAACCGAGGTCACTGGAGCTGTGAGGCTGCGGTGCTAACCACTGTGCGTAGAGAATTCCAAAGATTCATAATGCTTTGAGTGAAAAAAAATTCTCCTCTTCTCAGTCCTAAATGATTGAGCCATTTATACTGAGACTGTGATCCCTAGTTCTAGACTCCCCAGCCAGAGGAAACATCCTCCCAGCATTTACCCTGTTAAATCCCTTAAGATTTTTAGGTGCCAGTAAGATTACCTCTCACTCTTCTAAATTCTGAGGAATATTTTTTTTTAATTTCCAAAATATACTTTATTCATAAAAATCTGTAAAAATTACATTGCCAAACAGTTTCAAAACAGCACCAAAAAATACAAACATTGCAAGGGAGATCAGTTTCCTTCAATACTGTCATGAGTTTCTTCACAACCCTTCCGTTTCACAATTGTCATGCCAATTACAGTTTTATTTTTACATCAATTGAGAATATTAACGATACAGTTCAAGGGGTTTCCCATGGATCCAGCCCCTCAGTTCAGCTTGGTGGGGGGACCTTACACTGTGGTCTTTCCCCATTGAGCCTTTGCTGCGGCTGCCCCAAGCTTCAGTGCGTCCCTCAGCACGTCGTCCTGGACCTTGGAATGTGCCAGTCTGCAACATTCGGTGGTGGACAACTCTTTGCGCTGGAAGACCAGCAAGTTTCGGGCAGACAAAAGGGCGTCTTTCACCGAATTGATAGTCCTCCAGCAGCAGCTGATGTTTGTCTCGGTGTGCGTCCCTGGGAACAGCCTGTAGAGCACAGACTCCTGTGTTACAGAGCTGCTTGGGATGAACCTTGACAAAAACGACTGCATCTCTTTCCACACGTGCTTTGCAAAGGCACATTCCAGGAGGAGGTGGGCGACTGTCTCTTCCCCACCACAGCCAACGCGGGGGCACTGTGCGGAGGGGGCGAGACTTCGGGTGTGCATGAAGGATCCGACGGGGAGGGCCCTTCTCACCACCAGCCAAGCTACGTCTTGGTGCTTGTTTGAAAGTTCTGGTGATGAGGAATTCGCCAAATGACTTTGACGGTCTGCTCGGGGACCCATCCAACAGGATCCACCGTTTTCTTTTCCCGTAGGGCCTTGAGGACATTCCGTGCAGACCACTGCCTGATGGACCGGTGGTCAAATGTGTTTTCCCGCAGAAACTGCTCCACGAAGGATAGGTGGTACGGCACGGCCCAACTGCATGGAGTGTTCCGCGGCAATGTGACCAGGCCCATTCTTCGCAACACCGGGGACAGATAGAACCTCAGCATGTAGTGACACTTGGAGTTTGTGTACTGGAGGTCTACACACAGCTTGATGCAGCCGCACACGAAGGTGGTCATCAGGATGAGGGCCACGTTGGGTACATTTTTCCTGCACTTGTCCAGAGATTTGAACATCGTGTCCCTCCGGACCCGGTCCATTTTAGGTCCCCAGATGAAGCAGAAAATGGCTCAGGTGACTGCCACAGCGCAAGAGTGGGGTATGGGCCAGACCTGCGCCACGTAGAGCAACAACGTGAGCGCCTCGCACCTGATGACCAGGTTCTTACCCACAATGGAGAGAGATCGCTGCCCCCACATGCCCAACTTTTGTCGTACCTTGGCTACTCGCTCCTCCCAGGTTTTGGTGCACGCCCCGGCCCTTCCGAACCATATCCCCAGCACCTTCAGGTAATCTGACCTGACGGTGAAGGGGACAAAGGATCGGTCAGCCCAGTTGCCAAAGAACATGGCCTCGCTCTTGCCGTGGTTAACTTTGGCTCCCGAGGCCAGTTCGAACTGGTCGCAGACGCTCATCAGTCTGCGCACGGACAGCGGATCCGAACAGAAGACAGCGACGTCATCCATGTACAGGGAGGTTTTAACCTGAGTGCCTCTGCTGCCTGGGATTGTTACCCCTCTTATGCTCACATCCATCCTAATAGACTCAGCAAAGGGTTCAATACAGCAAACAAACAAGACAGGGGAGAGAGGGCAGCCCTGTCTGACTCCAGATTGGATCGGCAAACTTTCCGATTCCCACCCGTTGATTCTGAGGAATATCGGCCTCGTCGACTCAATCTCTTCTCATAGGACAATCCCCTCATCCCAGGAAGCAATCGAGTGACACTTTGATACACTTCCTTTAAGGCAAGTATATCCTTCCTTAGGGAAGGGGAACCAAAACTGTACACAGTGCTCCAGGTGTGATCTCACCAAGGCTCTGTCTAATTGCAGTCAAACTTCTTTAT
Organism: Heterodontus francisci; assembly: GCF_036365525.1. Classification (NCBI taxonomy): domain Eukaryota; kingdom Metazoa; phylum Chordata; class Chondrichthyes; order Heterodontiformes; family Heterodontidae; genus Heterodontus; species Heterodontus francisci. Next base: position 27,085,069 of record NC_090405.1, on the reverse strand, counting down.
TCTTATAAAAACTCTTCACAATGTTGAACACAACTATTAACTGCCCCATTAACATCTCTGCTCTAAGAACAAGGACCCCAGCTTCACACACCCCAGACCCCTATTCTTTCCACATTAGCTGAATTCCTGCATCTCTGATACATTCTAGTAAATCTCCTCTGCACCCTCTCTAAGGCCTTGACATTCCTGCTAAAGTGTGGATCATGGAATTAGACACAATGCTCTAGCTGAGGCCTATAACCAGTGAGATTTATAAAGGTTCAGCCTCAATTCCTTGTCTGTGTCCCGTACTTCGCTGCTCTCGGTCTCCCGGAGCTGGGGTGCACTGAGCATCTCCTTGGGTTCCATGCTTTTGGTTTGGGGTGCGCTGGGCGTGTCACAGCTTCCAGTGCCCCCGAGCTGGGGGGCTTTATCTTCCAGCTCATTTGAGTTCTGCTGCTTCTTTTGGAGGTGCCATAGTTCCGGCCCTTCCTCGTCCAGTGAGGAGGAGCTGCTGTAGTCTGTCTCAGATGGTAGCCTCCTCTTGCCACTGGTTTGGGTGGTGACCTGTTCTTTTTTTGGAGCTTTTTTCTTTGTGGTCTTCCTTTGTACCACCTGCCACTGACCTGTTTGTCCATCTGCTGCCTCCTCCTCCATTAATTCTGTCTGTGGAGTAGCAGTTTCCAGGCACGGAGTAGGTGTTGGGTCACTGGTTGCAGCTGCCTCCCCTTTCTTCTCTTTCTCAGATAGACTTTCATCGCTGTGGGGAGGATTGCTTGTTTCCCTCCCAGCACCAGACATGTTCACCGTTCCTTAACCCGGTCTTTCCTTGGTCCTTGCTGCCTGAGCATAACTGAGGCAGCGTTTGGGCAGGTTTTGTAGAGGTGGCCTGCCCCACCTCACAGGTTGCATTACTTACTCTGTTTACAGTCCTTGGTCTGATGGCCTTCCTTCTTGCAGTTCTTGCAGACGACTGTGCTGCAGTTAGCTGCCATGTGACCAGATTTGCCGCAGGTATGACAAACACTGGGCTGCTCCGCATAGACCATGAAGCCTCGACTTCCCCCGAAAGTGAAGCTGGAGGGAGGATGGATGATGGCTCCGTTGGCATCGACCTTCAAGGTCACCTTGACCTGCCGCTAACTGGTCCAATTCCCAAATGGGTCCTTGACATCAGTGCTGCTGCCGGCCACCTCAACATACCTGGTGAGGAAGGTGAGTACATCCACGACAGGAACATGGGGGTTGTAGAGGTGGATTCTCACCACCCGGTCACATTGCGATGGCAGTGTGAAGAGCGGCTCCACTGTGAGGATCGACAGCGGCGCCTGGTTTCCCTTCTCCTTGAACACCTTCAGGAACTTGATGCATCCGCCACGTACTTGAACGTCACGTCAAAATATCCACAGCTGGGGAAGTCCTGCAGGCAGAAGATGTTCGCAGCTTGGAATCCACAGCAATCAATAAGGATTTTCTTAATGAAGAAGGTACGATCAACCGGTGCATCTCCATCATTATCCTTCACTACCACCCGAACGGTGTTACACACTCCCTGCCCTGAAGTTACAGAATTGGTTACAGCCATTTTACTCAAAAACTTACCTGAGACAGGATCATGGTCTCTCCCCTGCTCCTCTTCCAGACATTTCCACAATCTCACAAATACTTTCACAAAGAGTGAGGAATTCCTCCCGCACTTCCCTGCTTTACCTTCTGGAGGAATGCAGTCCGGCTACTTCTGATTGGTTACTGTCTGCTGAGTCTCATTGGCTGGTTCATGTCACCAATCAGGTAGCTGCTATTTCGCCGATCATCAAAGGGCAATGAGAAAATGGGGTGGAGATTGACAAATTGTCAGAGCTGAAATCCATTCTCAAATCTGAAAAGCCCGCCAAAATATTTGTAAAACAAGGAACAGCTGAAATATAATAAATAATATCGTCTAAAGAGTAAAATGTATTTCACTCTCTCCTGATATTGTGTTTCTCCTCATTGTCCGTCACAGATACCAGACTTACTTTCCTTCCGGGAACAGAGCGGAGAGGAGCAGACCAGTGGGGAGAACACCGAGAGTGGAGCTGATAAATTGAGCCCAAGGATCGCGGCCCAGTCACTTACCTTCCGGGAGTGGAGCAGACCTGTGTGGGAGAACGGAGGACATAGGTGAGGTTTTAAATGGTTTCTTTTCATCTGTGTTCACTATGGAGAAGGATGATGTAGGTGTAGCAATCAGGGAGGGGGATTGTGATATACTTGAACATATTAGCATTAAAAGGGAGGAAGTATTAACTGTTTTAGTGGGCTTAAAAGTGGATAAATCCTCAGGCCCAGATGAGATGTATCCCAGGCTGTTATGTGAGGCAAGGGAGGAAATAGCAGGGGCTCTGACACAAATTTTCAAATCCTCTCTGGCCACAGGAGAGGTACCAGAAGATTGGAGGACAGCAAATGTGGTTCCTTTATTCAAGAAGGGTAGCAGGGATAAACCAGGTAATTACAGGCCGGTGAGTCTAACATCAGTGGTAGGGAAACTGTATTGGGAAAAGTTCTGAGGGACAGGATTAATCTCCACTTGGAGAGGCAGGGATTAATCAGGGATAGTCAGCATGGCTCTGTCAGGGGGAGCGCGTTTCTAACTAACTTGATTGAATTTTTCGAGGCGGTGACTAGATGTGTAGATGAGGGTCAAGCAGTTGATGTAGTCTACATGGACTTCACTAAGGCTTTTGATAAAGTCTCACATGGGAGATTGGTTAAGAAGATAAGAGCCCATGGGATACAGGCCAATTGGGCAAATTTGATCCAAAATTAGCTTCGTGGCAGGAGGCAGAGGGTAATGGTCAAGGGTTGTTTTTGCGAGTGGAAGACTGTGACCAGGGATCGGTGCTGGGACCCTTGCTGTTTTTAGTGGACATTAATGATTTAGAAGTGAATACAGCAGGTATGATAAGTAAGTTTGCAGATGACATGAAAATTGGTGGTATCATAAATAATAAGGAGGAAAGCCTTCGATTACAGGACAATATAGATGGGCTGGTAAGATGGGCGGAGCAGTGGCAAATGGAATTCAATCCTGAGAAGTGTGAGGCCTTGCATTTTGGGAGGACTAACAAGGCAAGGGAATATACAATGGATGGTAGGACACTAGGAAGTACAGAGGGTCAGACGGACCTTGGTGTACTTGTCATAGATCACTGAAGGCAGCAGCACAGCTCGATAAGCTGGTTAGGAAGGCATATGGGATAGTTGCCTTTATTAGCCGAGGCATATAATATAAGAGCAGGGAGGTTATGATGGAGCTGTATAAAATGCTAGTTAGGCCACAGCTGGAGTACTGTGTACAGGTCTGGGCACCACACTAAAGGAGGGATGTGATTGCCCCAGACAGGGTGCAGAGGAGATTCACCAGGATGTTGCCTGGGCTGGAGCATTTCAGCTATGAAGAGAGACTGAAAAGGCTAGGGTTGTTTTCCTTAGAGCAGAGAAGGCTGAGGAGGGACATGATTGAGGTATACAAAATTATGAGGAGCATTGATAGTTTAGATAGGAAGAAACTTTTTCCCTTAGCGGAGGGGTCAATAACCAGGGGGCATAGATTTAAGATAAGGGACAGGAGGTTTAGAGGGGATTTGAGGACATTTTCTTTCACTCAGAGGGTGGTTCGAATCTAGAAAACACTACCTGAAGAGGTGGTAGAGGCAGGGACCATCACAACATTTAAGAAGTATTTCAATGAGCACTTCAAATGCCATAGGATACAAGGCTACATCCCAAGTGCTGGAAAATGGGATTAGAATAGTTAGGTGCTTGATGGCCGGCACAGACACGATGGGCTGAAGGGCCTGTTTCTGTGCTGTATAACTCCATGACTCTATGACTTGCTTTTAAAATCCGGTCTGTATTCGGGTTTATTGACCCTTCTATTTGACACTGTCTGTAACGGGCGGGTATAAAGCCCCATTCACAGCATTCTGTAACGGGACACATTCCAGCTCAATCTGTGTAAAGAAAACACATCACAGATTATAGATTGATGGCTGGTAACAGGAGCTGCCAAGGGAGCTAAACCTGAGCCCAGACTTCTGGTGTAAGAAGTAAAAGTGACATTAAGGTTGTTACACACCCAGCGGTTTACGGTTAATGAATTAATATTCCCCAATCAGTTAACAAACTGGAAAAAGAGAAACGAGTGACTGAAGACTGAGCCATTCCCTTTAAATCAGCTCTTACTGACCACAGTCTGGGAAGAGGCGGAACATGAACGGGTCAGACCAGAAAACGACAAAGGATCAGGGAACAGTGTTCAGTTTAAATCGCAAACAGTGAATCGGGAGACAAATATTCTGCTGGGTAGTGAAACTGCATTTCCCAGAAACTTACCACCGGATAGAAAAACGATTCAAAAATGGAATCACAATCTGCCGGAAAAATATTTAACATTAAAAGCCATAAATTCAAAATATCGTTCACCAACGAATTCATGATGCTCATGGCCCTGGAGGAGATGGTGGTGTCGGGGTGAACCTGCTTCATCACTTTGTTGATGTAGATGGAGTAACTCTCCTTCCTCGACTTTGACAACCCTTCCATCCCATTTTCCATACCATGTACATTTTACAGCAAACCCATATTTGGTGTATACAGCCCGAGGGGTTTCCCATGGGTCCAGCCCCTCAGTTCATTTTGGTGGGAGGACCTTACACAGAGGTCTTTCCCCATTGAGACTTTGCAGCGGCTGCCCCAAGCTTTAGTGCGCCCCACAGCACGTAGTCCTGGACCTCGGAATGTGCCAGTCTGCAACACTCGGTCATGGACAACTCTTTCCACTGGAAGACGAGCAAGTTTCGAGCAGACCAAAGAGCGTCTTTCACTGAATTGATGGTCATTCAGCAGCAGTTGATGTTTATCTCGGTGTGTGTCTGGGAACAGCCCGCAGAGCACAGACTCCTGTGTTACAGAGCTGCTTGAGATGAACTTCGACAAAAACCACTGCATCTCTTTCCACACCTGCTTTGCAAAGGCACATTCCAGAAGGAGGTGGGCAACTGTCTCTTCCCCACCACAGCCAGCTCGAGGGCAGCGTGTGGAGGCTGTGAGATTCTGGGCATGCAGAAAAGATCTGACAGGGAGGGCCCTTCTCACCACCAGCCAAGCTACATCTTGGTGCTTGTTTGAAAGTTCTGGTGATGAGCTATGTTTCTATGTTCCTAACTTCACATGATCGGTGAGGCACAGCCTCAGGCTGACTTGGTGGGTGGTGCAAATGGATATCACTGCTTCTGATCTTCACCAGAACAGAGAGTGAGATGTAACATTGATCATCAAACAGACTGTGAGAGAATACAACAGAATAAAACACATGGAGAGACACTGTGGAATAACAAATAGATTTGATTGGAATGTTGAATTTTGATTGGAATGGATAAAACAGCAGAAACAGCAGATTAAATTGGTATTCTCATCATTATATTGATCTGGGACAGAAAAGAGAAACTGATGGAAAGAAGGGAAGAAGGAAGAAAAGAAAGGATGGAACTGTTCACTTGTTTCAGTTTTTTCACTCGCCCATCAATGCTGGATAAAAAAAATTGCAAATAACAGAGAATTGCAACAAAAAGGGAGATTAAATACTGTCGAAACCTTGGATCGAAGGATGCCCCAACAGATCACCTGTTTAACTGTCTCCTCACTGGGGGATTTCAATCAGTGAGCAATATTATTCTCTTCTTTTCTTTTGTTAAATGAACCCAGAACTGTCACTTGGTGTTCATATCTGTGTTTCAACTCCTGAATAATAAAATTGTGAGTTTCTTGATATTTTTTGGACACATTTCCTGCTGAAAGAACTAAGAACTCTTTTCTAATTTACACAATACTATAAACACGCTCATCAAGCCTCCTAAACTAGCATCCTTGGTGCTGCTCTCTCTTCTCCCAAACCTCATCTCATGTGACTGTTACATCATCACTCTGACAGTGGGAGGGGTTGTTCCCACTGTTTATTTTATTTTTTATTCAGAGATACAGCACTGAAACAGGCCCTTCGGCCCACCAAGTCTGTGCCGACCAACAACCACCCATTTATACTAACCCTGCAATAATCCCATATTCCCTACCACCTACCTACACTAGGGGCAATTTACAATGACCTATTTACCTATCAATCTGCAAGTCTTGGGCTGTGGGAGGAAACCAGAGCATCCGGCAAAAACCCACACGGTCACAGGGCGAACTTACAAACTCCACACAGGCAGTACCCAGAGTCAAACCCGGGTCCATGGAGCTGTGAGGCTGCGGTGTTAACCACTGCACCACTGTGTCTTCAGCATTAACCCTTTACATCCTTATATTACACTGTAAGTCAAAAAAAAATGGTTAGAGGGAACTTCCTTCATTTATTGAAACATCAACAGCCGCCAGTTAAAAATCAACTCAATCCCATCAGAGAGAGAGAGAGAGACTTGCAGCTGGGAGGTCAATTTCAGTGTAAGTTAAAAGTTAATTCCCTTTTGTTTTCGGAGGACCAGGGGACTGCTGGGAAAGTAAAAACTATATATTTGGGTGGTGGCTGTACACGAGACACTACACGTGTAGTGTCTCCCACCCACCCTCCTCCTCTAACCAAAAAAAAAGGACTCTGGTGTGTTGATAAGGTAAGCTTTTTATTTAAAAAGTTCTGTCCGTTGGATTGCTAAGCTAACAAGTTTTGACTTTTTTTTTTGGTTTTTCAGTAGATTTGTTGGGAATTTAGAATAGTGGGAATGGAGGTTAAGGCATTTGTATGTTCCTCCTGCAGAATGTGGGAGGTAAGGGTCGCCAAGAGTGTCCCTGCTGACTGCATCTGCGGGAAGTGCACCCAACTCCAGCTCCTCGAGAACCGCGTTAGGGAACTGGAGCTGGAGCTGGATGAACTTCGGATCATTCGGGAGGCGGAGGAGGTTATTGAGAGGAGTTATGGGGAGGTAGTCACACCTCAGGTAAAAGAATTAGGTAGATGGGTTACCGTCAGGGGAAGGAGAGGGAACCAGCAGGCAGTGCAGGGATCCCCTGTGGCCGTTTCCCTCAGCAACAGGTATACCGTTTTGGATACTGTTGCGGGGGACGACTTACCAGGGGTAAGCAATGGGGTACAGGTATCTGGCACAGAGTCTGTCCCTGTTGCTCAGAAGGGAAGGGGGAAGAGGAGCAGAGCATTAGTCATTGGGGTTTCCATAGTTAGGGGAACAGATAGGAGGTTCTGTGGGAACGAGAGAGACTCACGGTTGGTGTGTTGCCTCCCAGGTGCCAGGGTTCGTGATGTCTCGGATCGTGTTTTTGGGATCCTTAAGGGGGAGGGGGAGCAGCCCCAAGTCGTGGTCCACATAGGCACCAACGACATAGGTAGGAAGAGAGATGGGGATTTAAGACAGAAATTTAGGGAGCTAGGGTGGAAGCTTAGAGCGAGAACAAACAGAGTTGTTATCTCTGGGTTGTTGCCCGTGCCACGTGATAGCGAAGCGAGGAATAGGGAGAGAGAGGAGTTGAACACGTGGCTGCAGGGATGGTGTAGGAGGGAGGGTTTTGGTTTCCTGGATAATTGGGGCTCTTTCTGGGGTAGGTGGGACCTCTACAAACAGGATGGTCTTCACCTGAACCAGAGGGGTACCAATATCCTGGGGGGGAGATTTGCTAGTGCTCTTCGGGGGGGGTTTAAACTAATTCAGCAGGGGAATGGGAACCTAAATTGTAGTTCCAGTGTACAGGATGTTGAGAGTAGTGAGGTCAGGGATAAGGTTACAAGGACGCAAGAGGGCACTGGCAAGCAAGAACTTGGATAAAGTGTGTCTACTTCAACGCCAGGAGCATCCGGAATAAGGTGGGTGAGCTTGCAGCATGGGTTGGTACCTGGGATCTCGATGTAGTGGCCATTTTGGAGACATGGGTAGAGCAGGGGCAGGAATGGATGTTGCAGGTTCCGGGATTTAGATGTTTCAGTAAGAACAGAGAAGATGGTAAAAGAGGGGGGGGGTGTGGCATTGTTAATCAAGGAGAGTATTACAGCGACAGAAAGGACGTTTGAGGACTCGTCTACTGAGGTAGTATGGGCCGAGGTTAGAAACAGGAGAGGAGAGGTCACCCTGTTGGGAGTCTTCTATAGACCTCTGAATAGTTCCAGAGATGTAGAGGAAAGGATAGCGAAGATGATTCTCGACAGGGGCGAGAGTAACAGGGTAGTTCTTATGGGGGACTTTAACTTTCCAAATATTGACTGGAAATACTATAGTTCGAGTACTTTAGATGGGTCAGTTTTTGTCCAGTGTGTGCAGGAGGGTTTTCTGACACAGTATGTAGACAGGCCAACCAGGGGCGATGCCACACTGGATTTGGTACTGGGTAATGAACCCGGCCAGGTGTTAGATTTAGATGTAGGTGAGCAGTTTGGTGATAGTGATCACAATTCGGTTATGTTTACCTTAGCGATGGGCAGGGACAGGTATATACCGCAGGGCAAGAATTATAGCTGGGGGAAAGGAAATTATGATGCGATTAGGCAAGATTCAGGATGCGTAGGATGGGGAAGGAAACTGCAGGGGATGGGAACAATCGAAATGTGGAGCTTATTCAAGGAGCAGCTATTGCGTGTCCTTGATAAGTATGTACCTGTCAGGCAGGGAGGAAGTGGTCGAGCGAGGGAGCCGTGGTTTACTAAAGAAGTTGAAGCGCTTGTCAAGAGGAAGTAGAAGGCTTATGTTAGGATGAGACGTGAAGGCTCAGTTAGGGCGCTTGAGAGTTACAAGCTAGCCAGGAAGGATCTAAAGGGAGAGCTAAGAAGAGCAAGGAGAGGACACGAGAAGTCATTGGCGGATAGGATCAGGGAAAACCCTAAGGCGTTCTATAGGTATATCAGGAATAAAAGAATGACTAGAGTTAGATTAGGGCCAATCAAGGATTGTAGTGGGAAGTTGTGTGTGGAATTAGAGGAGATAGGGGAAGCGTTAAATGAATATTTTTCGTCAGTATTTACAGTAGAGAAAGAAAATGTTGTCGAGGAGAATACTGAGATTCAGACTACTAGGCTAGATGGGATTGAGGTTCACAAGGAGGAGGTGTTAGCAATTTTGGAAAGAGTGAAAATAGATAAGTCCCCTGGGCCAGATGGGATTTTTCCTAGGATTCTCTGGGAAGCTAGGGAGGAGATTGCAGAGCCTTTGTCCTTAATCTTTATGTCGTCATTGTCGACAGGAATAGTGCCGGATGACTGGAGGATAGCAAACGTTGTCCCCTTGTTCAAGAAGGGGAGTAGAGACAACCCTGGTAATTATAGACCTGTGAGCCTTACTTCGGTTGTGGGTAAAATGTTGGAAAAGGTTATAAGAGACAGGATTTATAATCATCTTGAACTGCTGGGTAGGGGAAAACTATTTATTTGGGCAGTGGCAGTACCCGAGACACTACACGTGTAGTGTCTCCCACCCACCCTCCTCCTCTAACCAAAAAAAAAAAGGACTCTAGGGTGTTGATAAGGTAAGCTTTTTATTTAAAACTTCAGTCCGTCGGATTGCTAAGCGAACAAGTTTTGACTTTTTTTTTTCGATTGGTTTTTCAGTAGATTTATTGGGAATCTAGAATAGTGGGAATGGAGGTAAAGGCAGTTGTATGTTCCTCCTGCAGAATGTGGGAGGTAGGGGTCGCCAAGAGTGTCCCTGCTGACTGCATCTGCGGGAAGTGCACCCAACTCCAGCTCCTCGAGAACCGCGTTAGGGAACTGGAGCTGGAGCTGGATGAACTTCGGATCATTCGGGAGGCGGAGGGGATTATTGACAGGAGTTATAGGGAGGCAGTCACACCTCAGGTAAAAGAAGTAGGTAGATGGGTTACCGTCAGGGGAAGGAAAGGGAACCAGCAGGCAGTGCAGGGATCCCCTGTGGCCGTTTCCCTCAACAACAGGTATACCGTTTTGGATACTGTTGCGGGGGACGACTTACCAGGGGTAAGCAATGGGGTGCAGGTCTCTGGCACAGAGTCTGTCCCTGTTGCTCAGAAGGGAAAAGGGAAGAGGAGCAGAGCATTAGTCATTGGGGACTCCATAGTTAGGGGAACAGATAGGAGGTTCTGTGGGAACGAGAGAGACTCACGGTTGGTGTGTTGCCTCCCAGGTGCCAGGGTACGTGATGTCTCCGATCGTGTTTTTGGGATCCTTAAGGGGGAGGAGGAGCACCCCCAAGTCGTGGTCCACATAGGCACCAACGACATAGGTAGGAAGAGAGATGGGGATTTAAGGCAGAAATTCAGGGAGCTAGGGTGGAAGCTTAGAGCGAGAACAACCAGAGTTGTTATCTCTGGGTTGTTGCCTGTGCCACGTGCTAGCGAAGAGAGGAATAGGGAGAGAGAGGAGTTGAACACGTGGCTGCAGGGATGGTGTAGGAGGGAGGGTTTTGGTTTCCTGGATAATTGGGGCTCTTTCTGGGGTAGGTGGGACCTCTACAAACAGGATGGTCTTCACCTGAACCAGAGGGGTACCAATATCCTGGGGGGGAGATTTGCTAGTGCTCTTCGGGGGGGTTTAAACTAAATCAGCAGGGGAATGGGAACCTAAATTGCAGTGCCAGTGTACAGGCTGTTGAGAGTAGTGAGGTAGGGGATAAGGTTACAGGGACGCAAGAGGGCACTGGCAAGCAAGAACTTGGTTTAAAGTGTGTCTACTTCAACGCCAGGAGCATCCGGAATAAGGTGGGTGAGCTTGCAGCATGGGTTGGTACCTGGGATCCTGATGTTGTGGCCATTTCGGAGACATGGGTAGAGCAGGGGCAGGAATGGATGTTGCAGGTTCCGGGATTTAGATGTTTCAGAAAGAACAGAGAAGAGGGTAAAAGAGGGGGGGGTGTGGCATTGTTAATCAAGGAAAGTATTACAGCGGCAGAAAGGACGTTTGAGGACTCGTCTACTGAGGTAGTATGGGCCGAGGTTAGAAACAGGAGAGGAGAGGTCACCCTGTTGGGAGTTTTCTATAGACCTCCGAATAGTTCCAGAGATGTAGAGGAAAGGATAGCGAAGATGATTCTCGACAGGAGCGAGAGTAACAGGGTAGTGGTTATGGGGGACTTTAACTTTCCAAATATTGACTGGAAATACTATAGTTCGAGTACTTTAGATGGGTCTGTTTTTGTCCAGTGTGTGCAGGAGGGTTTTCTGACACAGTATGTGGACAGGCCAACCAGGGGCGATGCCACATTGGATTTGGTACTGGGTAATGAACCCGGCCAGGTGTTCGATTTAGATGTAGGTGAGCACTTTGGCGATAGTGATCACAATTCGGTTAGGTTTACCTTAGCGATGGGCAGGGACAGGTATATACCACAGGGCAAGAATTATAGCTGGGGGAAAGGAAATTATGACGCGATTAGGCAAGTTTTAGGATGTGTAGGATGGGGAAGGAAACTGCAGGGGATGGGCACAAACGAAATGTGGAGCTTATTCAAGGAGCAGCTAATGCGTGTCCTTGATAAGTATGTACCTGTCAGGCAGGGAGGAAGTTGTCGAGCAAGGGAGCCGTGGTTTACTCAAGAAGTTGAAGCGCTTGTCAAGAGGAAGAGGGCGGCTTATGTTAGGATGAGACGTGAAGGCTCAGTTAGGGCGCTTGAGAGTTACAAGCTAGCCAGGAAGGATCTAAAGGGAGGGCTAAGAAGAGCAAGGAGAGGACACGAGAAGTCATTGGCGGATAGGATCAAAGAAAACCCTAAGGCTTTCTATAGGTATATCAGGAATAAACGAATGATAAGAGTTAGAACAGGGCCAATCAAGGATAGTAGTGGGAAGTTGTGTGCGGAATCAGAGGAGATAGGGGAAGCATTAAATGAATATTTTTCGTCAGTATTTACAGTAGAGAAAGAAAATGTTGTCGAGGAGATTACTGAGATACAGCCTACTAGGCTAGATGGGATTGAGATTCACAAGGAGGAGGTGTTAGCAATTTTGGAAAGAGTGAAAATAGATAAGTCCCCTGGGCCAGATGGGATTTATCCTAGGATTCTCTGGGAAGCCAGGGAGGAGATTGCAGAGCCGTTGTTGTTGATCTTCAAGTCGTCATTGTCGACAGGAGTAGTGCCGGAGGACTGGAGGATAGCAAATGTTGTCCCCTTGTTCAAGAAGGGGAGTAGAGACAGCCCTGGTAATTATAGACCTGTGAGCTTTACTTCGGTTGTGGGTAAAATGTTGGAAAAGGTTATAAGAGACAGGATTTATAATCATCTTGAAAAGAATAAGTTCATTTGCGATAGTCAGCACGGTTTTGTGAAAGGTAGGTCGTGCCTCACAAACCTTATTGAGTTTTTCGAGAAGGTGACCAAACAGGTGGATGAGGGTAAAGCCGTGGATGTGGTGTATATGGATTTCAGTAAGGCGTTTGATAAGGTTCCCCACGGTAGGCTATTGCAGAAAATACGCAAGTATGGGGTTGAAGGTGATTTAGAGCTTTGGATCAGAAATTGGCTAGCTGAAAGAAGACAGAGGGTGGTGGTTGATGGCAAATGTTCATCCTGGAGTTTAGTTACTAGTGGTGTACCGCAAGGTTCTGTTTTGGGGCCACTGCTGTTTGTCATTTTTATAAACGACCTGGATGAGGGTGTAGAAGGGTGGGTTAGTAAATTTGCGGATGACACGAAGGTCGGTGGAGTTGTGGATAGTGTCGAAGGGTGTTGTAGGGTACAGAGGGACATAGATAGGCTGCAGAGCTGGGCTGAGAGATGGCAAATGGAGTTTAATGCGGAGAAGTGTGAGGTGATTCACTTTGGAAGGAGTAACAGCAATGCAGAGTACTGGGCTAATGGGAAGATTCTTGGTAGTGTAGATGAGCAGAGAGATCTTGGTATCCAGGTACATAAATCCCTGAAAGTTGCTACCCAGGTTAATAGGGCTGTTAAGAAGGCATATGGTGTGTTAGCCTTTATTAGTAGGGGGATCGAGTTTCAGAGCCACGGGGTCATGATGCAGCTGTACAAAACTCTGGTGAGGCCGCACCTGGAGTATTGCGTGCAGTTCTGGTCACCGCATTATAGGAAGGATGTCGAAGCTTTGGAAAGGGTGCAGAGGAGATTTACTAGGATGTTGCCTGGTATGGAAGGAAGGTCTTACGAGGAAAGGCTGAGGGACTTGGGGTTGTTTTCGTTAGAGAGAAGGAGGAGGAGAGGTGACTTAATAGAGACATACAAGATAATCAGAGGGTTAGATAGGGTGGATAGTGAGAGTCTTTTTCCTCGGATGAGGATGGCAAACACGAGGGGACATAGCTTTAAGTTGAGGGGTGAAAGATATAGGACAGATGTCAGAGGTAGTTTCTTTACGCAGAGAGTAGTAGGGGCGTGGAACGCCCTGCCTGCAACAGTAGTAGACTCGCCAACTTTAAGGGCATTTAAGTGGTCATTGGATAGACATATGGATGTAAATGGAATAGTGTAGGTCAGATGATCGGCGCAACATCGAGGGCCGAAGGGCCTGTACTGCGCTGTAATATTCTAATTCTAATTCTAAAAAAAAATTCTAATTCTAATAAGTTCATTAGCGATAGTCAGCACGGTTTTGTGAAGGGTAGGTCGTGCCTCACAAACCTTATTGAGTTTTTCGAGAAGGTGACCAAACAGGTGGATGAGGGTAAAGCAGTGGATGTGGTGTATATGGATTTCAGTAAGGCATTTGATAAGGTTCCCCACGGTAGGCTATTGCAGAAAATACGGAATTAGATTAGAATTAGAACATTACAGTGCAGTACAGGCCCTTCGGCCCTCGATGTTGCGCCGACCTGTGAAACCATCTGACCTACACTATTCCATTTTCATCCATATGTCTATCCAATGACCACTTAAATGCCCTTAAAGTTGGCGAGTCCACTGCTGTTGCAGGCAGGGCGTTCCACGCCCCTACTGCTCTCTGAGTAAAGAAACTACCTCTGACATCTGTCCTATTTCTATCACCCCTCAACTTAAAGCTATGTCCCCTCGTGTTTGCCATCACCATCCGAGGAAAAGGACTCTCACTATCCACCCTATCTAACCCTCTGATTATCTTATATGTCTCTATTAAGTCACCTCTCCTCCTCCTTCTCTCCAACGAAAACAACCTCAAGTCCCTCAGCCTTTCCTCGGAAGACCTTCCCTCCATACCAGGCAACATCCGAGTAAATCTCCTCTGGAAGTATGGGGTGAAGGTGATTTAGAGCTTTGAATCAGAAATTGGCTAGCTGAAAGAAGACAGAGGGTGGTGGTTGATGGCAAATGTTCATCCTGGAGTTTAGTTACTAGTGGTGTACCGCAAGGATCTGTTTTGGGGCCACTGCTGTTTGTCATTTTTATAAATGACCTGGAAGAGGGTGTAGAAGGGTGGGTTAGTAAATTTGCGGATGACACTAAGGTCGGTGGAGTTGTGGATAGTGCCGAAGGATGTTGTAGGGTACAGAGGGACATAGGTAGGCAGCAGAGCTGGGCTGAGAGATGGCAAATGGAGTTTAATGCGGAAAAGTGTGAGGTCATTCACTTTGGAAGGAGTAACAGGAATGCAGAGTACTGGGCTAATGGGAAGATTCTTGGTAGTGTAGATGAACAGAGAGATCTTGGTGTCCAGGTACATAAATCTCTGAAAGTTGCTACCCAGGTTAATTGGGCTGTTAAGAAGGCATATGGTATGTTAGCTTTTATTAGTATGGGGATCGAGTTTCGGAGCCACGAGGTCATGCTGCAGCTGTACAAAACTCTGGTGAGACCGCACCTGGAGTATTGCGTGCAGTTCTGGTCACCGCATTATAGGAAGGATGTGGAAGCTTTGGAAAGGGTGCAGAGGAGATTTACTAGGATGTTGCCTGGTATGGTGGGAAGGTCTTATGAGGAAAGGCTGAGGGACTTGAGGTTGTTTTCGTTGGAGAGAAGGAGGAGGAGAGGTGACTTAATAGAGACATATAAGATAATCAGTGGGTTAGATAAGGTGGATAGTGAGAGTCTTTTTCCTTGGATGGTGATGGCAAACACGAGGGGACATAGCTTTAAGTTGAGGGGTGATAGATATAGGACAGATGTTAGAGGTAGTTTCTTTACTCAGAGAGTAGTAGGGGCGTGGGACGCCCTGCCTGCAACAGTAGTAGACTCGCCAACTTTAAGGGCATTTAAGTGGTCATTGGATAGACATATGGATGAAAATGGAATAGTGTAGGTCAGATGGTTTCACAGGTTGGCGCAACATCGAGCGCCGAAGGGCCTGTACTGTGCTGTAATGTTCTAATTCTAATTCGAAAAAGACTGTCAGAGAACTTCCTGCATCCAGTCCTGACCCTGTCACACTCAGCAGCTGCTCACCCAGACCCCACTCTCATCAACACTTAACATTGTTACCGAGACCCTTCAAATACTGTTGATAAAAGGCAGAAAAGGTCAAAGTTAATCACAGCTGTATTGAGTAGAACAACATTTAATATCTTCTCACTGTCTCTCGGTAACCACGAGACATAGGTTTTCTTATTTGGTTCCTTTGATTTTTCTTGTTCCTGATTGACCAATATTCCAAACCTTGGATCAATCCTCCTGCTTACGTCATGTCCCAGTCTCAGTTACAAGCAACACAACGACACAAACACTCCGAAACATACAACATGGTCACACATTCCTTCAGTGAGATTAATGTCGAGCTGTTTTCCAGGTTGAATGCAACTGTGAACAAATTTGTATCAAAGAAGTTGCCTTTGGACTATCAGCACTGAATTTCTGTACAAGGAGGAACAGCCATTCCAAACTCACATCCTTCACAAAGGCTGTTTTCTCCTGTGACTGAAATTCATCATGAAATTTGAATTCTAAGTTCAGGTGACACTGATGTAAATGTTGATGTGGAAACTGATAAAGCCCATCACTAATGCAAAATAAGGCTTGGCTGGGAGTTGAACGCACAATTGCCTGTTTATTAGATGGGTGCTTTAACCACCTAAGCTACAAAGCCAGTTCACAAATGGTGCTACAATTGAAATCAGAGGTGGTTACTATTTATTCTTATACCACTTTTCCACAGGTCACAACAAAAAATTTCACTTTTCCCACTTACTGATAGAGTCAATCAAATACTCTATTTTTCACAGAATAGAAGACACTGACCAGGTTTCTTTAATGAACAACAAAATTATCAGTTTCTTATCGACCAAGATTTAACTAGTCATGAATTAAAGTATAAATACTCAGGTGGAAATTTTAAAAGTTCCCTTTTTACCTGAACCGACTTTTAAAGTCCCTTTCTTACCTCAGCCTCACACACGCACACACACATACACCGGTTAACTGAAAAAAATAAAAGGGATTATTTTTTACAATTCAGAGCTCTGTTAAAGACAAAAAAAAACACTTGGACTGATTACTTGCTCATTTAAGAACAAAACAGCAGATGAGATATGTTGTTCCAAAACTGGCGTAAAGTCTAATTTCCGAGTATACGTAGACAGGCCACTAGGGTCTTTTAGAACAGTTTTTTAGAGGCAGTGTTGAGAATTAATTTTAGCAGCCTTTCTTCAAAGACAGGAGATGAGATGAATTGACACAGTGAACTTCTCACAGTCTTTTAAAGATTTGCTGCAAAACAAGCTGGGTTGTGGTCTTCTCTCCTTCCTTGACACTTCTTCAGACTAACTTTATCAGCTGCTCACTCCAGAAGGTAAAATACACTGACTGCTGCAAACAAAAGCTTGTGATTTTGTGAGCTATAGGTTATTGCAAGTCTCTCTGGCTGTGTTTTTTTCTGTTGATTTTGCACTCAGGTTCTTTCTGAATCCATGTGTTTGCAGATCTTTGTGAGTGAGAGACATGGAGATGTGCTTAAAGATTTCCCAATAAATTATTCATATCTCAGTCTTGCTCCGAACTTTGTACAAACACATTAATGTGGGAATCACACATATCAAGCCATCAAACCTTTCCACTAAACATTGAAAGGTGACAGTGTATATTGTGACGAGGTTCCATTTATTCAGACACATCTGGTGTAAAAGTATCAGTGATCGAGACGTGACTCACACAGGTAATGTATTTGTATATTATATTACATAATGATGTAAATAAACAATTCCTTGCACTTGCCACGCTTGGTGTATATTTTCTCTGCTGATGCCCCCTGAATATCTTTGAGAAAATGGTGATGAGGATGAGATAAAAGTCTGTAAATATAGGCAGCAAACAGCAGCAGGGACTGAAGTGAACAAGATCAGCCAGCTCCTGGTGACCTACCTGTTCGGATGGTGGAGAATTTGGGTGGATTGTGTAAAGCCTGGGCCACACACTGTCTCCTCAGTTGAATGAGATGTTGCAGGGTCTTAGTGTGCATCAGATTCAAAGTGATTATTTGGGACAATATGGCTGAACTCATGGGATATATCGGAAGGCTAGGAACATATGAAAGGGCTCGAGAACGATGTAGTTGATATATTGAAAGAATGGACATGTTTTTCAGAGCTAATAACATATTGGAATGTGAAGATGAAAATAAAGAGGTCAAGACTCAGAATGAGGCAATTCTTGAGGGCAAGAAAGCAATTTTGCGAATGGAAATTAGCCTGGAAGTGTATGACATGCTAACAAAGCTTCCTGCTCCTATCAAGGCAAAAGATGTGCCATTCAAAACAATCATCACCAAGTTGGAGGAACATTTCAACCCTCAGCCACTAGAGATCACGGCAAGCTAGAAATTTTGAACCAGAAAGCAGAAAACTGGTGAAACAGTTGGTGAGTACATTGTGGCACTGAAGAATTTATCACTACATTGCAACTTTGGCACATTCTTAGACTGTACATTATGAGACAGATTTGTGCTTATATTGGTGGATGAGAAAAGATACTAAACACACAAAATCCTACATTTGAGCTAACGTGTAAGATTGCTCTTTCCATGGAGATTGCATCAAAGAATGCTCGGGAATTTCATCCTGTGCCAGTGATAATAACACACTTCAGGGGAACTTCAAAAAACTAGTAAAATGGGCTTTCACATGGCAGATAAAATTTACACAGAAAATTGTGAAGAGATACAATTTGGGAGGAAGAATAAGGAGAGGCCATATAAATGAAATGGTACTATTCTAAAATGGGTGCAGGAACAAAGTGACAATGTACTCCAATCTTAGAAGGTTTGAAAAGGCTTCAAAGAGCAAACAGGACACTTGGCTTTATTAATAGAGGCATAGAGTAAAAGTAAATAAGTTATGATAAACCTTTATAAAATACTGGGTCTGAATGGCCTACTCCTGTACCTCCACAGAAAGCTTCCATTCCAGGTTTACACACACTTGTCAGGATCACTCTCCACAGATCCCACCACTCCAGGCTCGGACACCCTCTTCAGGATCACTCTCCATAGATCCCACCACTCCACGCATGGATATCTCCCTCACGATCAGATCACAGGTCCTTAGTCCTACCACATCCAGTCATGAATGGAGGTGGACAGATGAGATGAGGAGGCTCCAAAAACATCCCCATCCTCAATGATGCTGGAGCCAAAGCTGAAGCATTTCTAACAATCTTCTGTCAGAAATTGCTCAGTGGATGATTCATCTCGGCCTCCTGAGGTCCCCAGCATCACAGTTTCCAGTCTCCAGCCAATTCGATTCACTCCACATGATAGTCAGAAACAGCTGAAGTCACTCGATACAGCAAAGACTATGGGCCCTAACAACATCCCGGTTCCAGTACCGAAGATTTGTGCTCCAGAACTAGCTGCGCCCTCAGCCAAGCTGTTCCAGTAGAGCTACAACACAGGCATCTACTGGACAATGTGGAAAATTGCCCAGGTGTGCCCTGTCCGTAAAAAAAAGCAGGACAAATCCAATCTGACCAATTGCCGCCCCATCAGTCTACTACCAATCATCAGCAAAGTGATGGAAGATGTCACCAACAGTGCTATCAAGCACCAGACACTTAGAATTCCTTAGGAACTTTTTTCCAATTATTTCTGAGGACCTGCTCACCGATGCTCAGTTTGGGTTCCGCCAGGACCACTCAGTTCCTGACCTCATTATGGCCTTGGCCCAAATCTGGGCAAAAGAGCTGAATTCAGGAGGTGAGATGAGGTAACAGTGACTGCTCTTGCCAAGGGCATCAAGGAGCCCTTGCAAAATTGAAGTCAATGTCAATCAGGGAAAAACTCTCCACTTGTTGGAGTCATACCTAGCGCAAAGGAATCTGGCAGCTCAAAACTGGGCATCCATGAGGCACTGTGGGCCATCAGCAGCAGCAGAATTGTAGTTAAACACAATATGTTACCTCATAGCCTGACATATCCCTCACTCTACCATTACCATCAAGCCAAGGGAACAATAGTGGTTCAATGAAGTGTGCAGGAGGGCATGTCAGGAGCAGCACCAAGCAGACCTAAAAATGAGGTGTCAACCTGGTGAAGCTGCAACACAGGATTACTTGCATGTCAAACAGCGGAAGCAGCATGCAATAAGCAGCACTTACACAGTCATAACCTGCTCATCGATGCTCAGTTTGGGTTCCGCCAGAGCAACTCAGTTCCTGACCTTTATATGGCCTTGGCCCAAATATGGGTAAAAGAGCTGAATTCCGGAGGTGAGGTGAGGTAACAGTGACTGTTCTTGCCAAGGGCATCAAGGAGCCCTTGCAAAATTGAAGTCAATGTCAATCAGGAGGAAACTCTCCACTGGTTGGAGTCATACCTTGCGCAAAGGAATATGGTGATGGTTGTTGGTGGCCAATCATCTCAGTCCCAGAACATTGCTCAAGAGTTCCTCAGGGTCACGTCCTAGGCCCCAACCATCTTCAGCTGCTTCATCAGTGACCTTCCCTGTATCATAAGGTCAGAAGTGGGGATGTTCACTGATGATTGCAAAATGTTCAGTCGCATTAGCAACTCCTCAGATACTAAAGCAGTCCATGTCCACATTTGGAGAGACCGGGACAACATTGGGCTTGGGCTGATAAGTGGCAAGTAACATACATGCCACAAAAAGGTGGCTCTGTGGTGCAATGGATCGCATGTTGAACTTCGAAATGATGAGAAAAATTACCTTGATAGGTTGTGGGTTCGAATCCCACCAAAGTCAGATTTTAGGGTGGCGCAGTGGTTAACACCGCAGCCTCACAGCTCCAATGACCCGTGTTTGTTCCTGGGTACTGCCTGTGCTGAGTTTGCTGGTTCTCCCGGTGACCGTGTGGGTTTTTGCAAATCATGTGAGGATTCCTTTGCAGTAGAGAAACAAGCAGAATACAGAAAGTGCAGAGGAGAGCTGAAAAAGGAAATGAGATCAGCAAGAGAGTGTATGAGAACAGATTAGCAGGTCACATAACTGGGAACACTGAAGTCTTTTACCAACATATGGACAGTCAATGAAAGGGTGGGTCAATTAGAGATCCTGTGGAGGCAGAGGGTGTGGCTGAGGTACTAATTAAGTACATTTCATCTGTCATCACAAAATAAGTGGATGCTGCAAATGTCACAGTAAAGGAGGAGGTTGTGGAGAATTTGGAGGGGATGAAAATAGATAAAGAGGAGACAATTACAAGGTTAGCAGTGCTCACAGTGGAAAAGTCACCCGGTCTGGATGGGCTGCATCCTGGGTTGCTGAGGGAAGTAAAGGTGGAAATAGCGGAGACTCGAACCACAATCTTTCAATCCTCCTTGAATATGGGAATGATGCCAGAGGACTGGAGGATGCAGGTAAGCTTGGGTAGTTCGATCTCAGTTTAACTTGACCGTTTTTATAATGTATCCATTGTAATAACGAACAAGGTTAAGAAAGCTATTTTATAATTAACACATGACCAAAGGAGCCATTTTGTGTTCAGTACTAACGTTTATATCCTGTATAATTAATGAGTAGCTACCCATCATGAAACAGATGATTGTAAAAGTAATGAACCATGATTGAGTTATAATTAATGAATCAATAATCATTTTAGAGAGAATGGGTTTTCATTTAAAGTTAGTTCAATCTAATTACTGTGAGTTTCTGTGTCTTTGTGGGAAAGGGCAGTTTCAGCGAAATGTATTTAAACAATGGACCTTTCTCGGACCCCTGATAAAACCCATGGTATGGTACATCGTGACCTTCAGGAGTCTCGATTTAATGAATAGGCAACTTGTTTCAGATCAGATTGGGAGACAGTGTGAAACCACTCCATTGTACTCATGTCTGAGATTCTGAGGACAGGTGGCTCTTAGTGGAAGACATCATTAAGAACTAATTAAATGTACCGAGCAACAGATAGGAGCAATTATTATTTTACAAGGCGGTGTGATGGCCATCCAGGGGTTAAAAGTAGGGATCTTGTAAGGTTTCAGTGTGCAGGAACACTAGAAGATCTCAGGGGTAAAGGCTCAGATCATCATCCAAGTTCTCCACCTGACGAGGGATCTAGGCTGGACAAAGAGGACCGTGACACTCTGAGACCAAGCTCGACCAGTCCACACACCTGCTAGAGCTGTAAAGTTATATTGTCCAAGTTTGTTAAATATAATTTTACTTTCAATTATTAAGTACTATTTTACTCTCAATAAATGTTCAGGACTTATTAATCAATTATCCTGTTGCCTTAATTGGTTAAAGTCATACCCAAAGAGATTGTCCACAATAGACTTTCCAGAATTGAAAGATACATCTGCAAGGATTGCTAATTTTACAGCCCTGTTTAAAAAGGGAGATAAACCCAGGAACTACAGACCAGTTAGTCTAAAGTCGGTGGTGGGGAAAATTTTAGAGACAATTATCCAGGAGAAAATTAACTGTCACTTGGTAGAACATGGGCTAATAAATGACAGCCAGTACAGATTGGTTAACAGAAGATTGTGTCTGAAATAATTAATTCATTTCTTTGATGAAGTTTCACAGAGAGTTGACCAGGGTGGTGAGGTTGATGGTGTGTGTCTGGACTTCAAAATTGTGTTTGAAAAAGTACCATAAAATAGACTTGTTAACAAAATTGGAGCAGATGGGATTAAAGGGGCAGTGGCAGTGTAGATACAAAATTGGCTGAGGGGCAGAAAGCATAAAGTAGGGTGAATGCTTGTTTTTCAGAATGGAGGGACTAATACAGTAATGTCACTGTTGTTGTAGTGTGTGCAGTGTCTGACCCTGAGCTGTTTTAGGGTGGGGGCTGTTTGTGATGTTCCTGTGGGGTGTATTATCATCAGGGTATCTCTCTGAGCTGTCACAGGGATGGGGCAGTGTGTGATATCCTTGTGCATGTCATGCAGGCCCACTGGCTTGCGGTTCCATCCTGATGCCAAGAAACAGAGCCCCATCGATGGGCAAAAAGTCTCACTTCTCTTTGGGTGTCTTGAGAGAAAAGCAGGGTTAGGGAGTAAACCTGGATAGTAAATCCGGAGTGGAGTCCTGGAGGCGGTTACCTGTTACTTATCAGGCAGTTTTCCAGCAACTCCTGTCGCAGAGCTGGTACCAAACAGTACTGGTTTTTCCCTTTCCTTTGGACAATACTAGCAATGCTGAGAGGGGGTCCTGATGCTCAGGGTCTCCATACTATTTGCCCAGGAGAGGACACTCCAGCTTTGTGGTTAAACATTAACACAACATGGGAAGAAACAGTTACCGATTATAAGCTCTCATTCAATTGGTGTAGAGTATGAGCACCAGGGGTGACTTCCGACGGTGGGAGAGAACATCAGATCTCATTGGATAACTACCACCCACTCCAAGCTGGGCAGCCCCCAGTCAGTTAGTTGCTATCCTGCCACGACCTGCTTACTTCAATGGGTGCTTGGAGCTCAGAGAGTCATTTCTCAACAGGTGGATGGATAATCTATGCACCAGGCAAGACAAACTCAACACAGAAGACACCAGTCCTTCGCATCACAAGCTGGAATGTAAGGACCATGTGTCCTGGCCTCACCGACAATCTTCTGCAGGTTGAAGACACACACAAGACAGCTGTGATGGACAAAGAACTCACAAGACTCAATGTGGACATTGCTGTGCTGCAAGAAACTAGACTCGTTCAAAGTGGATCCCTCAAAGAGAAACACTACACCTTCTTCTGGCAGGGGAAAGCCCAAGAGGCAACTCGTGAGCATGGAGTGGGTTTCACAGTAAAAAACACGGCACTTGCGATGAGTGAACCACCCACAGTAGGCTCAGAGAGACTTCTTACTTTTCACTTGTCAATAAGTGTGGGCCCAGTTAATCTCATGTGCATCTATGTCCCGACACTCACCTCCACCCCAGATGTCAAGGATCAATTCTCTGTGACACTTGACACTGCCATCAGTAGAATTCCCAGCACTGAGGGACTGTACCTTCTAGGAGACTTCAACACAAGCTTGGATACTGACTATAGCTTGGCCAATGAGCATAGAGCACCAGGGGATTGGCAAGATCAACAAAAATGGACAGAGGTTTCTGGAGCTATGCTGTCACCATGGACTCTGTGCGATGAACAGCTACTTCCAGGTCAAGCTGTGCTACAAGGTGTCCTGGAGACATCCGAGATCACGCCACTGGCACCAGCTAGACCTTATCATCACCAGACATAACACCCTCAGCAGTGTCCTCATCACTCGCAGCTATCACAGCGCTGACTGCGACACTGATCACTCCCTGGTGTGTAACAAGGTCAGGCTTCAGACAAGGAAGCTTCATCCATCCATGAAGAAAGGTCATCCTCTGATCAACACTTGCCGAATCACTGATCCAGAAAGGACACAGGAGTTCCTCAACATCCTCGATCAGGCTCTTTCAAACAACAATGCTCAAGGCCTCAGTGCAGTGTCAAAGTGGAATCATCTGCACACCACCATCTATAACTCTGCACTCACTGTGTATGGGAAAAGAGATGGGAGGAATGCTGACTGGTTTGAGGCTTATTGGACTGAAATAGAGTCAGTTATTGCAACTAAGAGGAGAGCCCTCATGAACTACAAACCAGTCCCCAGCAAACAACATCTAGATGCTCTCAGAGCTGCCAGAAACAAGTCTCTGCAGACTGCTCGGCCCACCTCCTTCTGGAATGTGTCTTTGCAAAGCAGGTGTGGAAGTGATGCAGTGGTTTTTGTCGAGGTTCATCCCAAGCAGCTCGGTAACTCAGGAGTCTGTGCTCTACGGCTGTTCCCAGGGACGCACACTGAGACAAACATCAACTGCTGCTGGAACACTATCAATTTGGTGAAAGACGCCCTTTGGTCTGCCAGAAACTTGCTGGTCTTCCAGAGCAAAGAGTTGTCCACGACCGAATGTTGCAGACTGGCACATTCCAAGGTCCAGGACTACGTGCTGAGGGACGCACTAAAGCTTGGGGCAGCCGCAGCAAAGGCTCAATGGGGAAAGACAACTGTGTAAGGTCCCCCCACCAAGCTGAACTGAGGAGCTGGATCCATGGGAAACCACTTGAACTGTATTGGGAAAATTTTCATTTGCTGTAAAATGTAAAAATGTATATGGCATGACAAATGAAATGGAAGGGTTGTGAGGCAACTCATGATTGTATTGAAGGAAACTGATCTCCCTTGCGCTGTTTGCATTTTTTGACTTGGTGCTGTTTGAAACTGTTTGGTGATGTATTTTTTACAGATTTTTTATGAATAAAGTATATTTTGGAAATTTAGAAGAACTGCTCGGCACTGCACCAATCAATACTGGTTAAAACTCTGCAGCAGCATACAATCTGCTGCTGAATCCGGGGATGCTGGAGGGATGTATGAAGGAATTAAGAAAGCAATGGGACCAGCAGTAACTAAATCAGCACCTTTGGAGACAAAGACAGGGGTGATCATCACTGAACCTAACAAGCAGATGGAAAGGTGAGTGGAGCATTACCTTGAACTCTACATAACGGAGAACATTGTCATTGAAGTAGCTCTCAGCGCCATTCCAGACTTCCCTGTCATGGAGGAGCTGGACAGTGACCCCACCATAATAGAGCTCAACAAGGCCATTGACCGTCTTGCCAATGGTAAAGCGCCGGGAAATGATGGTATTCCACCTGGAATCATCGAAAGTGCAAAAGCGGCACAGCTGTAGCATCTCCATGAACTTCTGTGTCTCTGTTGGAAGGAGAGATCTGCGCCTCTCAACATGCGTGATGCAAACATTGTCACCTTGTCCAAAAATAAGGGGGAATCGCAGTGACTGCAGAAATTACCAAGGCATCTCCTTGCTAAGTATTGTGGGGAAGGTCTTTGCTCACATTGCTCTGACCAGATTGCAGACCCTGACATCACACATCTATCCTGAGTCTCAGTGCAACTTCAGAGCTGGTAGATTGACAGTTGACATGGTTTTCACACTTCGGCAGTTACAGGAGAAGTACTGTGAACAGTACAGAGCACTCTACATTTTCTTTATAGACATCACCAAGGCCTTGGATCTTGTCAGCAAAGAAAGACTCTTCAAACTGCTATGGAAACAAGGCTGCCCTCCTGAACTCTTGGGCCTCATCGCTTCTTTCTACGAAAACATGCACAGTTCCGTCAGTTACAATGGAGCAACATCAGACGCTTTCACGATCAGCAGTGGGATAAAGCAGGTTGCGTCCTGGTGCCAACTCTCTTCGGATCATAGGAGGAGGCCATTCAGCCTGTCCAGCCTGCTCTGTCATTCAATGATCATGGCTGATCATCTACCTCAACACTGCTTTCCCATGCTATCCCCATATCCCTTGAAGTCATGAGTATCAAGATTTCTATCAATTTCTGTCTTGAACATGCTCAATGATTGAACTTCCACATACCCCTGGGGTAGAGAATTCCAAAGATTCACCACCCTCTGAATGAAGAAATTCCACCCATCTCAGTTTTAAATGGCCTATCCCTTATTCTGAGACTATGTCTCCTGGTTTTGGACTCACCAACCAGGGCAAACATCCTGTCTACATCCATACTGTCACACCCTGTAAGAATATTGCAAGTTTCAATGAGATCACCTCTCACTCTTCGAAACTTTAAGGAATACAGGCCCAGTTTCTTCATAAGACAATCCCACTATCCCAGGGATTCATCTGGTGACCCTCTGCTGCACTCCCTCTATGGCAAGTATATCCTTCCTTAGATAAGGAAGCCAAAACGGGACACAATACTCCAGCGCGGTCTCACCAAGGCTCTATACAATTGCAGCAAGGCATCTTTACTCCTGTACTCAAGACCCTTTGTGTGAAGGCCAACATACCATTTGCCTTCCTAATTGATTGCTGCACCTGCATGTGAGCTTTTAGTGTCTCATGAACAAGGACACCCAGGTCCCTTTGGACATTAACACTTCTTAAGCTCTCACCATTTAATAAATATTCTATCTTTCTGTTTATTCTACCAAAGTGGATAACTTCACATTTATTCACATTATATTCCATCTGTCATGTTCTTTCCCATTCACTTAGCCTCTCCAAGACCCCTGGAAACCTCCTTGTAACCTCCTCACAACTCACATCCTTTATAATTGGCATATTCTTCTCCATGCTGCTATTTTACAGTTTCAGTGACTCAGATGGGGGTGTCCACCTGCATACCAGAGCTGACGACAAGCTGTTCAACTTGGCAAGACTGCACGCCATGACCAAAGTGGGTAAGTTCCTAGTCCATGAGTTGCTGTTTGCTGATGACGCTGTGCTAACATCCCAAAATGAAGTTCACTTGCAGCATCTTGTATATCGCTTCTCCCTGGCCTGCAAGGAATTTGGACTGACGATCAGCATCAGGAAGATCAAAGTTATGGGCCAGGACGTAGAGACTCCACCTTCCATCAACATTGACAACCTCACTTTGGAGGTTGTCAACAGCTTCACATACCTTGGATCAACAATCACCAGCAATCTGTCCCTTGATACTGAAATCAGCACCAGGATTTCCAATGCTGCAGCTGTCATGTCAAAGTTGAGAAGACAAGTGTGAACCGACAGCAAACTGATCGAAAATATAAAGCTCTGCGTGTACCAGGCTTGTGTTCTCAGCACCCTCCTTTATAGTAGAGAAGCATCAACAACTTATGCAATTCAGGAAAAGCAGCTGAACAGCTTCCACCTCCACTGTCTCAGATGGATATTGGGCATCTCCTGGCAGGACAGAGAGCCGAATGTGGAAGTACACCAGCGTGCAGGGATCTGCAGCATGTTTGCCCTCTTGAGTCAGCGGTGACTCTGTTGACTGAGTGATGTGTGCTGAATGGATGACGGTCGCTTTGCCAAAGACACGCTCTTTGGTGAGCTTGCTATCAGCACGAGACCAACAGGTCACCCACGTCTGTGATACAAGGACATCTACAAAGCGAGATCTCAAGCTGACTGGGATTGGAGTCGATGCATGGGAAGTCCTTCCTGCTGACTGGAATTCCTGGAGAAAGGCATTCAGGAAGACCATGGGAAAAGCAGAGGACAAAAGAAATGACCATTTGGGGGGAAAGAGAGCCCAGAGGAAGGGAAAATTATCAGTCGACCTTGGGCCAATGATATTCATCTGTACCAGCTGCGGAAGGGATCATCACTCGCGAGTCGTCCTCTACAGCCACAACAAACGATGTTTAATACAGAAGTGACGTACACCCCGGGTGTAGCCCATCGTCTTCCGAGACGGACGATTGCCTATTACTATTACAACTACAGCTACAACTACATGAGCAAGTCAGAGGCTGGGAACTCTGCGGCGACTAACTCACCTCTTGACTCGCCAAAGCCTGCCCACCATCTACAATGCACAAGTCAGGAATGTGATGGAATACTCATGCCTGGATGAGTGCAGCTCCAACAACACTCAAGAGATTGACACCATCGGGTCAAAGCAGCCCACTTGATTGGCACCCCATCCACCACCTTAAACATTCATTCCCTCTAGCACCAGTGCAGAGTGGCAGCAGTGTGTAACATTTACAAGATGTACTGCAGCAACTTGCCAAGCCTCTTTCAACAGCACCTTCCAACCCACAAACTCAGCCACCTAGAAGGATAAAGGTAGCAGACGCATGGGAACATCACCACCTTCAAGTTCCCCTCCAAGTCACACACCATCCTGACTCGGCATTAGACTGCCATTCCTTCACTGTTGCAGGGTCAAAAACCAGGAACACCCTCCCAAAAAGCACTGTGGAGGTGCCAGAGGACTGAACAGTGGCAAATGTGACTTCCTATTTCAACAAAGGGTGTAAGGACAATCCAGGTAACTACAGGCCAGTTAGATTAACAGCAGTGGTGAGTAAGGTTTTAGGAACAATAATTAGGGAAAAAATCAACAGTCACTTGGAGAGATTTGAATTAATTGAGGAGAGTGAGCATGGATTAATAAATGGGAGTTCATGCTTGACTAACTGCATTTTTTGATGAACAAACAGGAAGATGATGAATTTTAAGACAGGATGGATGGTTGGATTAAGAATGGATGATCAGGTACCACATAAAAGGGTGGTTAACAAAATTGAGGTTCATGGAATAGGAGACTCCCCGTCCAATTGGATAGAAAATTGCCTTAAGGACAGAAAATAGCGAGTCGTAGTAAATGGTTCTTTGTCAGACTGGAGGATAGTCGACAGTGGGTGTTCTCCAATGGTCACTGCTCGAACCACTGCTTTTTCTGCTATATATAAATGACTAGGATCTTGGAATATAGTGTAGTATCTCAAAATATGCCGATAACACCAAACCTAGAAGAGTGGTAAACAGTAACTGCCTGCAACAGGACAGTGATAGGCTAGCAGAATGGGCAGACAGGTGGCAGATGGAATTTAATAGTGACTCGTGTGAGGTGATGCACTTTGGCAGAAGGAACAGGGAGAGGAAATATATACTTAATGGCACAGTTCTAAAGAGAGCTAAAAATACTATTCTTTGTAAGTGGCTTGTTGGTCTGGGGGTATGTTTTTCACTTTGGGTGTGTGATTGGATAGCATGTGAAAGGTCCTGTTTTCAAATCCTGCATGACTCCTACTTCATTTGTGTTTTTAGTTGAAGGTCATCGATTGGTTGCAGCCTTACAAAAAGCGGAGTTGACTTTCACACGGAGCCTGTTTGAGGACCAGAGAACTGGATTCCAATAGCCTGTTGACAAAATTGAAATGAACGAAATGTACAGATTGCCAAGTGTGTGTATGAAGGTGAAGCAGTAACTGAGAGCTGGATCCAAAAACAACACGACTGGGTTCTGGTATGGAATGGAATTCTTCAGTGTTTCTGTTGTTTGTCTTGGATTAACTCATCGATTTTTTGTTTTTCACTTTGCCGATGCGTTTGAATAATTGTGGATCCTTCTTCAGGGTATTTTCTTTCACCAGGTAGTTCTGCTCTCTGATGATGTTGATTGTAATCAGCTTCAACTCGCTGATAGTTTTGGAAGTGAGCAGATTTCCTTTGCTTGAGTCTACGACATGTAACTCAATCTGACATGTGGATCCATGGGAGGATTTGAAAGCCACCCCAGCGTCGGAGCATACAGTTGCATCCATCCAATAAGAGACTGAGTAGAAGTGATAGTTCAGTCAGTCAAACATGAGACGTTTAATCTCAGGGTTGTGAGTTTGAGTACCATTCTGTTTCTCCATTTTTTTAGGCTTCATTAGCAGAGAGTACAAGGAGTGTTTGAAATGAAATTCAACAACAGTATGAGAAAGCCTCACTTTGATTCGGGAATCTTATCTCTCTGCAGCATCTCGCTGTGAAAAATTGAACTTTATCTCATTTCATTCTCAGCTCAGGGACAGTGCGGCTCAGTGGGACTTCTGGCTGACTCCCGCTTCACAATCCATCAGTGCTGAGAAAGCAATGGGGAATATTACTCACATGTTGTGTTCTGTAACCTTTCAGAAACAATTGAATTATGTATTTTCTTCCAAAACATTCATTCTCAGTCCTGGGAAAAATAGAGTATATGATTGACTGTATCGGTAAGTGGGAAAAGTTAAAATATGTTGTGACCAGTGGAGAAATGGGATGAGAATAAATAGTAGCAAAATACTGCAGATGCTGGAAATCTGAAATAAAAACAAGAAATGCTGGAACCACTCAGCAGGTCTGGCAGCATCTGTGGAAAGAGAAGCAGAGTTAACGTTTCAGGTCAATGACCCTTCTTTGGAAGTTCCGAAGAAGGGTCACTGACCCGAAACGTTAACTCTGCTTCTCTTTCCACAGATGCTGCCAGACCTGCTGAGTGGTTCCAGCATTTCTTGTTTTTATTTGAGAATAAATAGTGCCCTTCTCCAATTTCAACTGCACAAACACTTTCAATCTGGCTCAGTAGTTTAGTTGGTTACAGCACCTGTCTAGTAAACAGGAGATCCTGGGTTCAACTCCCAGCAGAGCCTTATTGCAGTGTGCTTTAGAAGTTTCCTAATCAATAATTTTATCGATGTCTTGTGAACTTTGACTTAGAATTCAAATTAGATAATGAATTTCAGTCACAGGAGAAAACAGCCATTGTGAAAGATGTGAGTTTGGAATGGCTGTTCCTCCTTGCACAGAAATTCAGTGCTGATATTTCAAAGGCAACTTCTTTCATAGAAGTTTGTTCACAGATGCATTCAACCTGGAAAACAGCACGACATTAATCTCACTGAAGGAAAGTGTGACCACGTTGTCTGTTTCAGAGTGTTTCTGTCGTTATGTGTTGCTTTCAACCGTGACTGGGACATGACGCAAGCGAGAGGGTTGAGCCGAGGTTTGGAATATTTGTCAGTCAGGAACAAGAAAAATCAAAGGAAGCAAATAAGAAAACCTGTGTCTCATGTGGTTACCGAGAGACGGTGAGAAGATATTAAACTTTGTTCTATTCAATACAGCTGTGATTAACTTTGACCTTTTCTGCCTTTTGCAAACAGTATTTGAAGTGTTTCGGTAACAGTGTTCAGTGGGGTCTGGGTGAGCAGCTGCGGAGTGTAACAGGGTCAGGACTGGATGCAGGAAGTTCTCTGACAGTCTCTCTCTCTCTCTCTCTCTGATGGGTTTGAGTTGATTTTCAACTGGCAGCTGTTGGTGTTTCAATAAATGAAAGAAGTTCCCTCCACCCATTTTTTGGACAGACAGTGTATTCCAAGGATGTAAAGGGTTAATGCTGAAGACAGTGGGATCAACCCCTCCCACTGTCAGAGTGATGATGTAACAGTCACATGAGATGAGGTTTGGGAGAAGAGAGAGCAGCACCAAGGATGCTAGCTCAGGAGGCTTGATGAGTGTGCATATAGTATTGTGTAAATTAGAAAAGAGTTCTTAGTTCTTTCAGCTGGAGATGTGTCCAGAAAATATCGAGAAACTCACAATTTTATTATTCAGGAGTCGAAACACAGATATTAATTCCAAGTGACAGTTCTGGGTTCATTTAACAAAACAAAGGTAGAGAATAATATGACTCACTGATTGAAATCCCCCAGTGAGGAGACAGTTAAACAGGTGATCTGTTGGGGCATCCTTCAATCCAAGGTTTCGGCAGCATTTAATCTCTCTTTTTGGTGAAATTCTTTGTTATTTGCATCTTCTTTTTAATCCAGCTTTGATGGGTGGGTGAAAAAACTCAAAAAAACTGAACAGTTCCATCCTTTCTTTTCTTCCTTCTTCCCTTCTTTCCATCAGTTTCGTTCTTCTGTCCCAGATCAATATCATGATGAGAATCCCAATTTAATCTGCTGTTTTATCCATTCCAATCAAAATTCAACATTCCAATCAAATCTATTTGTTATTCCACAGTGTCTCTCCATGTGTTTTACTCTGTTGTATTCTCTCACAGTCTGTTTGATGATCAATGTTACATCTCACTCTCTGTTCTGGTGAAGATCAGAAGCAGTGATATCTGTTTTCACCACCCACCAAGTCGGCCTGAAGCTGTGCCTCGCCGATCATGTGGAGTTAGGAACATAGGAGCAGGAGTCGGCCATTCAGCCCATTGAGCCTGCCCCACCATTCAATATGATCATGGCTGATCATCCACTTCAATACCCTTTTCCCCACACTTTCCTCATATTCCCTTATGTCATTTGTATTTAGAAATCTGTCAATCTCTGCTTTAAACATATTCAATGACTGAGCTTCCACAGCCCTCTGGGGTAAAGAATTCCAAAGATTCACAACCCTCTGAGTAACAACATTTCTCCTCATCTCTGTCCTGTGTCCTTGGGGGTGCTTTTGCTAACGCTGTTGGGGAGGGTTTAAAATAATGTGGCAGGGGGATGGGAACCAAATGAGGAGGTCAGTGGACAGTAAGGAGGTAGTAACTAAAGCCTGTAAGGAACTAGATAATGAAGTCAGCGTGACTAAGGGGAAGAGTAGGCAGGAAGCAGATGATGAACGCAAAGGGACTGGTGGTCTGAGGTGCATTTGTTTTAATGCAAGAAGTGTAGTAGGAAAGGCAGATGAACTTAGGGCTTGGATTAGTACCTGGGAGTATGATGTTATTGCTATTACTGAGACTTGGTTGAGGAAAGGGCACGTTTGGCAACTAAATATCCCAGGATATCGATGTTTCTGGCGGGATAGAGAGGGAGGTAAAAGGGGTGGAGGAGTTGCATTACTGGTCAAAGAGGATATCACAGCTGTGCTGAAGGAGGGCACTATGGACGACTCGAGCAGTGAGGCAATATGGGCAGAATTCAGAAATAGGAAGGGTGCGGTAACAGTGTTGGGGCTGTACGACAGGCCTCCCAACAGCAAGCATGAGATAGAGGTACAAATATGTAAACAGACTATGGAAAGATGTAGGAGCAACAGGGTGGTGGTGATAGGAGATTTTAATTTTCCCAACATTGACTGGGATTCACTTAGTGTTAGAGGTCCAGATGGAGCAGAATTTGTAAGGAGCATCCAGGAGGGTTTTCTAGAGCAGTATGTAAATAGTCCAACTCGGGAAGGGGCCGTACTGGACCTGGTGTTGGGGAATGAGCCCGGCCAGGTTGTTGAAGTTTCAGTAGGGGACTACTTTGGGAATAGTGATCACAATTCCGTCAGTTTTAGAATACTCATGGACAAAGATGAGAGTGGTCCTAAAGGAAGAGTGCTAAATTGGAGGAAGGCCAACTATACCAAAATTCGGCAGGAGCTGGGGAATGTAGATTGGGAGCAGCTGTTTGAAGATAAATCCACATTTGATATGTGGGAGGCTTTTAAAGAGAGGTTGATTAGCGTGCAGGAGAGACATGTTCCTGTGAAAATGAGGGATAGAAATGGCAAGATTAGGGAACCATGGATGACAGGTGAAATTGTGAAACTAGCTAAGAGGAAAAAGGAAGCATACATAAGGTCTAGGCGGCTGAAGAAAGACAAAGCTTTGGAAGAATATCGGGAATGTAGGACCAATCTGAAACGAGGAATTAAGAGGGCTAAAAGGGGTCATGAATATCTTTAGCAAACAGGGTTAAGGAAAATCCCAAAGCCTTTTATTCATATATAAGGGGCAAGAGGGTAACTAGAGAAAGGATTGGCCCACTCAAGGACAAAGGAGGAAAATTATGCGTGGAGTCAGAGAAAATGGGTGAGATTCTAAACGAGTACTTTGCATCGGTATTCACCGAGGAGAGGGACATTACGGATGTTGAGGTCAGGGATAGATGTTTGATTACTCTTGGTCAAGTCGGCATAAGGAGGGAGGAAGTGTTGGGTATTCCAAAAGGCATTAAGGTGGACAAGTCCCCAGGTCCGGATGGGATCTATCCCAGGTTACTGAGGGAAGCGAGAGAGGAAATAGCTGGGGCCTTAACAGATATCTTTGCAGCGTCCTTAAACACGGGTGAGGTCCCGGAGGACTGGAGAATTGCTAATGTTGTCCCCTTGTTTAAGAAGGGTAGCAGGGATAATCCAGGTAATTATAGACCGGTGAGCCTGACGTCAGTGGTAGGGAAGCTGCTGGAGAAGATACTTAGGGATAGGATCTATTCCCATTTGGAAGAAAATGGGCTTATCAGTGATAGGCAACATGGTTTTGTGCAGGGAAGGTCATGTCTTACCAACTTAATAAAATTCTTTGAGGAAGTGACAAAGTTGATTGATGAGGGAAGGGCTGTCATATACATGGACTTCAGTAAGGCGTTTGATAAGGTTCCCCATGGTAGGTTGATGGAGAAATTGAAGTCGCATGGGGTCCAGGGTGTACTAGCTAGATGGATAAAGAACTGGCTGGGCAACAGGAGACAGAGAGTAGCAGTGGAAGGGAGTTTCTCAAAATGGAGACATGTGACCAGTGGTGTTCCACAGGGATCCGTGCTGGGACCACTGTTGTTTGTGATATACATAAATGATTTGGAGGAAAGTATAGGTGGTCTGATTAGCAAGTTTGCAGACGACACTAAGATTGGTGGAGTAGCAGATAGTGAAGGGGACTGTCAGAGAATACAGCAGAATATAGATAGATTGGAGAGTTGGGCAGAGAAATGTCAGATGGAGTTCAATCCAGGCAAATGCGAGGTGATGCATTTTGGAAGATCCAATTCAAGAGTGAACTATACAGTAAATGGAAAAGTCCTGGGGAAAATTGATGTACAAAGAGATTTGGGTGTTCAGGTCCATTGTTCCCTGAAGGTGGCAACGCAGGTCAATAGAGTGGTCAAGAAGGCATACGGCATGCTTTCCTTCATCGGACGGGGTATTGAGTACAAGAGTTGGCAGGTCATGTTACAGTTGTATAAGACTTTGGTTCGGCCACATTTGGAATACTGCGTGCAGTTCTGGTCGCCATATTACCAAAAGGATGTAGATGCTTTGGAGAGGGTGCAGAGGAGGTTCACCAGGATGTTGCCTGGTATGGAGGGCGCTAGCTATGAAGAGAGGTTGAGTAGATTAGGATTATTTTCATTAGAAAGACGGAGGTTGAGGGGGGACCTGATTGAGGTGCACAAAATCATGAGAGGTATAGACAGGGTGGATAGCAAGAAGCTTTTTCCCAGAGTGGGGGATTCAATTACGAGGGGTCACGAGTTCAAAGTGAGAGGGGAAAAGTTTAGGGGGGATATGCGTGGAAAGTTCTTTACGCAGAGGGTGGTGGGTGCCTGGAACGCGTTGCCAGCGGAGGTGGTAGACGCGGGCACGATAGCGTTTTTTAAGATGTATCTAGACAGATACGTGAATGGGCAGGAAGCAAAGAGATACAGACCCTTAGAAAATAGGCGACAGGTTTAGATAGAGGATCTGGATCGGCGCAGGCTTGGAGGGCCGAAGGGCCTGTTCCTGTGCTGTAATTTTCTTTGTTCTTTGTTCTAAGTGGTTTCCCCCTTATTTTGAAATTGCATCACCTGGTTCTCGACTCCCCAACCAGGAGAAACATCTCAGCTGCATCTACCCTGACTGTCCTTTAAGTATTTTGTGGGTTTCAATGGGATCACCTCTCATTCTTTGAAACTCTAGAGAATACAGCCCGTTTCCCCAATCTCTCTTCATAGGACAGTCCCACCATCCCAGGAACAAGTCTGATGAACCTTTGTTGCACTCCCTCTGTGGCAATAATATCCTTCCTAAGGTAAGGGGACCAAAACTGCACACAGTACTCCAAGTGCGGTCTAACCAAGGTTCTTTACAATTGAAGCAAGAATTCACTATTCCTGTACTCAAATCCTCTTGTGATAAAGGCTAACATACCAATAGCCTTCTTAATTGCTTGCTGCACCTGCATGTTAGCTTTCAGTGACTTATTGTCATGGACACCCATGTCACCCTTATATTCCGTACCTCAGCTAGTAAAGGAAAGGATTCCATATATCTGCTGAACCAGCTTATTGACCTGTCCTGCTACTTCAGGGATCTGTGGACATTCACTCCAACGTCCCTCACTTCCTCTACACCGTTCAGTGTTCTCCCGTTAATTGTGTATTCCTTTGCCTTTTTTTACGTCTGTTCTCGCTGTTCCCTGCTCTCCGAGTGAACTCTTGCTCCCTCTCTCTCCTGGGCTCTTTATGCTCCACTTCGCTTTCACTGTTTCCCGCTCTCTTAATGTATCAATATTTGTTTGCCTTGCGTTTAATTTAAAATATGGATTAACTGTATTTTACAGTTGTAGGTTTTATTTGGTAGTCCTGTACAAGTTGTGGATTGGTATTTAATATTTAGCTCTGTGAAAACGAGGGGCGGCACAGTGGCGCAGTGGTTAGCACCGCAGCCTCACAGCTCCAGGGACCCGGGTTCGATTCCGGGTACTGCCTGTGTGGAGTTTGCAAGTTCTCCCTGTGTCTGCGTGGGTTTTCTTCGGGTGCTCCGGTTTCCTCCCACAAGCCAAAAGACTTGCAGGTTGATAGGTAAATTGGCCATTATAAATTGTCACTAGTATAGGTAGGTGGTAGGGAAATATAGAGACAGGTGGGGATTAGATTAGATTAGATTAGATTAGAGATACAGCACTGAAACAGGCCCTTCGGCCCACCGAGTCTGTGCCGAACATCAACCACCCATTTATACTAATCCTACACGAATCCGATATTCCCAACAAACATCCCCACCTGTCCCAATATTTCCCTACCACCTACCTATCCGCCCGGATGTTTGGTAGGAATATGGGATTAGTGTAGGGTTAGTATAAATGGGTGGTTGATGGTCGGCACAGACTCGGTGGGCCGAAGGGCCTGTTTCAGTGCTGTATCTCTAATCTAATCTAATAACTTTCAATCTTATACATGGGCTGGTCTGCAAGCTCCAAGTCCTTCATTTTGTAGTAATGGAATTGATACTGTATCTTTCAGTCTTAATCTCTGTGGGATTTTTGAACTGGTATGTAATGCATAGCTCGGTCTCACGTCTGATGTACATTATTGGGATTCAAAGGATGATAGGAAATAGGGGCATTAGGCCATTCAGCCCATCGAGCCTGCTCCAACATTCAAACAGATCGTGGATGATCATCTACCTCTACGCCATTTTTCCCTGCTATCTCCATATCCCTTGATCTTGTTAGTATTTAGAAATCTATCGATTTATGTCTTGAATATGTTCAATGATTGAGGCTCCACAGCCCTCTGGGATAAAGAATTCCACAGAGTTCCCACCCTCTGAGTAAAGAAATTCCTGCTCATCTCAGTCTCAAATGGCCTGTCCTTATTCTGAGACTGTATCTCCTTGTTCTAGAATGACCAGACAGAGGAAACATCCTCTCCATATCTACCCTGTCACGCCCTGTAAGAATTTTGTAAGTTTCAATGAGATCACCTTTCATTCTTCGAAACTCCAGAGAATTTCGGCCCAGTTTCTGCAGTCTCTCATCATAAGACAATCCCACCATCCCAGGGGATTAGTCTGGTGAATCTCCGTTGCACTCTCTCCATGACAAGTCTATCCTTCCTTAGATAAGGAAACCAAAATTGTACAGAATATTCCAGGTGCAGTCTCATTTAGACTTTATACAATGAAGCAATACATGATTAACCATGTACTCAAATCCCCTTTCAATGAAGACAACATACCATTTGCATTCTTAATTGCTTTCTGCACCTGCACACTAGCTTTTCGTGTCTCATGAACAAGGACACCCAGGTCCCTTTGGACATCAACACTTCCCAACCTCTCACCATTTAAGAAATACTCTGTCTTTCTGTTTATTCTACCAAAGTGGAGAACTTCACACTTATTTACATTATATTCCATCTGCCATGTTCTTGCCCATTCACTTACCCCGTCCAAATCCCCTTGAAGCCTCCTTGCATTCATTCTGTTCATTTCAATCAGGCAAATTTTGTCTGTTCAATTTCAAGTTTTATATTTAAAATGTGGCCATGGTGACAGAGTTTATTTAGATCTGATAGTGAGTTTGTTTTTGGACTGTGATTGATGTATCAACCTATCACCTGTATTGAATTGGAGTGAAATAGAAACAACTTCTGTCTCTCCCGCTGTTGTTTGACTGTTGGATTGAAAATGTGTCTCTTGACTTTGGGATCAGTGTCTGTCTGACTACTTCTTTTGTTTGTTCCAGTGGAACTGATGAGCTGGCAGTATCTCTGTGCTTTGGGAGTGATCCTGTACCTACTGTGTGTTGGAACGAGCTCGCTGCACTTTTCCTTGTGTCCAAGAATCACCACATCCATTCAGGTTCCTTCATGTATTTTCCTGCAGGAATGAAAGAACTGGTGAGGTAGAAGATACAAAAGCGATCAATGTAATCGTCCCAATAATAATCATTATGAACAATCACAAAATGAAAACCAGGAACACAAACAGTGTCAGTGTCTGACTCCACTGCAGTACTGTAACATTCAGCTTCTGTTTACCAGGTGTTTGCAGTGGTTTTACAACAAGTTTGTGACATTCAGAAAGAACACAAGCCCTGCACTGCTCAATGACTGGGACTGTCCGATAGAGCAGTGACCTTTACACAGTCACATTTCTATTTCAACGGAAAACAAGCAGCCACTATTGAAAATGTGCCTTTCACACTTCTCACCTGGTGTCTGCAATAAATGCTCTTTGTCTAACTGTCCACATCGTTATTTTGCGGCTATTTTTCCGCCACTGTTCACGATCCAACAAACAGTGAGAGACTGGAACTAAAGCAGGAAAATTCCCTCTCCTTTGGGTGGTGAAATTGTCAGTGATTTTCAATAGTGATTTCTTCCCATTGTGTCTCCCTGAGCCTGTACAGACACTGTCCGAGAATGAACTCTCCCTTCCCCGTGTCCCCGGCTCACTCCATGTTCCGGGAGCAGCTCCTGCTCCACAGTGTCTGTTCCAAACACTCCCCGACTCCCCCTCAACTTCCCACCACTCAATGCTAATCTCTGAGCACATCTGCGGACACGCTCCCAAAGCAGTGGCTGCTGGAAGCAGATGCTGTTTGTTCCCTTCCCCCGGGCCCGGGAAGTCTCCATTAGCAGCTGATTTAAAGCATCTTCCCCTGATTGAGTGAATGGCCTCACAGACTGGGTTGGGGAAAGGCTGCGCATGCACTCCACTCCTCATTGTGACGTCACACTGGGGGCGGGGCTGCATCGCGCATGCGCAGATCCCTGCTGCAATTCAGCACTCAAACATCAATGGGAACTTTCCCCATTTCACCCTCATCAAAGTCCCAAAGAAAGTGAAGAGGGGCTTGGACTGGAGGGAGGGAGGGGCGGGGTAGGGGGAACCTAGAACCCAGAAAGCTGCCCACTTGCCCCATTTAGATGCTCAATTTGCGGTCATTCCCTGCAGGGGGTTTGTTATTATTGAGCCCCTCCTGGTAAAACAATCCGATAGAAAGAGGGGAGAAAGGAGGGAGCCGGTGTGCTTGCTGGGACCTTGCAGAATTCATTTCAGCAGCAAAAGTCCCGGGTTATATTAACCCGAGTGAAACACGCTGTCAGTGAGAGGGAAACCGAACGGCCCTTTTCATCTTTGCATTGGAAACAAAGTAGAGCCGGAAGTGCGGCGAGCAGAGCAGACACACAAGCTCAATGACAGGAGAGCTCGGCCGTGCCTGAGTTTCAGCTCCCGGCTCTTACATTTCCTCATCCACACTGTCTTTACTGTGGATGTTCAGGGGTTCCTTGTCGGATCTGAGGACTGTATCCATTAAACATTCTGAGCCAGGAGATCCACACACTCTCTGTTATCAAGATTTATGGGCAGGAATGTTTCAAAACTTTGTCTATTAAATCATTGTATTATTCACAGAACGAATGAGGCAATCGGTTCATTATTCAGGCCTTGAACTTGGTTTGGGTAGACCGAAAACTGAGAGGTTCAGCACCTCTCCATTCTTTCACTATTGGCCGTGTGGCCTAATGGATAAGGTGTCTGACTTCGGTGTATTTAACGAGGTTATCAGAAGATTGCAGGTTCGAATCCTGCCATGGTCATTTTGGGCGATCACTGTTTCGCACCACAGCCTCACAGCTCCAGCGACCCGTGTTCAGTTCTGGCTAATGTCTGTGCGCAGTTTGAGTTCTCCCTGTGACTGCGTGTGTTTCCTCGCACAGCCAAAGACTTGCAGATTGATTGGTAAATTGACCGTTGTGAATTGCCCCGAGTGTTTGTCGGTGGTGGGGGATGTGGTCGAGAATATGGCATTGATGTAGGATTAGTATAAATGGGTGGTTGTTGGTCGGCACAGACTTGATGGGCCGAAGGGCCTGTTATAGTGCTGCATCTATTAATAAATAACTTATTTTTTTGATGAAATAACAGAAAAGGTTGATGAAGGGAAAGCAATGGATGTTGTCTATATGGATTTTCAGAAAGCGTTTGACAAACTACCGCATAAAATGCTGGGTAACAAAACTGAGGCTCTTGGAATAGGAGGATCAGTATCTGCTTAGATTAAAAAATGTGGGAAACATCAAAAAAAGTGAGTTGTGATATTTGGTTGTTTTTCAGAATGGAAGATGGTGAACAGTGATGTCCACAAGGGTCAGTGTCAGGACCACCATATATAGAAATGACTTGAATATTGGAATCACAGAATCACAGAATTGTTACTGCACAGAAGGAGGCCATTTGGCCCATCGTGTCTGCACTGACTCTCCAAATGAGCAATTCACCTCATATCACTTCCCCGTCTTCTCCCCATAATCCTGCACATTCTTCCTTTTCAGATAACAGTCTAATTCCCCTTTGAATTCTTCAATTGAACCTGCCTCCATCACATTCTCAGGCAGTTCATACTTTAACCACTCGCTGTGTGAAAAAGTTTTTCCTCATGTCGCTTTTGCTTCTTTTACCAATTACTTTAAATCTGTGCCCTTTCATTCTCGATCCTTTCACAAGTGGGAACAGTTTCTCCCTCTCCACTCTGTCCACACCCCTCATCATTTTGAATACCACTATGAAATCTCCTCTTAGCCTTCTTTTCTCCAAGGAAAACAATCCTAACTTCTCCAATCAATCTTCATAACTGAAGTTCCTCATCCCTGGAACCATTCTCATGAATCTTTTCCGTAATCTCTCCAATGCCTTCACATCTTTCCTAAAGTGTGGCACCCAGAACTGGACGCAGTACTTCAGCTGAGTCTAGTGTCTTGTACAAGTTCAACATGACCTCCTTGTTCTTGTACTCTATGCCTCTGTTACTAAAGCCGAGGATACTGTATGCTTTATTAACCACTCTCTCAACCAATGACTTATACCCCCAGGTCCCTCTGCTCCTGGACCCCCTTTAGAATTGTACCCTTTATTCTATATTGTCTCTCCATGTTCTTCCTACCAAAATGAATCAATTCACATTTCTCGGCATTGAACTTCACCTGTCATCTGTCCTCCCATTCCACCAACTTGTCTATGTCCTTTTGAAGTTCTACACTATCATCCTTACAGTTCACAATGCTTCCAATTTTCGTATCATCCATAAACTTTGAAATTCTGCCCTGTACACCAAGGTCTAGGTCATTAATATATATCAGGAAAGGCAAGGGTCCCAACACTAACTCCTGGGGAACTCCACTACAAACCTTCCTCTAGCCCGAAGAACATCCATTGATCACTACTCTTTGTTTCCTGTCACTCAGCCAATTCCATGTCCATGTTACTACTGTCCCTTTTATTCCATGAGTTATAACTTTGTTCACAAGTCTGTTGTGTTGCACTGTATCAAACTCCTTTTGAAAGTCAATAAAAGCAAAATACTGCAGATGCTAGAAAGCTGAAATATAAACAAAAAGTGCTGGAAATACTCAGCAGGTCTGGCAGCATCTGTGGAGAGAGAAACAGAGTTAATGTTTCAGGTCAGTGACCTTTCAGATGCTGCCAGACCTTTTGAAAGTCCATGTACACCACATCAACAGCATTGCCCTCATCATCCCTCTCTGTTACCTCATTAAAAAACTCCAGCAGGACAGTTAAACATGATTTTCCCTGAAGAAGTCCATGCTGGCTTTCTTGAATTAACCCACATTTGTCCATGGGACTATTAATTTTGTCCCGAATTATTCTTTCGAGAAGTTTTCCCACCACCAAAATTGAACTGACTGGGGAGTGAGACGAGGTGAGTTGCTCTGACAGAGAGCCAGCACGGGTTTGACAGGCCGAACGACCTCCTTCTGTGCTGTAGCCATTCTATGATTGTATGATTCTAG
This sequence comes from Heterodontus francisci, assembly GCF_036365525.1. Classification (NCBI taxonomy): domain Eukaryota; kingdom Metazoa; phylum Chordata; class Chondrichthyes; order Heterodontiformes; family Heterodontidae; genus Heterodontus; species Heterodontus francisci. The sequence continues at coordinate 27,043,212 of NC_090405.1, read as the reverse complement.
CGACAACTGTTGGTGGAGAGGCAGTGATGCAGGAATGGGTTGACAGAAAGGGGAAAGTCTGGGCTGGTGTGTGTTCGGGTTTGTGAATAAAGGTGATTTGGAAGCTGTGTTCCAAATTGAAGTGTTTACTGGAAGGAAGAAGTTGATGTAAATAAAGAGTAAAACGTGTTAAGATGAAGCGTGGTGTGAATGTGGATAGCAGTAAATATTGTGTTGGTGAATTATTTGTGTTAATAAACTTCCACTGCGCCCTCTGCTGCAGGCTGCTGTTTATATCCAGCTGTGTATTAGTGCTGTGTGTTCGCGAGAAAAATGTTTGTTTCAACGCTGTTTATAAAGCAATAGCATTGCACTCAAACAGTCCCAGACATAGCAACACACGTACAAAAGCAAAATACTGCGGATGCTGGAAATCTGAAACATAAACAGAAAATGCTTGAAATAGTCAGCAGGTCTGGCAGCATCTGTGGAGAGAGAAACAAAGTTAATGTGAGCTAAGGAAACAGACCTGAACTGTTAACTGTTTCTCTCTGCACAGATGCTGCCAGACCAACTGAGCATTTCCAGCATTTTCTGTTTTTATTACAGCAACACAGGTGTTGGGAGGCTCAACCTGGCTACACAATGTTACAAGGACGCTGAGTAACACCATCGACAACGGGACAGAGAGAAAAACACACAGAAAACCAAGAATAGACTGTGAGGAAGCAAAAGTGAGGGACAGAGAGAGAGACATGACTGAGATGGCGAAACAAGGCATTTGTATGATTGTAATAAAAGCAAAATACTGCGGATGCTGGAAATCTGAAACAAAAACAAGAAATGCTGGAATCACTCAGCAGGTCTGGCAGCATCTGTGGAAAGAGAAGCAGAGTTAACGTTTCGGGTCAGTGACCCTTCTTCGGAACTGACAAATATTAGAAAAGTCACAGATTATAAACAAGTGAGGTGGGGGTGGCGCAAGAGATAACAAAGGAGAAGGTGCAGATTGGACCGGGCCACATCGCTGACCAAAAGGTCACGGAGAAAAGGCAAACAATATGTTAATGGTGTGTTGAAAGACAAAGCATTAGTACAGATTAGGTGTGAATACACTGAATATTGAACAGCAGCAAGTGCAAACCTGAAGAAAAACAACCTGAAAAAAACAGTGGGTAAGCAAACTGAACAAACTAAGATGAAATGAAATAAATGCAAAAAAAGATTGTAAAAAATGTAAAAAGGAATGTAAAAAAAAGGAAGAAAAAATAACTAAAAATGAAAGTAAAATGGGGGGCTGTCATGCTCTGAAATTGTTGAACTCAATGTTCAGTCCGGCAGGCTGTAGTGTGCCTAATCGGTAGATGAGATGCTGTTCCTCGAGCTTGCGTTGATGTTCACTGGAACACTGCAGCAATCCCAGGACAGAGATGTGAGCATGAGAGCAGGGGGTAGTGTTGAAATGGCAAGCAACCGGAAGCTCAGGGTCCTGCTTGCGGACTGAGCGGAGATGTTCCGCAAAGCGGTCACCCAGTCTGCGCTTGGTCTCCCCAATGTATTTGTATGATTGTGTTCTCCCTGTTATCTGAAGGTATTTCCTGTTGTGTAAATATGTTTACTGTTGTGTAAAGATGTCCCCTGTTGTTGTGTAAAGGTTTTCCCTGTTATTGTTTTATTTTCTGTTCCTGACCGCCTCCTCACTGTGACCATTTGTCCTGGTTGTATTGTGGCCAACATCACCATCTGGTGGTGGAGACGAGGCTCTGCAGGAAGGGGTTGACAAAGTGGGAGAGACTCGGCTGGTCCGTGTTTGCAGTTTGTGCAGCTTGTGTTCGTGTGAGCAAAAGTGAGTTGTTACTGATTGATGTGTTCACTAGAAGAAAAAAGCTGATTGCAAGGAGTGCCTTAGGAAGCATTTTGTTATGATGTTTTAAAAGTGAACTGTTTGTGTTACTACCGAACATAAATAGCAGAGAATGGTTTCGATCCATTGACTTCTGGGTTATGGGCCCAGCACGCTTCTGCTGCGCCACTCTGTTAACTACTGTTTTAAATTTTATCTGCCTGTTAGTGAAATATGTTCATTTCCCCAATATTTTTATAAAAATAGGATTGTCTTCTGAATGCTCAAGAATCCCAGACTCAGCAACACACGTGCTGACGGACTCACCCTCATTGCACAATGACACAAGGACACTGAGTAACAGCACCGACAATGAGGGAGGCAGAGAAAGACACACAGAAAACCAGGAAGATATTATCAGGACCCAGAAGGGAACAGACAGAGAAAGACACACAGAAAACCAGCAAGAGACAGCAAGAGACCAATGATTTATGTAATCGTGTTCTCTATTGTGTAAAGATGTCCCCTGTGTTTTTAAAATATTTTTCCTGCTGTGTAATATGTTCTCTGTTGTGTAACTATATTCGCTGTTGTGTCAAGATGTTCTCTGTTATTGTGTAAAATGGTTCCCTGTTGGGTAAAGATCTTCTCAGTTGTGTAAATATGATCCGTCTTGTGTAAAAGTGTTCCGGGTTGTTTAAATATGTTCCCTGCTCTGTAATGTAGAGCTGAGTCTGCACTAATGGAATTGCTGCAGTATCTTCCAGTCTGATACTGTATGAGGGCTGGAATGTGATCCAACGCACAGTATATACAAATTAAATTGCTATTGTATCTTTTAGTTTCACAATCCGGGGGAGTTTTAAACTGAAATCTCAGTTTGTATCTCAGGTTATGCTATCTTTCAGATTCTCTCAATCTGATATCACACTTGAGATTTAGACTTAAGAAAGGATGTACTGGCATTGGAGGAGTTCAAAAGAGATTCACTCAGCTGATTCCTGAGATGAAGGGGTTGACTTATCAAGAATGGCTAAACAGGTTATTCATTCGAGTTCAGAAGAATGAGGGGTGATCTTTTTGAAACGAACAAGATTCTGAGGGTGCTTAACAGGGTGAAGAAGGGTCTCTGACCTGAAACATTAACTCTGCTTCTCTCTTCACAGATGCTGCCAGACCTGCTGAGTATTTCCAGCATTTCTTGTTTTTATTAACAGGGTCGATGTTGAGAAGATGTTTCCACGAGTGGGGGAATCTCAAACTAGGCGACATAGTTACAGAATAAGGGGACACTCATTTAAAACTGAGATGCAAAGGAATTTCTTCTCTCAGAGGGTAGTGAATGTCTGGAATTATCTACCCCAGACAGTTGTGGAGACGAGATCACTGAAAGTATTTAAAGAGGAAGTAGATAGATTTTTGAAATATTGGAGAGTTGAGGGCTATGAAGAGCTGGCATGAAAGAGGAATTGAGGTCTGGGGCAGATCAGCCCTGATCTTACTGAATGGCAGGGCAGGCTTGAGGGGCCGAATGGCCTACTCCTGCTCCTATTTCTTATGTTATGTTATATCTAATGTATATGTCAGGATGCACTATGGGAATTAATACTGAAACTTATAAACTCATAACGTGTGTCAATATTGGGCTGATATTTAACTTGAATCTCAGAGTACATTATTGTGGTTAATTCTGTAACTTTGAAAAGGGAACTCTGTGCCATAATGAAAACAAGATATGCTGGAAATACTCAGCAGGTCAGGCAGCATCTGTATAGAGAGAAGCAGAGTTAACGTTTCAGGTCAGTGACCTTTCATCAGATGAGAAACTGATCAATCCACTGTTACAATAACTCCATCTCTGACTCCCTCCTGACAGTAACTAATCCTTTCACAGAGACTGTGGGTGGTTCTGAAAAGAGCCTTTGGGTTATGAAATGACATTTTTCCACTTTACTTTTTCTGGGAGTTCAGAGCGCTGAGAATGATTCTCACTGACATGTACAGGGCAACAGACCGACTGATTTGGCATAACGGTGTAACTAATGTTTGGGCTAACTCATGGCATCAGGTCAAACATGGGCAAGGAAACCTCATGCTGATTATCACCTACCACCCCCTCCCAACCAACCCCTCTCCCCGCCCCTCAGCTGATGAGTCAGTACTCCTCTATGTTGATCACCACTTGGAGGGAGCACTGAGGTGGAACAGGGCGCAGAATGTAGTCTGGCTGGGGGATGTCAATGTCCATCACCATGAGTGGCTCGGTAGCACCACTACTGACCATGCTGGCCGAGTCCTAAAGGACATAGCTGCTCGATTGGGTCTGCAGTAGGTGGTGAGGGAACTAACAAGAGGGAAAAACATACTTGACCTCATCCTCACCAATCTGCCTGCCGCAGATGCATCTGTCCATGACAGTATTGGTAGGAGTGACCACTGCACAATCCTTGTGGAGATGAAGTCCCGTCTTCACATTGAGGATACCCTCTATCGTGTTGTGTGCCACTACCACTGTGCTAAATGGGATAGATTTTGAACAGATCTAGCAATGTATAACTGGGCATCCATGAAGTGCTGTGGACCATTAGCAGCAGCAGAATTGTACTCAACCCCAATCTGTCACCTCATGGCCCGGCATATTCCCCCACTCTAACATTACCAACAAGCTGGGGATCAACCCTAATTCAATGAAGAGTGCAGGAGGGCATGCCAGGAGCAGCACCAGGCATACCTTGAAATGAGCCGTCAGCCTGATGAAGCTACAGCCCAGGACTACTTTCATGCCAAACAGCAGAAGCAGCATGTAATAGACAGGGCTAAGTGATCCCACAACCAACGGATCAGATCTACACCCTGCCACATCCAATGATGAATGGTGGTGGACAATTAAACAACCAACAGGAGGAGGTGGCTCCACAAATACCCCCAACCTCAATGATGGGGGAGCCCAGCACATCAGTGCAAAAGACAAGGATGAAGAATTTGCAACAATCTTCAACCAGAAGTGCCGAGTGGATTATCCATCTCGGCAACCTTCTGAAGTCCCCAGCATCACAGATGCCAGTCTTCAGCCAATTCAGTTCACTCCAGGTGATATCAAGAAACGAATGAAGGCATTGGATACAGCAAAGGCTACAGGCCCTGGCAATATTCCGGCAATGGTACTGAAGACCTGTGTTCCAGAACTTGCCGCGCCCCTAGCCAAGCTGTTCCAGTACAGCTACAACACTGGCATCTACTCGGCAATGTGGAAAATTGCCCAGGTATGTCCTGTACACAAATAGCAGGACAAATCCAACCCGGCCAATTGCTGCCGCATCAATCTACTCTCAATCATCAGTATAGTGATGGAAGATGTCATTGACAGTGCTATCAAGTGGCACTTGCTTCACAATAACCTGTTCAGTGACACTCAGTTGGGTTCCGCCAGGGCCATTCAGCTCCTGACGTCATTACAGCCTTGGTTCAAACAAGGACAAAAGAGCTGAACTCAAGAGGTGAGGTGAGAGTGTCTGCCCTTGACATCAAGGTAGCATTTGACTGAGTATGGCATCAAGGAGCCAGAGCAAAACTGGAGTCAATGGGAATCAAGAGGAAAACTCTCCACTGGTTGGAATCGTACCTAGCACAAAGGAAAATGGTGGTGATTGTTGGAGGTCAATCATCTCAGCTCCAGGACATTACTGCTGGAGTTCCTCAGGGTAGTATCCTCGGCTCAACCTTCTTCACTACTTCATCAGTGACCTTCCTTCAATCATAAGGTCAGAAGTGGGGATGTTCGCTGATGATTGCAAAATTTAGCACCATTCACGACTCCTCAGAAGCAGTCCATGTAGAAATCCAGCAAGACCTGGACAATATCCAGGCTTGGGCTGATAAGTGGCAAGTAACATTCATGCCACACAAGTACCAGGCAATGAACATCTCCAACAAGAGAGAATCTAACCATCTCCCATTGACATTCAACAGCATTACGATCGCTGAATCCCCCATTATCAACTTCCTGGGGGTTCCCATTGACCAGAAACTGAACTGGAGTAGCCTTATAAATAGTGTGACTACATGAGCTGGTCAGAGGGTAGGAATCATGCGGTGAGTAACTCACCTCCTGACTCCCCAAGCCTGTCCACCATTTACAAGGCACAAGTCTGGAGTGTGATGGAATACTATCCACTTGCCCGGATGGGTGCAGCTCCAACAACATTCAAGAAGCTCGACACCATCCAGGACAAAACAACATGCTTGATTGGCACCCCGTCCACAACATTCACTCCCTCCACCACTGACGTACAGTGGCAGCAGTGTGTACCATCTACAAGATGCACTGCAACAATGCACCAAGGCTACTCAGGCAGCACCTTCCAAACCTGCATCCTCTGCTGCCTAGAAGGACAAGGGCAGCAGATGCATGGGAATACCACCACCTGAAAGTTCTCCTCCAAGCTACACATCATCCTGACTTGGAACTATATCGCCATTCAGCAGGGCAATCCACAAGAATACCAATTTAAGGGACAACAACAACTTTCTTCTGTATGAGAAGAGAGTGCTGATTGTTTGGCAAGTGAACTCTGATTGGGCGAGGCATTGCCATTCAGAATGCACCAGTTTATGGTAACTGACAGATAACTGCCCAGTTTTGTTTGAAATTTAAACCAGGCAGCTTGACTCTGATTGGTCAAGGCATTGCCTTGTGGAATGAGCCAGTGAATGGCTGTCACTTATTTTGTTTAGCTGAAACTGGCACAATGTGTGTGCATGTTCTTTCTGTCTGCAAAGAACAGGGCCCTGTGTATTAATATATGTAGTTTACAGTACACACCAGTGCACCACACTGCGAGCCCTACTGACAGTCTGAAATCGGTTGTCAGTGTAATTCTTAGCACACTGAGAATTATTTAGCAAATGTTGTCCTATTGTGGAATCACATCTCATGTTGGATACTGTGTTTTGAGTTTTGCAAGCACGGGTTGGTTGGGTAGGGCCCATTGCGAACAGTGGAAGGGACATGTTATTTGATACAATCCGCCAGTTTTGGGATGTACGGTCTAGAAACCTAGCATCACACTGGTATTGAAATTCATATATCACGTTACTTATTTGTGTGATAGGCAGGACGTCTCTTTTGCTTGACAGCAGCATCCTGTTAGTGGTGAACACCACACTTGTTGCTCCTGCATAGTAACAGCAGGAAACAGCGAGCTTCACCTGTTACTCAAATATTGGGGATATATTACCTTTCCAGGGTAATTTGAGGGAGACTGGGCACTTTTCAGGGCTCAAAATGACGTCCTTCAGCCCGTTTATAAGTTTGTGTGATATACAGATAGAAATGATCTGATCAGTGTAACCATTGTAATGCAGGATGTCTTTGATTCGCCCGATTTCAGCATCAAGCTTGCATCGTGAGCAAATGGCTCAGCCCTATTTATGAGGTTTTCGATAAGACTCCGTGGTTACGGAGGGATGGAGGGAGGTGGTTACGGAGGGAGGGAGGTGGTTACGGAGGGAGGGAGGGAGGTGATTACAGAGGGAGGGAGGTGGTTACGGAGGGAGGGAGGGAGGTGGTTACGGAGGGAGGGAGGTGGTTACGGAGGGAGGGAGGGAGGTGGTTACGGAGGGAGGAAGGAGGTTGGGACAGGTGAGAACACATAAGGATTTAGAAACAAGGATGAGTATTTTGAAATAAAAACAAGAAATGCTGGAACCACTTAGCAGGTCTGAGGATTTTGAGGTTGAGTTGTTGCTGGACCAGGAGCCAATGTCGGTCAGTGATTGGTTGCCGAGAAGGCCAATCTTATAGCTCGTGGAACTGTAAGAATCCCAACGCGTGCATTGACCTGGGAAGGTAGGTTTGCGGTAGAACGTGGTAGAAAACCCCTTAGCAGATTTCTCAACTAGTACATCAAGGAAAGGGAGCTCATTTGACAGCTCCATTCCAAAGGTGAATTTGAGTGTAGGATGGAGCCCATGAAGACGTGCAAGGAAATTATTTCATGCAGCTGCGGATTCAAATATAGCAAACGTATCATCTACATATTGGAAATATGCAAGAGGTCGGAGGTTAGGTGTCATTCCCTTAAAAACAGGTTTGTCATGGAATCCAACAAAGATGTTTGTGAGAGCTGGGCCTAGAGGGGATCCCATGGCAACACCAGCGATACATGGTGTCAATAAAAGTGAACTCAACTGTGCAAGTTGCCGAGTTCATAAGTTCAATGAATACGGATTCACACAATGGTGACGGGTCTAGATCGCCATGATATAGCACTGCAGTGCAAATATCTATGGCTTCCTGAAGTGGTACATTGGTGAATAGGCTAGCAATGTCAAATGACATATGGACACGGCATTGCTATCGATATGCAAGTCCTGTATGGTCTTCACAAATGTGAAGGAATCCTTCACTGTGTTTGTGGAGAACTTGCTCAAAAACTGGTTGTAACAATTTGCCCAATCATTTGGCAAATTCATTTCAGGTTACTATTTACATTACTTCAAATAAAGAAAACACAACGACACAAAGAACTGAGCACAACGCTGAAAGTTTCACAGCAAATAGTCAAATGGGAAAAGGATGAAATACAGAAAGAAAAAGCCTAAAATACTGAAAACACTCAGCCAGTCCGGAAACAACTGTGGAGAAGAGAGGCTCGGGTTAGTGGTCCAGTTCTGTGACCCTTCTATAGACCTGAAACATTGCTCCTACCTTCCTCTCTACACAGATACTGCTGGAACTGCTGAGTGTTTCCAGAATCTTCTGTTATTATTCAGATTTCCAGTGTGTGCAGTATTTCTCTTTTTGAAAATAAAATATTCCCTGAGAGGAATGGAACTTTACATAAAAAATAGGAGTAGGCCATTCGGCCCATTGAAATAGCTCTGCCATTCAATAAGATCACAGCTGATTTCCTACATCAACTCCATCTTACCACACTAGCACAGATCCTTGATTCCCTTAGCATCCAAAAACCTATCGATCTCTCTCTTGGATATACCCAATGATTGAGCATTTCCATCTCTAGAGTCACAGAGAGATACAGCATTGAAACAGGCCCTTCGGCCCACCAAGTCTGTGCCGACCAACAACCACCCATTTATACGAATCCTACATTCATCCCATATTCCCTACCACATTCCCACCATTCTCCTACCACCTATCTACACTAGGGGCAATTTACAATGGTCAATTTACCTATCAACCTGCAAGTCTTTGGCTGTGGGAGGAAACTGGAGCACCCGGCGGAAACCCACGTGGTCACAAAGAGAACTTGCAAACTCTGCACAGGCAATACCCTGAACGGAACCGAGGTCACTGGAGCTGTGAGGCTGCGGTGCTAACCACTGTGCGTAGAGAATTCCAAAGATTCACAATACTTTGAGTGAAAAAAAATTCTCTGCTTCTCAGTCCTAAATGATTGAGCCGTTTATACTGAGATTGTGATCCCTAGTTCTAGATTCCCCAGCCAGAGGAAACATCCTCCCAGCATTTACCCTGTTAAATCCCTTAAGATTTTTAGGTGCCAGTAAGATTACCTCTGACTCTTCTCAATTCTGAGGAATATCGGCCTCGTCTACTCAATCTCTTCTCATAGGACAATCCCCTCTTCCCAGGAAGCAATCGAGTGACACTTTGATACACTTCCTTTAAGGCAAGTATATCCTTCCTTAAATAAGGGGACCAAAACTGTACACAGTGCTCCAGGTGTGATCTCACTGAGGCTCTGTCTAATTGCAGTCAAACTTCTTTGTTCTTATAAAAACTTTTCACAATGTTGAACACAACTATTAACTACCCCATTAACATCTCTGCTCTAAGAACAAGGACCCCAGCTTCACACACCCCAGACCCCTATTCTTTCCACATTAGCTGAATTCCTGCATCTCTGATACATTCTAGTAAATCTCCTCTGCACCCTCTCTAAGGCCTTGACATTCCTGCTAAAGTGTGGATCATGGAATTAGACACAATGCTCCAGCTGAGGCCCATAACCAGTGAGATTTATAAAGGTTCAGCCTCAATTCCTTGTCTGTGTCCCGTACTCCCATTTCTGGTTTCTGACTCAATGTCGGCTCTGAGCTGTTGAAACTGCCTGAAGAAACATTTCCACCCAACAAAGCGCTCGGAATGTGAGAAGGGACAAAGTGAGTGACCAAGTACATCAACTCCAAGTAAAACTCCACCATGTAGTGAAAACACTCGAAACACAACGGCTCTTTTAAGAGCCACCCACAATCTCTCTGAAAAAGCTGCACCAACATCTCTCTAGAATTGGTTTATTTCATTGGTTTTAATGCTCAGTAACTCTCTGGAACTTTCTCACTGTCTTTGTGTTTTCTGTTTCAATCTGGTTTGGAGATTCTGGGAAGATGAGTTTCACTGCCTGGGAGGATCTTTGTGGTTTTCCTGCAGAAACACAAAACAAAGTCTCTTTTCAGAGTCACCCACCGCATCATAGGGACAGCAGTGACCTGGGAACGGGAGCTGGGGTGTGTTTTATGCCGGAAATATCAGTTAATGATTTATGTTGTGCTCTCGTTATATTCCAATCTCTGAATTGAGCCTTTCCACCGCACCAGGGTTATGGGGAGAGTTTTCATCGTTTCTTTTCCAAACGTACAGACGATGTTATAAAGTTGATGATTTACCCAGATGGTGGATTCTCCCCTCACAGTGAAAAGTAACATCACACCTTCACATCTGCCCATTGTTTTATAATTGAGTAATTAGTCAAATGGAATTATTTGTGATGTTATTTCCCCCGAGACGGTGTTTCCTGCAGTGAAACTGATCAGTTTCAGCTCAGTCATTCAGGGACCTGGAATTCCTGCAGTTTGAGCCCGCTGCAACCCCAGCCCACTTCTGATTGGTCACCCTCTTCTCATAAAGTCAGTGACAGCACATGAGGAGGCCATTCGCCCCATTAAGTCCATGTCGGGTTTCCAATCTGTTCAGTCCCCGACTCGATCCCCAAAGCCCTGCATAATCCCTTTGGGTCAAAATGACCACGGCAGGACTCGAACCTGCAATTTTCTGATAGCATCATAAAATATATCGAAGTCAGACGCCTTATCCATTAGGCCACACGGCCCTTAGCTTACATGAATGATTCAATCAGAGAACCTCGAAGCACAAAATACAAAAAATCATTGGTTGAACCTGTCAACCTGGCACAATATTTGAATTTGTGAAAGCCGCCAATTTCACTGTGGAAAAGAAGTGATCGACTGGAAAAGTACATAAAAATCTATTTTCCCGTAGCGGTTTAAATAAACTTTTAAAACACAATTCTGCTTTTACCGACTCAAATTGCTGGTGCTATTTTATGAACAGCTTTATTTTGCCAATTTTTGTCAACTTCTCATCTGTAACTGACAGTAAAAGACTCCGTTCAGCAATCTTTCACACGACAAATAACTCAAACTCGGTGTGGAAGTAATAAATTACAGACTATTGGTAATTCCCCTTCACACAGGCTTCAGGGGGACAGTGAGAAGCCACTGAAATAGTTGCTTCATCCTTTTAAAAGGTTCCCATTCTGTCCTGTTACTGATGTGTTGGAATCAGATTTGTATTTAACAAGATATTTCTGTGAAAACAAAATCCTCAACAGACCAGCTGGGAATCTGGGAATCACTATGGTAAAATAAAAGGCTTTTGATTGAGAAGACGGGACCGTCTCACCAGCAGCCGGGTTACATTCCCCTCACATCCTTATACAGTGAGCAGCTCTTTCCCTCGAGAAATAGACAGCAGCAGTTGGAAGTTCAGTAAAAGGATCGGTTCATTGAGACAAGTTTCTGACTGACAGGTGGTGCTGAATATTAATACAAAAAGGTCCTGGAATGGGAAACAAGTGTCCAGAGTGGGGTCTGAAATCAGGACAGGGAAATGGCCAGCACTGACACAGATCATTTCATTATTACATTGATATCTGACTGTCTATAAGGAGAAGCGAGTTAAACACATGATGGTGAAAGGAATGGAAGATGACGCTGGTTGTTCTAGATGAAGAGGGATAGACAGAGGTGTGGGTAGAGCAGACTTCAGACAGTAATCATCCCTTTCAGATACTGTGGGTGGATCTGAAATGAGCCTTTGGGATAGGGAAAAAAGCTCTTTGTTTAAAAACCCTCAAATAGCTACCTTGTAATTGGTCAGGTTACTAATGTTTTAGTTAGTGTAATTTATGAATAATTACTTATTAGAAAGTGCTGTTTGGACAGAGTGTAAAGCTGTGAGTTGATGTGTGAGGGACTTCACTGACTAGGGGAAGGAGGTGCTCTTTGGTCTCTTCTCTTCTGCCTTTTCAGCCTCCATGATACAGGGGAAGAAGCTGATCGGTGAGTAACTGGTAAATTATTCTACTTATTACACGAGCAATAATGAGTTTGTAAAGCTAAGTAATGGCAGGGCAGCTCGAAAAGTAAAAGTTCGAAATTGGGGGAAGGCAAATTTTACAAAACTGAGAGGTGATTTGGTGGATGTGGACTGGATACAACTACTTGAAGGAAACCCAAAGATGTTTTATCAGTCCATTAAGAGCAAGAGGATAACTAAGGAAAGGGTATGGCCTATCAGAGATGTACAAGGGAACTTCTGTGTGGATCCAGAAGATGTGGGCAGGGTTCTTAATGAGTTTTTTGTCTCTGCCTTCACAAAGGAGAGGGATGATGCAGACATTGTAGTAAAAGAAGAGGAGTGTGAAATATTAGATACGATAAGCATAATGAGAGTGGAAGTACTAGAGAGTCTGACATCCTTGAAAATGAATAAATCACCAGGGCCAGATGGTTTGCATCTGAGGTTGTTAAAGGAAGCCAAGGAGTAAATAGTGGATGCGCTGAAGATCATCTTCAAATCCTCACTGGATATGGGGGAGGTGCCGGAGGATTGGAGCTCTGCGAACGTTGTACTATTATTTTAAAAGGATGTGGTAAGTCTGACCTCAGTGGTGGGTAAATTATTCGAATCAATTCTGAGGGACAGGATAAACTACCACTTAGAAAGGCACGGATTAATCAGGGATAGTCAGCATGGATTTGTTAAGGGAAGGTCATGTCTCACTAACTTGATTGAGTTTTTTGAGGAAGTAACAAGGAACATTGATGAGGATAGTGCGGTGGATGTGGTTTACATGGATTTTAGTAAGGCATTTGATAAGGTCCCACATGGCAGTCTGGTCAATAAAATGAAAGCCCATGGGATACAGGGGAATGTGGCAGGTTGGATCCAAAATTGACTCAGTGACAGGAAACAAAGGATAGTAGTCAACGGATGTTTTTGCAAATGGAAAGCGGTTTTTAGTGGCGTTCCACAGGGCTCAGTGTTGGGTCCCTTGCTGTTTGTGGTGTATATTACCACACGGGCAGCACAGTGGCGCAGCGGTTAGCACCGCAGCCTCACAGCTCCAGCGACCTGGGTTCAATTCTGGGTACTGCCTGTGTGGAGTATGCAAGTTCTCCCTGTGTCTGCGTGTGTTTCCTCCGGGTGCTCCAGTTTCCTCCCACATGCCAAAGACTTGCTGGTTGATAGGTTAATTGGCCATTATAAATTGTCCCCAGTATAGGTAGGTGGTAGGGAAATAGAGGGACAGGTGGGGATGTGGTAGGAATATGGAATTAGTGTAGGATTAGCATAACATGGATGGTTGATGGTCGGCACAGACTCGGTGGGCAGAAGGGCCTGTTTCAGTGCTGTAACTCTTCAAAAAAAAAATTAATTATTTGGAATTAAATGTGGGAGCTATGATTGGGAAATTTGCTGATGACACAAAAATTGGCCGTGTAATTGATAGTGAGGAGGATGGCTGTAGACTTAAGAATGATATGAATGGATTAATTGAGTGGGCGGAAAAGTGGCAAATGGAATTCAATCTGGAGAATTGTGAGGTAATGCATTTGGGGAGGGCAAACAAAGCAAGGGAATACACAATAAACGGGAAGATATTGAGATGGGTAGAAGAAGTGAGAGACTTTGGAGTGCATGTCCACAGGTCCCTGAAAGTGACAGGATAGGTAGATAGAGTGGTGAAGAAGGCATATGGAATGCTTTCCTTTCTTGGTCGACAAAAGCAGGGATGTAATGCGAGAACTGTTTAAAACGGTGGTTTGGCCACAGCTGGAGTATTGCGTACAGTTCTGGTCATCACATTACAGAAAGGACATAATTGCTGTGGAGAGAGTACAGAGGAGATTTACAAGAATGATACTGTGGGTGGCTCTGAAAAGAACCTTTGGGTATTTGATAAAATCCTGGCAGATTGCCTTGGTTTTGGTGCCCGGAGCGCTGGTTTTCTTGGGCAGCAGAATGCCTAGATATTAGGCAGCACCCAGCCCGGAGTGATGGTCACCCCTCCCAGCAGCTTGGTGAGCTCCTCGTCATTCTGGACAGCCAGCTGTAGGTGTCTGAGGATGTTGCGGGTCTTCCTGTTGTCCTGGGCCGCGTTACTGGCCAACTCGAGGATTTCAGCGGTCAGATACTCCAGCACAGCAGCCAGATAGACCGGGGCTCCGGCACCCACACGCTCAGCATAGTTGCCCTTTCTCAGGAGCCTGTGAACACGGCCCACCGGGAACTGCAGTCCAGCCCGGGAGGAGCGAGACTTGGCCTTGGACCGAGCTTTCCCGCCGGTCTTTCCTCTTCCAGACTTTTCTTTTCCAAAAATATACTTGAGGACATTCCGTGCAGACCACTGCCTGATGGATTGGTGGTCAAAGGTGTTTTTCCACACAAACATTTCCACGAACGCACAGTCCAACTGGATGGAGCGTTCCGTGACACTGTGACCAGATCCATCCTTCGCAACACCGGGGTCAGATAGAACCTCAGCACATAGTAACAGTTGGTGTTTGCATACTGGGGCTCTACGCACAGCTTGATGCAGCCACATACTAAGGCGGCCATCAGGTTGAGGGCGACGTTGAGTACATTTTTTCGCCTTTATCCAGAGGTTTGAACATCGTGTCCCTCCAGACCCGGTCCATTTTGCGTCTTCAGATAAAGCGGGAAATGGCTCGGGTGATCGCCACAGCACAGGAGTGGGGTATGGGCCAGACCTGTGCCACTTACAGCAACAACGTGAGCACCTTGCACCTGATGACCAGGTTCTTACCCATAATAGAGAGAGATCGCTGCTCCCACTTGCTCAGTTTATGTTGTACCCTGGCTACTCGCTCCTCCCAGGTTTTGGTGCACGTCCCGGCCCTTACAAAGCATATCCCCAGCACCTTCAGGTAGTCTGACCTGACGGTGAAGGGGACAAAGGATCGGTGAGCCCAGCTTCCAAGGAACATGGCCTCGCTCTTGCCATGGTTAACATTGGCTCCCGAATCCAGTTCGAACTGGTCGCAGATGCTCATCAGTCTGTGAATGGACAGCGGATCCGATCAGAATACTGCAACATCATCCATGTACAGGGAGGCTTTGACCTGAGTGACTCCACTGCCTGGGATTGTCACCCCTCTTATGCCCGCATCCTTCCAAATAGACTCAGCAAAGGGTTCGATACAGCAAACACACAAGGCAGGGGAAAGAGGACAGCTCTGTCTGACTCCAGATTTGATTGGAAACTTTCTGATTCCCACCCAATTTTTTGGACTGTACTACTGATGTTTGTGTAGAGCAGTTTGATCCAATTGCAGATTCCCTCCCCAAACCCCATTATGGAAAGCACGTCCATCATGTATGTGTGCGATATCCTGTCAAAAGCCTTCTCCTGGTCCAGGCTGATGAGGCAGGTGTCCACCCTCCTGTCCCGTACATAGGCGATCGTATCCCTGAGTAGCACGACACTATCAGAGATCTTCCTGCTGGGTACAGTACAGGTCTGATCAGGGTGAATCACCAACTGCAGAGCAGTCTTGACTCAACTGGCGATGACTTTGGACAGAATTTTGTAGTCTACATTAAGCAGTGAGATGGGCCGCCAATTTCTGATTTCTGCCCTCTCCCCCTTCTGCTTGTAGATGAGGATGATGATGCTTTTCCTCATGGATTCTGACATGCTGCCGGCCAGGAGCATACTCTCGTACACTTCCAGCAGGTCTGGGCTGACCCAGTCCCACAGGGCCGAATACAACTCAACTGGTAAGCCGTCGCTTCCGGGAGTTTTCTTCGTCTCAAAAGACTTGATGGCCTTTGTTAGCTTGTCCAGAGTTAGCGGTTTGTCCAGATTCTCCTGCATGCTGTCATCTAAGACCTCTGTGATAGATGACAGGAAGGACTGGGAGGCCATGCTGTCCATAGACTTCACGTCTTACAGCCCAGCATTCAAGGATTTGCTAATCCTTAGTATGTCGGAGTGTGAAGTTGTGACCGAGCCATCCTCTTCCTTCAGGCTGCTGATCACAGAGCTCTCTCTGTGTACCTTTTGGAAGAAGAAACGCAAGCACGTCTCATCCTGCTCAATGGAGCAGACTCTGGACCGGAAGATGATCTTGGAGGCCTCCGTGGCAAAGAGCGAGGCCTGCTGGCTCTTCACCTCTTGGAGCACCTCCTTGACCTCGACACCCATCGACTGCAGCCGGAGCAGATTTTGCATTCTTTTCTGGAGTGCGGACATTTCCCTCTGTCTCTCTCACCCTCTGAACACCTTTGGAGATAAAGAACCTCTTGATATTCACCATGATCGCTTCCCACCAGTGCACCGGATACTCAAAGAGGGTCTCACTGTTCTCCAACTTTTTCAATCTCTTTTGAGTTCCACAATGTTCTCTGGGGTTAGCAGTGTAGCATTGAGCTTCCATGTCCCCCTGCTAACCCGCTGGTCATCCTGTAAGTGACAGTCAGCCAGTAAGAGGCAGTGGTCGGAGAAGAACACCGGCTTGACGTCGGTGGATCTGACCGTGAAAGCAGGGGACACATACAGGAAGTCAATCCTGGAACGGGCAGACCCGTCCGATCTTGACCAGGTGTATCTACGCTGCGCTCCGTCTGCAGGTTTGCTGAAGACATTGTGCAGTTTGGCATTTTATACTGTTTCCTTTAAGAATCTGGGCGGAGCGTCCAGTTTTCTGTCGTCACTGCCAGATCGTCCAGCTGCATCAATGATGCAGTTGAAGTCACCTCCAAGAATGACCGGCCTGGATGTCGCCAGCAGCAGTGTGAGTTGCTGGAGGATGGTCAGCCACTCACTGTATTGGACCGGGGCATATACGTTGCTTAACTGGAGCGGAGCATTGTTGTACATTACATCTGCTACGAGAAGGCGACCGCCCACCAGCATCTTAACTTCAGAGATGGTTAAATTGCCTCCCCACAGCAGAATACCCAGGCCGGAGGAACAGGAATCATTTCCCCGGACCAGATCGATGACCCATGGGATCACCATCGTGACCATTGCCTGTAAGTGCTGCGGTGCAGGATTCCACACTCCTGACGAAACAGTACGCCAGCTTTGACCTTTGCGAAGTCATCCAAGGTTGAAACACATCACGTGGTGGATTTAACACAATGCATGTGAATCGAAGCAATCTTTATATCCACTATAAAGTTGGGTGTTGCTTACCACACCAGGTGTCCTTGCTAGTCCCAGTCCTTGAGTATGTTCCTGCATACCCATCGTGTCCGCAAGCTGTTTCACATTCGTTGAGCCCAGAAACCCCTCATGGTTATTCATGAGGGTTTTGTTCCACTGGGGTGACATCGGCAGGTGGGGGACGGGTCTTGTAGGCAGCAAGGCTTGGGTTGTCCTCTGCTGTTGGTGTCTTTCCCCTCGGTCCCTCCTCAAAGACATCACTGTTCCTGACTTCCTGGAGCTGGAGCTGGAGTGCGCAGGACACTTCGCTGCTCTCGGTCTCCCGGAGCTGGGGTGCACTGAGCATCTCACTGGGTTCCATGCTTTTGGTTTGGGGTGCGCTGGGCGTGTCACAGCTTCCAGTGCCCCGGAGCTGGGGGGCTTTATCTTCCAGCTCCTTTGAGTTCTGCTGCTTCTTTTGGAGGTGCCATCGTTCCGGCCCTTCCTCGTGCAGTGAGGAGGAGCTGCTGAAGTCTGTCTCAGACGGTAGCCTCCTCTTGCTACTGGTTTGGGTGGTGACCTGTTCTTTTTTTGGAGCTTTTTTCTTTGTGGTCTTCCTTTGTACCACCTGCCACTGACCTGTTTGTCCATCTGCTGCCTCCTCCTCCATTAATTCTGTCTGTGGAGGAGGAGTTTCCAGGCACGGAGTAGGTGTTGGGTCACTGGTTGCAGCTGCCTCCCCTTTCTTCTCTTTCTCAGATAGACTTTCATCGCTGTGGGGAGGATTGCTTGTTTCCCTCCCAGCACCAGACGTGTTCACCGTTCCTTAACCCGGTCTTTCCTTGGTCCTTGCTGCCTGAGCATAACTGAGGCAGCGTTTGGGGCAGGTTTTGTAGAGGTGGCCTGCCCCACCTCACAGGTTGCAGTACTTACAATGTTTACAGTCCTTGGTGTGATGGCCTTCCTTCTTGCAGTTCTTGCAGACGACTGTGCTGCAGTTAGCTGCCACGTGACCAGATTTGCCGCAGGTACGACAAACTCTGGGCTGCTCCGCGTAGACCATGAAGCCTCGACTTCCCCCGAAAGTGAAGCTGGAGGGAGGATGGATGATGGCTCCGTTGGCATCGACCTTCAAGGTCACCTTGACCTGACGCTTGCTGGTCCAAATCCAAATGGGTCCTTGACATCAGTGCTGCCGCCGGCCACCTCGACGTACCTGGTGAGGAAGGTGAGTACATCCACGACAGGAACATGGAGGTTGTAGAGGTGGATTCTCACCACCCACTCACGTTGCGATGGCAGTGTGAAGAGCAGCTCCACTGTGAGGATCGACAGCGGCGCCTGGTTTCCCTTCTCCTTAAACACCTTCAGGAACTTGATGCATCCGCCACGTACTTGAACATCACGTCAAAATATCCACAGCTGGGGAAGTCCTGCAGGCAGAAGATGTTCGCAGCTTGGAATCCACAGCAATCAATAAGGATTTTCTTAATGAAGAAGGTACGATCAACCGGTGCATCTCCATCATTATCCTTCACTACCACCCGAACAGTGTTACACACTCCCTGCCCTGAAGTTACAGAATTGGTTACAGCCATTTTACTCAAAAACCTACCTGAGACAGGATCATGGTCTCTCCCCTGCTCCTCTTCCAGACATTTCCACAATCTCACAAATACTTTCACAAAGAGTAAGGAATTCCTCCCGCACTTCCCTGCTTTACCTTCTGGAGGAATGCAGTCCGGCTACTTCTGATTGGTTACTGTCTGCTGAATCTCATTGGCTGGTTCATGTCACCAATCAGGGAGCTGCTATTTTGCCGATCATCAAAGGGCAATGAGAAAATGGGGCGGAGATTGGCAGCGGCAAATTGTCAGAGCTGAAACCCATTCACAAATTTGAAAAGCCCGCAAAAATATTTGTGAAACAAGGAACAGCTGAAATATAATAAATAATATCGTCTAAAGAGTAAAATGTATTTCACTCTCTCCTCATATTGTGTTTCTCCTCATTGTCCGTCACAGATACCAGACTTACTTTCCTTCCGGGAGCGGAGCAGAGAGGAGTGGACCTGTGGGGAGAACGCCGAGAGCAGAACCAATAAATTGAGCCCAAGGATCGCGGCCCAGTCACTCACCTTCCGGGAGAGGTCTGGACCTGTGAGGAGAACACCGACAGTGGAGCCGATACATTGAGCCTGAGGATCGCGGCCCAGTCATTCACCTTCCGGGAGAGGAGCGGACCTGTGGGGAGAACATCGAGAGTGGAGCCGATAAATTGAGCCTGAGGATCGCGGCCTAGTCACTCACCTTCCGGGAGAGGAGCGGAGAGCAGTCCAGGCACGCCGGAGTTTGAAAACAAAGTGAGCAGTGATGTCACAGGAAGGCTGCAAGGTGATTGGTTGGTGAGTATCTGCTGTTAGGGAGTTACTCTAAATAGCTGGGTAAGTAACTAAAAGTAAAGGGAAAGGTCTACAGTTTTTTCAATAAAGGAGGTCGTGTTTTTTGGGGGAGAATCAAGGTCCCTAGTGTAAATAATTTAATTTTTGGGTAATTTAAGGGGATAAATTAAGGGTAAGTCATGGCAGGGCAGCTCAGCAATGTGGAGTGATCCTCCTGTGCAATGTGGGAAGTCAGGGACACTTCCAGTGTCCAGGGCGAACACGTGTGCAGGAAGTGTCTCCAGCTGCAGCTACTCGAAATCCACGTTTCGGATCTGGAGCGGCGGCTGGAGATACTGTGGAGCATCCGCGAGGCTGAGATCATCGTGGATAGCACGTATAGGGAGGTGGTCACACCGCAGGTAAAGACTGCTCAGGTAGAAAGGGAATGGGTGACCACCAGGCAGAGTAGAAGAACTAGGCAGGTAGTGAAGGAGTCCCCTGGATCCATCTCGCTTTCTAACAGATTTTCCACTTTGAATACTGTTGGAGGAGATAGCTTTTCAGGGGAATGCAGCAAGAACCAAGTCTGTGGCACCACAGGTGGATCAGCTGCACAAGCGGGGAGGAAAAGGAGTAGAAGAGCTATAGTGATAGGGGATTCTATCATAAGAGGTACAGATGGGCATTTCTGTGGCTGCAAACGTGACTCCAGGATGGTATGTTGCCTCCCTGGTGCTAGGGTCAAGGATGTCACAGAGTGGCTGCAGGACAAGGGGGAGGGTGAACAGTCAGAGGTCATGGTACACATTGGCACCAATGACATAGGTAGAAAGAGGGATGAGGTCCTGCAACCAGAATTTAGGGAGCTAGATAGCAGATTAAAAAGCAGGACCTCAAAGGTTGTAATCTCTGGATTACTCCCAATGCCACATGCTAATGAGTATAGGAGTAAGAGGGGAGAGCAGATGAATGCTTGGCTGAGGATATGGTGCAGGAGGGAGGGCCTTAGTTTCCTCGACCACTGGGTCTGTTTCTGGCAAAGGTGGGACCTACCTGTACAAGTTGGACGGGTTGCACCTGAACTGGAACGGGACCAACATACTTGCTGAGAGGTTTGCCAGTGCTGTTTTGGGGGGTAGGGGGGGTTTAAATTAATTTGGCAGGGGGGTCGGATACAGAGTGGAGGTACAGTAGGGGGTTAAACACAGTCAAATTTAAAAGAGAAACTGAGTCAGTCTGGAAGGCAGAGCAAATATAGACCTGTTATGGCACAAGTGAAAAATGCAAGGCTGGATTGCATCTATTTTAATGCAAGGAGTCTTACTAATAAGGCAGATGAATTGAGGGCGATGATTAGCACATGGGATTATGATCTTATTCCTATCACAGAGACATGGTTGAGGGAGGGGCTGGACTGGCAGCTCAGTATTCCAGGGTACAGAATCTACAGGCAAGACAGGTGAGGGAGTAAAAGAGGAGGTGGCATTGCACTGTTGATCAAGGAGTCAATTACTGCAGTAAGGAAGGATGATATCTTAGAAATTCCTCAAATGAGGCCATATGGGAAGAACTTAAAAACAAAAAGGGGACAATCACTTGGCTGGGAGTGTACTACAGGCCTCTAAACAGACAGGAAGGGATAGAGGAGAAAATATGTAGGCAAATCTCAGAGAGGTGGAAGAATCTTCTTCTTTGGCCTCCTTGTCTCGAGAGACAATGGGTAAGCACCTGGAGGTGGTCAGTGGTTTGTGAAGCAGCGCCTGGAGTGGCTATAAAGGCCAATTCCAGAGTGATAGACTCTTCCACAGGTTCTGCAGATAAAATTGGTTGTCAGGGCTGTTACACAGTTGGCTCTCCCCTTGCGCTTCTGTCTTTTTTCCTGCCAACTGCGAAGTCTCTTCGACTCGCCACACTTTAGCCCCACCTTTATGGCTGCCCGCCAGCTCTGGCGATCACTGGCAACTGACTCCCACGACTTGTCATCAATGTCACAGGACTTCATATCGCGTTTGCCGACGTCTTTTAAGCGGAGACATGGACGGCCGGTGGGTCTGATACCAGTGATGAGCTCGCTATACAATGTGTCCTTGGGGATCCTGCCATCTTCCATGTGGCTCACATGGCCAAGCCATCTCAAGTGCCACTGGCTCAGTAGGGTGTATATGCTGGGGATGTGTTGGAGATACGGTCCTGCCACCTGATGCCAAGGATTCTCCGGAGGCTGCGAAGATGGAATGAATTGAGACGTCGCTCTTGGCTGACATACGTTGTCCAGGCCTCGCTGCCGTAGAGCAAGGTACTGAGGACACAGGCTTGATACACTTGGACTTTTGTGTTCCGTGTCAGTGCGCCATTTTCCCACACTCTCTTGGCCAGTCTGGACATAGCAGTGGAAGCCTTTCCCATGCACTTGTTGATTTCTGCATCGAGAGACAGGTTACTGGTGATAGTCGAGCCTAGGTAGGTGAACTCTTGAACCACTTCCAGAGCGTGGTCGCCGATATTGATGGATGGAGCATTTCTGACGTCCTGTCCCATGATGTTCTTTTTCTTGAGGCTTATGGTTAGGCCATATTCGTTGCAGGCAGCTGCAAACCTGTCGATGAGACTCTGCAACCACTCTTCAGTGTGAGATATTAATGCAGCATCGTCAGCAAAGAGGAGTTCCATGATGAGGACTTTCCGTACTTTGGTCTTCGCTCTTAGACGGGCAACCTGCCACCTGATCTTGTGTGGAGGAAAATTCCTGCTTCTGAAGGGTTGAACGCATGTGAGAGCAGCAGGGAGAAGAAGATCCCAAACAATGTAGGTGCGAGAACACAGCCCTGTTTCATGCCACTCAGGATAGGAAAGGGGTCTGATGAGGTGCCGTTATGCTAAATTGTGCCTTTCATATTGTCATGGAATGAGGTAATGATACTTAGTAGCTTTGGTGGACATCCAATCTTTTCTAGTAGTCTGAAGAGATCACGTCTGCTGACGAGGTCAAAGGCTTTGGTGAGATCTATGAAAGCAACGTAGAGGGGCATCTGTTGTTCACGGCATTTCTCCTGTAGCTGGTAAAGGGAGAACAGCATGTCAATGTTGGATCTCTCTGCTCGAAAGCTACACTGTGCCTCAGGGTAGACACGCTCAGCCAGCTTCTGGAGCCCGTTTAAAGCAACTCGAGTGAAGACTTTCCCCACTATCCTGAACAGGGAGATTCCACGGTAATTGTTGCAGTCACCGCGGTCACCCTTGTTCTTATAGAGGGTGATGATATTGCCATTGCGCATGTCCTGTGGTACTGCTCCCTCGTCCCAGCACAGGCAAAGCAGTTCGTAGAGTGCTGGAAGTATAGCAGGCTTGGTACTCTTGATTATTTCAGGGTCATGCTGTGCTTCCCAGGTGCTTTTCTGCTGGCTAGAGAATGAATGGCATCACTGAGTTCCGATTTTGTTGGCTGTACGTCCAGCTCATCCATGACTGGTAGAGACTGGGCTGCATTGAGGGGGGTCTCAGTGACAACATTTTCCCTGGAGTACAGTTCTAGGTAGTGCTCCACCCAGCAGTCCATTTACTTCCGTTGGTCAGTGATTGTGTCCCCTGATTTAGATTTGAGGGGCACGATCTTCTTGATGGTTGGCCCAAAAGCTCTCTTAATGCCATCATACATTCCTCTGATGTTTCTGGTGTCAGAGGCCAGCTGATGTTAACTCGCTCGGGGCTTTCTTGTAGTTCAACAGTGCAATGCGCTTAGCGGCTATGACAGGTTCCAGCTCTTCAAAGTGTGATTTAAACCAGTCTGCATTCTGCTTCACACGTTTGCCATAGGTGATCATAGCTGAGTCATAGATGGCATCTCTGATGTGGGCCCACTTGGTCTCTGCATCCCCTGTAGGAGTGTTTTGAAGGACTTTATCAAGTGAATTTAGAAACTTACGTCACAGCTGTGGATAAGAAATTCTGCTAGTGTTGCTGTGCAGGCGGCCCTTCCGCTTAGAGTGATGCAGCTTCTTTGGTTTGAGTCTAACCTTGCTGCATACCACACACTGCACACCACACAGATCCTTGTCCACTCAACACAGTATTAGACTGGCAGTGAAGTAAGCTTGTATGCAGCTTGCTGTGAAATGGCATAAGACTGACATCTCTTGGTGTGAAATAGAACTGCAAGAGGGAAATTGATTGATAATAAAAAGCTCGGTGGGAATGTAAGCTGTGAGGGGGATACAAAGGGCCGGAATTTCTTTGGTTCACTCCCCCCGAGATTCCGGCCCTGCTCCAATTCTGGTCTTTTGAGCATCGCTGATTTTTATTGCTCCACCGCTGGCAGCTGTGACATCAGCTGTCCAGGCCCGAAGCCTGAGATTTCCCTCCCTGAACTCTCCGCCTCTCGACCTCTCTTCCCTCCTTTAAAACACTCATGGAAGCCTATTTCTGTGACCAAGCTTTTGGCCATCTGCTCTAATACGGTCTTGTGTGGCTTGGGGTCCAAATTTACTTTCCGACACTCCTGTGAAGTGCCATGGAACGCTGTATTACGTTAAAGGTGCTCTATAAATTTACACACAAGTTGTTGTTGTTTTTGGTCTGGAATGTATTGCCCGAGAGGATGGTGGAAGGAGACTCAATCGTAAGGTTGAAAAGGGAATTTTGATAAATAGTTGAAAGGAAATGAAAGAGCTGCCACAGGCACGATGGGCCGCCCTGGTTGTAGATGTCGTCGTCGTCATCCTTCCTTCTATGTGAGCGCAAAAGCAGACCCCCAACTATCACAAATTCTGCAGTTGAGTATCCCACATTTGAAGACATCGCAGGCATCAGCAAACCCACAGTACAATAGGTTAGCCTCATCCTGGGAGAACTTTTTTTTTTATTTCCAAAATATACTTTATTCATAAAAATCTGTAAAAATTACATTCCCAAACAGTTTAAAACAGCATCAAGTCAAAAAATACAAACAGTGCAAAGGTGATCAGTTACCTTCTATACAATCATGAGTTGCCTCACAACTCTTCCATTTCATTGTCATTTTACATTTAAAGCACACAGAATTTTCCCGATACAGTTCGAGGGGTTTCCCATGGATCCAGCCCCCCAGTTCAGCTTGGTGGGGGGACCTTACACTGTGGTCTTTCCCCATTGAGCCTTTGCTGCGGCTGCCCCAAGCTTAAGTGCACCCCTAAGCACGTAGTCCTGGACCTTGAAACGTGCCAGTCTGCAACATTTGGTCGTGGACAACTCTTTGCACTGGAAGACCAGCAAGTTTCAGGCAGACCAAAGGGTGTCTTTCACTGAATTGATAGTCCTCCAGGAACAGTTGATGTTTGTAGCAGTGTGCATCCCTGGGAACAGTCTACAGAATCCTGTGTTACCAAGCTGCTTGGAATAAATCATGACAAAAACCACTGCATTGCTCTGCCTGTTTTTTTTTTAATTTCCAAAATATACTTTATTCATAAAAATCTGTAAAAATTACATTGCCAAACAGTTTCCAAACAGCACCAAAAAATACAAACATTGCAAGGGAGATCAGTTTCCTTTAATACTGTCATGAGTTTCTTCCCAACCCTTCCATTTCACAATTGTCATGTCAATTACAGTTTTACATTTACAGCAGTTGAGAATATTAACAATACAGTTTGAGGAGTTTGCCTGCCTGTTTTGTTTTTATTATAGTTTTTTCTATGCTAGGTAGATATGCTGTAAACTGCCCCACACTGACACCTGACATCACACACCACCTCTTACGGTTTCAATACACAGTTGTATAAATCATCTTGTCACACTATTCAGAATCTGATGCTAAGTTGACATGGTAATTCTCCGCAGCTATTGCACTGTATCATTTATTGGACCTTTCAAGAAAATACTGCATGTATCCAGGGCCTGCAATGCTCATGTGCATATTACCCTTAAAAGGATATCAACATGCTCCACCCCGCCGCTCAGTTGCCTTCCTTCAGGCCACCAGGAAGTAATTGTTTGCCTTCTCTTCCTTTGAAACACCATTCCGAATCTGATACTTTGGAAAAAGCAATGGAGCAGCTCTGTAACACAGGAGTCTGTGCTCTACGGGATGTTCCCAGGGACGCACACTGAGATAAACATCAACTGCTGCTGGAGGACTATCAATTCGGTGAAAGACGCCCTTTGGTCTGCCCTAAACTTGCTGGTCTTCCAGCGCAAAGAGTTGTCCACGACCGAATGTTGCGGACTGGCACATTCCAAGGTCCAGGACTACGTGCTGAGGGACGCACTAAAGCTTGGGGCAGCTGCAGCAAAGGCTCAATGGGGAAAGACCATTGTGTAAGGTCCCCCCACCAAGCTGAACGGAGGGGCTGGATCCATGGGAAATCTCTCGAACCGTATCAGGAAAATTTTCATGTGATGTAAAATGTACATAGCATGAAAAATGAAACGGAAGGGTTGTGAAGCAACTCACTCCTGTATTGAAGGAAACTGACCTCCTTTGCATTGTTTGTATATTTTGACTTGGTGCTGTTTGGAACTGTTTTGTCATGTATTTTTTCCAGATTTTTATGAATAAAGTATATTTTGGAAAGAAAAAAAAATCCTCTACATATTGAGCTAAAAAGTTCTCCTGTATACATTTTAAGAACTCCACTCCATCTGAGCCCTTAACACGATGACTATCCCAATTAATGTTGAACATTGAGTTCAATAATTTCAGAGCATGACCGGCCCCCCATTTTACTTTAATTTTTAGTTATTTTTTCTTTTTTACATTTTTTACATTTTTTTTGTATGTTTATTTTTTTTCATCTTAGTTTGTTCAGTTTGCTTACCCACTGTTTTTAATGTTTATACTTGCTGTTCAATTTTCAGTCCGTTAACACCCGATCTGTACTAATGCTTTGTCTTTCAACACACCATTAACATATTGTTTGCCTTTGCTCCATATCCTTCTGGTCAGCTATTCTGTGACCTTGTCCTATCTACACCTCCTTTGTTATCTCTTGCCCCACCCCACGCTTTACTTGCTTATAATCTTTTACATTTCTAATATTTGCCAGTTCTGAAGAAGGGTCACTGACCTGAAACGTTAACTCTGCTTCTCTCTCCACAGATGCTGCCAGACCTGCTGAGTATTTCCAGCATTTCTTGTTTTTATTTCAGATTTCCAGCATCTGCAGTATTTTGCATTTATTTTATGTATAACCACGGTGTACCTATAACCACGTGAAAGGTTTATTTGGAGCAGAATGATGTTTTTCATCAGAATAAATATTTGAAACCATGAAGTGTAGCCCTTTATCCCCACAATAAAAACATGGCTCTTATTTTCTAGACTTAACGATTTTTATGTTGGCGACCACAATGAGATGGTGAAGAACCACATTCTGTTCTGGAGCTGAGGGTTGCAGACCCCTGGTCTAAGCAGAATGAAGCAGTTTGAGAACTGAACCTGACTTCACAATGGACCACAAGGGGACTAAAGAGATCACGGTCAATATTCCCTCCAATCTATCAGACCATGAACGTTCCCATGCAGGCTGCACATTTTTATTAAGGTTATTAAGATAAAGGTTCTTTCTCTTCAAAGGTGTTCAGAGGGCGAAAGAGAGACAGAGGGAAATGTCCCGACTCCAGAAAAGAATGCAAAATCTGCTCTGGCTGCAGTCGATGGGGGTCGAGGTCAAGGAGGACTTCCAAGAGGTGAAGAACCAGCAGGCCTCGCTCTTTGCCACGGAGGCCTCCAAGATCATCTTCCGGTCCAGAGTCCTCTCCATTGAGCAGGATGAGACGTGCTCGCGTTCCTTCTCCCAAAAGAGAGAGCTCTGTTATCAGCAGCTTGAAGGAACAGGATGGCTCAGTAAGGTCTTCGCAGTCTGACATAGCAGCACAGTGGCGCAGTGGTTAGCACCGCAGCCTCACAGCTCCAATGACACGGGTTCAATTCTGGAGACTGCCTGTGTGGAGTTTGCAAGTTCTCCCTGTGTCTGCGTGGGTTTTCTCCGGGTGCTCCGGTTTCCTCCCACAAGCCAAAAGACTTGCAGGCTGGTAGGTAAATTTGCCATTATAAATTGCCCCTAGTATAGGTAGGTGGTAGGGAAATATAGGAACAGGTGGGGATGTGGTAGGAATATGGGATTAGTATAAATGGGTGGTTGATGGTCGGCACAGACTTGGTGGGCCGAAGGGCCTGTTTCAGTGCTGTATCTCTAAAAAAAAAATTAAAGATTAGCGAATCCTTTTATGCTGGGCTGTAAGACGCAAAGCCCACAGACAGCACGGCTTCCCAGTTCTTCCTGTCATCGGTCACGGAGGTCTTAGAAGACAGCATGAGGGAGAGACTGGACAAGCCGCTAACTCTGGACGAGCTGACAAAGGCCATCAGGTCCATCGAGATGAGTACATCTCTCGGAAGTGACGGCTTACCGGTCGAGTTGTATTCGGCCCTGTGGGACTGGATCGGCCCAGACCTGCTGGAAGTATACGAGAGTATGCTCCTGGCCGGCAGCATGTCAGAATCCATGAGGAAAGGCATCATCACCCTCATCTACAAGCGGAAATGGGTGAGGGCGGAAATCAGAAATTGGCGGCCCATCTCACTGCTTAATGTAGATTACATGATTCTGTCCAAAGTCATCGCCAGTCGAGTCAAGTCTGGTCTGGAGTTGGTGATTCACCCTGATCAGACCTGCACTGTACTCAGCAGGAAGATCTCTGATAGTCTCACACTACTCAGGGATATGGACATCTGCCTCATCAGCTTGGACCAGGAGAAGATTTTTGACGGGATATTGCACACATTCATGATGGACGTGCTCTCCAAAATGGGGTTTGGGGAGGGAATATGCAATTGGTTCAAACTGCTTTACACAAACATCAGTAGTGCTGTCTCAATCAATGGGTGGGAATCATAAAGTTTCCTGATCCAATATGGAGTCAGACAAGGCTGTCCTCTCTCCCCTGTCTTGTCTGATTGCTGTATCGAACCTTTTGCTGAGTCCATTAGGAAGGATGCAGGCATAAGAGGGGTGACAATCCCAGTCAGTGGACGCACTCAGGTAAAAGCCTCCCTGTACATGGACAATGTCGCTGTCTTCTGCTCGGATCCACCATCCCCTCGCAGACAGATGAGCATCTGTGACCAGTTCGAACCAAAGTCAACTATGGCAAGAGTGAGGCCATGTTCTTTGGGAACCGGGCCGACCGATCCTTTGTCCCCTTCACCATCAGGTCAGACTACCTGAAGGTGCTGGGAAGGGCCGGGGCCTGCTCCAAAACCTGGAAGGAGCGAGTGGCCAGGGTACACAATAAACTGAGTGTGTGCGAGCAGCGATCTCTCTCCATTGTGGGTAAGAAAATGGCCATCAGGTGCGAGGCACTCTCGTTGTTGCTGTACGTGGCGCAGGTCTGGCCCATACCCCACTCCTGCACTGTGGCAGTCACCCGAGCCATTTTCCGCTTTATCTGGAGATCTAAAATGGACCAGGGCGGGAGGGACACGATGTTCAAACCTCTGGACAAGGGCGGGAAAAATGTACCCAACGTCGCCCTCATCCTGATGACCACCTTCGTGTGCAGCTGCATCAAGCTGTGTGTAGAGCCCCAGTACACAAACACCAAGTGTCACTATGTGCTGAGGTTTTATCTGTCCCCGGTGTTGCGAAGGATGGGTCTGGTCACATTGCCGTGGATCGCTTCATCCAGTTGGACTGTGCCGTACCAGCTATCCTTCGTGGGAATGTTTCTGCGGGAAAACACCTTTGACCACCAATCCATCAGGCAGTGGTCTGCACGGAACGTCCTCAAGGCCCTACGGGAAAAGGAGATGGTGGATCCAGTCGGATGGTTCCCTGAGCAGACTGCCAAAGTCATTTGGCAAAATGCCTCATCACCAGAACTTTCAAACAAGCACCAAGATGTAGCTTGGCTGGTGGTAAGAAGAGCCCTTCCTGTCGGATCCTTCCTGCATGCCCGGAGTCTCGCCCCCTCCACACACGGCCCTCGAGGTGGCTGTGGTGGGGAAGAGACAGTTGCCCACCTCCTTCTGGAATGTGTCTTTGAAAAGCAGGTGTGGAAAGAGATGCAGTGGTTTTTGTCGAGGTTCATCCCAAGCAGCTCTGTAACACAGGAGTCTGTGCTCTACGGGCTGTTCCCAGGGATGCACACCGAGATAAACATTAAATGCTGCTGGAGGACCATCAATTTGGTGATAGACACTCTTTGGTCTGCCCGAAAACTGCTGGTCTTGCAGCGCAAAGAGTTGTCCACGACCGAGTTTTGCAGACTGGCACATTCCAAGGTCCAGGACTACGTGCTGAGGGACACACTAAAGCTTGGGGTAGCCACTGCAAAGACTCAATGGGGAAAGACCACTGTGTAAGGTCCCCCCGCCATAGTGAACTGAGCAGCTGGACCCATGGGAAACCCCTCGTGCTGTTACACCAGATATGGGTTTGCTGTAAAATGTCCATGTCAGGTAAAATGGAATGGAAGGGTTGTGAGGCAACTCACTCCTGTATTGAAGAAAACTGATTTCCTTTGCACTTTTTGGAATGTCAACTTGGTGCTGTTTTGAACTGTTGTATAATGCATTTTTTACAGATTTATATGAATGAAGCATATTTTTAGGAATAAAAACCTGGGGATTCATATGCATAGTCCTTTGAAGGTGGCAGGACACATTGAGAAAATAGTTAGCAAAGCATATCGGATCTTGGCCTTCATAAATAGAGGTTTTGAGGACAAAAGTAGGGAAGTTATGCTGAACCTGTATAAATTTCTAGTTGGGCCACAACCAGAGAATTGCATCCAGTTCTAGTCAACACACGTTTGGAGGGATGTGAGTGTCCTTGAGAGGGTGGAGGAGATTTACCAGAATGGTTCCAGACATGAGGGATTTTAGCTGTAAGGTTAGGTTGGAGAAGCTGGGGTTGTTCTCCCTGCAGCAAAGGAGATTGAGGGGAGATTTGATAGACATGTACAAGATTATAATAAATATGACAGGTTTAGATAACTTACAGGGCTATGGGGATAGAGCGGGGGAATGGGACTGAATGGATTGATTTACATGGGCTTGACGGGCAAAATGACTTCCTGTACTGTAGTGACTCCAGGACTCAATGACTCTCTCTCCTTCTCTCTCTCTCTCTCTTTCTCTCTGTCTATCGCTTTACCTCTCTCTGCCTCTCTCTCTCTATCTGTCTTTAGCTGGTCCTCTAACTTTCTATCGCACTCTCTCTCTTTTTTTCACACTCTCTCTCTCTCCATTACACACATATTTGTCAATCACATGTCACAGAAGGAAGCGTAATGAAGGAATGGCTGCACCCTTGAAAATGTTTCCAGCAGAATAGTTAAATGTTTAAAGTTTCTGTAGGGAGTTTGACCTGAGATGGTGAGAGACAAGGACGTGAGGTTATTAAAGTCTTCACCAAATGTAATAGGGAATAATTTTCTTCACTGGTGAACCCAAAGGAACAAATATGGCACAAGAATAAGAAAAGTCAGAGGATTGAGAAACATCCAATGGTTCTTCACATATACAAGTCAGCAGACCCACAGAAATACAGTAGGTTGAGAGTTCAGATCCAGTGATAGACTGGACAAATATCGAGCCAGTGCTTTTTTCTTTATAAACCCAACATCTGTCCACTTGGCTATTGCACCTCGTCTTGATGTATCTGATAATACTGATACTATTTGTATTCCACGGTTGCTTTGAAATCACAAGCAATATAAATGGATTGGGAATGTCAATGGTCAGGAACCATTAATGGATTGGGAAAGTCAATGGACTGGAAAATATCAGTGGATTGGGAAATTCTATGGACTGAGTTATATCAATGGATTGGGACAGTTCAGTACATTGTGAAACATCAATGGATTAGGAAACAGGAATTAAAGGGACAGATGGAGTTCAACCTGGAAAAGTGTGAAGTGATTCATTTTGGAAGGTCGAATTTGAATGCAGAATACAGGCTTAAAGACAGGATTCTTGGTAGTGTGGAGGAACAGAGGGATCTTGGGGTCCATGTCCATAGATCGCTCAAAGTTGCCACCCAAGTTGATAGGGTTGTTAAGAAGGCGTATGGTGTGTTGGCTTTCATTAACAGGGGGATTGAGTTTAAGAGCCGCGAGGTTATGCTGCAGCTCTATAAAGCCCTGGTTAGACCACACTTGGAATTTTGTGTTCAGTTCTGGTCGCCTCATTATAGGAAGGATGTGGAAGCTTTAGAGAGGGTGCAGAGGAGATTTACCAGGATGCTGCCTGGACTGGAGGGTATGTTTTACGAAGAAAGGTTGAGGGTGCTAGGGCTTTTCTCATTGGAACGAAGAAGGATGAGAGGTGACTTGATAGAGGGGTACAAGATGATGAGAGGCATAGAGTGGATAGCCAGAGACTTTTTCCCAGGGCGGAAAGGGCTATCACCAGGAGGCATAATTTTAAGGTGATGGAGGAAGGTTTCGGGGAGATGTCAGAGGTAGGTTCTTTACACAGAGAGTGGATCTCTAGCAGAGCAAGACTACACCTTCTTCTGGCAGGGCAGGGATCCTGAAGAACCAAGACAGCATGGAGTGGGCCTCGCCATCAGAAACTCCTTGCTCAGCATGATCGAGCCTCCCTCAAATGGCTCGGAATGCATACTGTCCATCCGACTGCTCACCACCTCTGATCCAGTACACCTATTCAGCATCTATGCTCCAACACTCTGCTCCCCACATGAAGCGAAAGACCAGTTCTACGAGCAACTCCATAACATCATTAGCAGCATCCCCAACACCGAACACCTATTTCTGCTGGGGGACTTTAATGCCAGGGTTGGGGCCTACCATGACTCATGGCCCTCCTGCCTTGGGCGCTATGGCGTTGGAACGATGAATGAGAATGGGCAGAGACTGCTTGAGTTGTGTACCTATCATAACCTCTGCATCACCAACTCGTTCTTTCACACTAAACCCTGTCACCAGGTTTCATGGAGGCACCCAAGATCGCGTCGTTGGCACCAGCTAGACCTCATTGTCACAAGGCGAGCCGCCTTAAACAGTGTTCAAATCACACGCAGCTTCCACAGTGCGGACTGCGACACCGACCACTCCCTGGTGTGCAGCAAGGTTAGACTCAGACCAAAGAAGTTGCATCATTCCAAGCAGAAGGGCCACCCGCGCATCAACACGAGCAGAATTTCTCACCCACAGCTGTTACAAAAATTTCTAAATTCACTTGTAACAGCCCTTCAAAACACTCCCACAGGGGATGCTGAGACCAAGTGGGCCCACATCAGAGACGCCATCTCTGAGTCAGCTTTGACCACCTACGGCAAAAGTGCGAAGAGAAATGCAGACTGGTTTCAATCTCATAATGAAGAGCTGGAACCTGTCATAGCCGCTAAGCGCATTGCACTGTTGAACTACAAGAAAGCCCCCAGCGATTTAACATCCGCAGCACTTAAAGCAGCCAGAAGCACTGCACAAAGAACAGCCAGGCGCTGCACAAACGACTACTGGCAACAGCTATGCAGTCATCTTCAGCTGGCCTCAGACACCGGAAACATCAGAGGAATGTATGATGGCATGAAGAGAGCTCTTGGGCCAACCATCAAGAAGATCGCCCCCCCCTCAAATCTAAATCTGGGGACATAATCACTGACCAACATAAACAAATGGACCGCTGGTTGAGCACTACCTAGAACTGTACTGCAGGGAGAATGCTGTCACTGAGACTGCCCTCAATGCAGCCCAGCCTCTACCAGTCATGGATGAGCTGGACATACAGCCAACCAAATCGGAACTCAGTGATGCCATTGATTCTCCAGCCAGCGGAAAAGCCCCTGGGAAGGACAGCATTACCCCTGAAATAATCAAGAGTGCCAAGCCTGCTATACTCTCAGCACTACATGAACTGCTATGTCTGTGTTGGGACGAGGGAGCAGTACCTCAGGACATGCGCGATGCCAATATCATCACCCTCTATAAAAACAAAGGTGACCGCGGTGACTGCAACAACTACCGTGGAATCTCCCTGCTCAGCATAGTGGGGAAAGTCTTTGCTTGAGTCGCTCTAACCAGGCTCCAGAAGCTGGCCGAGCGCGTCTACCCTGAGGCACAGTGTGGCTTTCGTGCAGAGAGATCGACCGTTGACATGCTGTTCTCCCTTCGTCAGATACAGGAGAAATGCCATGAACAACAGATGCCCCTCTACATTGCTTTCATTGATCTCACCAAAGCCTTTGACCTCGTCAGCAGACATGGTCTCTTCAGACTACTAGAAGAGATTGGATGCCCACCAAAACTACTAAGTATCATCACCTCATTCCATGACAATATGAAAGGCACAATTCAACATGGTGGCTCCTCATCAGAGCCCTTTCCTATCCTGAGTGGCGTGAAACAGGGCTGTGTTCTCGCACCCACACTTTTTGGGATTTTCTTCTCCCTGCTGCTTTCACATGCGTTCAAGTCCTCTGAAGAAGGAATTTTCCTCCACACAAGATCAGGGGGCAGGTTGTTCAACCTTGCCCGTCTAAGAGCGAAGTCCAAAGTACGGAAAGTCCTCATCAGGGAACTCCTCTTTGCTGACGATGCTGCTTTAACATCTCACACTGAAGAGTGCCTGCAGAGTCTCATCGACAGGTTTGCGGCTGCCTGCAATGAATTTGGCCTAACCATCAGCTTCAAGAAAACGAACATCATGGGGCAGGGCGTCAGTAATGCTCCATCCATCAATATTGGCGACCACGCTCTGGAAGTGGTTCAAGAATTCACCTACCTAGGCTCAACTATCACCAGCAACCTGTCTCTAGATGCAGAAATCAACAAGCGCATGGGTGAGGCTTCCACTGCTATGTCCAGACTGGCCAAGAGAGTGTGGGAAAATGGCGCACTGACGTGGAACACAAAAGTCCGAGTGTATCAGGCCTGTGTCCTCAGTACCTTGCTCTATGGCAGTGAAGCCTGGACAACGTATGCCAGCCAAGAGCGACGTCTCAATTCATTCCATCTTCGCTGCCTCCGGAGAATACTTGGCATCAGGTGGCAGGACCGTATCTCCAACACAGAAGCCCTTGAGGCGGCCAACATCCCCAGCTTGTACACACTACTGAGTCAGCGGCGCTTGAGATGGCTTGGCCATATGAGTCGCATGGAAGATGGCAGGATCCCCAAAGACACATTGTACAGCGAGCTCGCCACTGGTATCAGACCCACCGGCCGTCCATGTCTCCGCTTTAAAGACATCTGCAAACGCGACATGAAATCCTGTGACATTGATCACAAGTCGTGGGAGTCAGTTGCCAGCGTTCGCCAGAGCTGGCGGGCAGCCATAAAGACAGGGCTAAAATGTGGCAAGTCGAAGAGACTTAGTAGTTGGCAGGAAAAAAGACAGAGGCGCAAGGGGAGAGCCAACTGTGCAACAGCCCCGACAAACAAATTTCTCTGCAGCACCTGTGGAAGAGCCTGTCACTCTAGAATTGGCCTTTATAGCCACTCCAGGCGCTGCTTCACAAACCACTGACCACCTCCAGGCGCGTATCCATTGTCTCTCGAGATAAGGAGGCCCAAAAGAAGGTGGGTGCGTGGAATGCACTGCCAGCGGTGGTAGTGGAAGCAGATACATTAGGGACATTTAAGTGACTCTTGGATAGGTACATGGATGATAGTAGAATGAAGGGTATGTAGGTAGTTTGATCTTAGAGTCGGTTAAAGGTTCGGCACAACATCGTGGGCCGACGGGCCTGTACTGTGCTGTACTGTTCTATGTTCTAGATGAAAGGATGGCAAACATCAATGGATTAGAATGTGGAGAGGCAGGAAAAAATGATGCCATTTTAAGTAGGGGGCCGGGGGTTAGTAGAAACAGACCAGGGCTATTTTACTCTCTATCTCACTCCTTTCTTCTATCTGGCTCATTATCACATCCTCTCTCTTTCAGAGCAGTGGGAATCACTGGAACCCACACTTGTTGCTCAGGTTTTTGGTTCCAGGAAAATACAAGATCCACATCAGAATGACAGGAAAGATAAATGTGATTCATAGCCAATCATATTCCTTTTGGTGATGTGTGCTCAGCCTTGTTATATCAGCAAAGGCAGCAGGAAATGCAAATCCTGAAGAGTTTTGATAGAGTGAAGAAGGAGAAAATGTTGCCAGTGACAGAAGGGTCAGTAACCAGAGGAAACACATTTAAAGTAATTGACAAAAGAATTCGAGTTGTGATGAGGAGATTGTTTTTTCCGCAGTGTGTTGTTCTGGTCTGGAATGCAATCCTGAAAGGTCAGTGGAAGCAGATTCAATGTTAACTCAAAATGGAATTGGATATATACCTGACATGGAAAATATAACAGGGCAATGGGGGAAAGGACAGGAGTGTGGGATGTGGGATTAATAGAATAGCTCTGTTAAATATCAAGCAAATGCACAGTAATAAGGTTCAGTGCTTGGACCTCAGATATTTTCACTCTATCAATGGCAGAGAAGGTTCGAGGGACCATGTAGCTACTCCTCATGTTCTTCCCAGTGTCCAGGATAAAGTATAACATGACACTGATTTCCAGATGGTCAAAACAATCAGGGGAAAGCAAACGCAATGGGCATCCTTCAGGAAAACATCACATTTAAAGTGAGGAACTAATCATAAGGCACGGACAGGGATTGAACCCATGATCTTCAGTTTACAAGATTGACGCCTTACCACTTGGCCACCATGCCTTTTGTTAATTGATATCTGAGGCTCCAGAGGAGGATTTGTGATTCTTTTTCAATTTGGTTGAAACAGCATCGAGAAACATGCACAGAAATAAAGAGGGATTGTGGAATGGGGAACAGATCAGCCTCATTTCCATCATCAGCATCATGAAATCTTCATTCAGACGTTCCATTCCCATCCTCAGCTTTTCTCACATCTGTACAATAATATAAGAGTGGACATTGGGTTGTTACTGGGCAGATTATATAAATAGACTATGTGCATCATCACAGGAAGTGATGTAATATAATCTGTACGGCACCTCATGGAGAGTTGTAGATGAAATCTTCAATGCAAGGTGTGTAGAGTAAACTCAGGTTATTTTAACCGTCAGATTCTTATAAATTCTGTACTAAGCCTTGACAGATATCAGAATATTATATGGGGGCCACAGTAAACCAAAGCGAAGATGGAGAAATCTTTGCCTGTACCTTTGAAAAGGTCACTGGACTGAACCAAGCCGAGGAGTGGCCGAGATGGTTCCAGAGGTTTGCAAGGTATCGTACTGCATCGGGTCTCGTGCAGAAGCCAGACATGGAGCAGGTCAGTACGCTATTGTCTGCCATGGAGGGAGTGTGTATGCAACATCCTCATGAAGAACAGAAGGTTACATGTGAAGAAGTTATTAAGGCACTCAAGACCTATTTTAATTGAGGAAAAAAATGTCATCGTGGAGCCAAAGTTAAAACGCTGCATTTGATGACAACGCAACCACCAGGTGACGCTGTACTAGCACATGCGCAAATGCAGCCTCTTCCACTGAAACGTCACTGTCTGTGACATTCAGGCAGCTGCCAGGATTAAAGATGGAGCTCCTCAATTTATCACAGAAAACAACTTCGACCCAAAAATCCCCTCAAAGGTTGCCATCGCCGCCTCCGTCCCTCCCCAACAGTCCCCCGCTCCTTCTTATGCATTCGCCAGTTATATAGTACCAAGTCATCTTAATTCACCTAAAGTGAATTACTTTCGGAGCAGTGACTGTCATTTCATAAGCAAATACGGCACATATCTACACAATGGACATGTTTTGATTGATACTCGGAGAACGTTGCGCTGTTTGAAGTCTCATCAGAAGGACAGCACCTCTGACAGTGCTGCACACCCTCTGTAATTCAGTGAGGTTTCATAGAGTCATAGAGTTATACAGCACAGAAACAGGCCCTTCGGCCATCATGTCCGTGCCGGCCATCAAGTACCTATCTATTCTAATTCCATTTTCCAGCACGTGGCCGTAGCCTTGTATTCTGTGGCGTTTTGAGTGCTCATCTAGATACTTCTTAAATGTTGTGAGGGTTCCTGCCTCTACCACTCCTTCAGGCAATGTGTTCCAGATTCCAACCACCCTCGAGGTGAAACATTTTTTCCTCAAATCCCCTCTAAACAGTGCCATCCCATTCTCCGGACGATCATTCCCCGCTTCCCCCCATCCCACTCTCTGACTGCTCACTCCCCGCTTCCCCCACCACCACCCACATCCTGCTCTCTGGCCACTCACACTCCAGGCCATGGGCTCTGCCGCTTCCCTCCTCTCGGCCACTCACTCCAACATTGCCCCATCACCCCTCGACGCTCGCCTTGCTTTATCGGGTGGTGCGGTGAAGAATGATCGAATGTTGGAGCGAGAGGCCGAGAGGAGGGAAGCAGCATGGCTTAGAGCTAGTGTCTGGAGTGACGTGGGGGGGAAGCGGGGCGTGAGTGGACGGAGAGAGGGCAGTGCGGGGGTGGGGGGGTAGCAAGCGGCCGGAGGGCGGGGGAGCGGGGTAGTGAGGAGCGGGCAGTGAGCGGCCTGGAGTGAGTGGCTGAGAGGAGGTAGAGAGTTTTCCCGCGCATCCGACACTTCGTCCTGGAAGACGTAGGCTGAGCATGCGCAGCATCTCAGAGCGCAGGAGACTGTTTGTGCATGTGCGCAGCTTGGAGCGCTCTGATGACGTCGACTGGCTGCTGCATTGTCAGGAATCACTTTGAATTTAATAAGCGTACAAAACAGAAAGGGGAGAGTATTCATTCATTTATCAATGACTTGTACAAACTCACGGAGGATTGTGAATACCGCAACTTAAGGGAAGAGCTGAATGGAGACAGGATTGTGTTCGGGGTATTGGACAACACCCTTTCAGATCATCTACAGTCCAGGGCTGGTCTCACATTAATGAAAGAGTTTCAATTGAGCAGACAAGCAGAGGTTAGAAAGTTTAACCAATCCGTTGTCCGAGGGGACAGGGAGAGTCTGATCTCGAGAGTTGCAGACTCAATTGAATTTGTTAAGAAAACAAAAGGAAAAATTAGTGGTAAAAGACAAGAAAGACGGGAAGAGCATCTAGTGGTAGCTGCAACCAATTGCAGTACGTGTGGCAGAGAGAGACACAAGTGGGAAAACTGCCTCACCAAAGAAGCTGAGTGTTTTTCCTGCAGAAAGATGGGACACTTTCAGTCAGTGTGTGGCAGTAAAATACCAGCACTGAATATAATGAAAGGGAAATCCCCAGAGAGCAAAAACATTAATGAAGTACAGGATATCCAAAGTGTGGAAATACATTTTTTAGGTGAAATCCAGGAAATAAAGTGAGAGTTGCTGGACGTCAGAAATTCTGAAATATTTTAAGACAGAGGTAGAAAGATTCTTGATAAACAAGGGGGTGAAAGGTTATCGGGGGCAGGTGGGAATGTGGAGTTGAGGTTGCAATCAGATCAGCCATGATCTTATTGAATGGTGGAGCAGACTCGAGGGGCCGAGTGGTCTACTCCTGCTCCTAATTGGTATGTTTGTATGTAAGAAAACATGTTCTAGATACAATGAGAACTATCATTTGTTTGGAAATGGATTTGAACCCCCTTTTATCAAAAGGTGATAGAGCTTTAATTTTTCTACAATTAACAGGCAAATCCTTGTGGAGTTGAGATTGACAGAAACAATGGGCTGGATTCTATAGATCCCTCGACGTCGAGATCTGTGGTGGGGGTGGGGTGGGAGCCGCCTGAAGATGGCCCCGGATGAGGCCCGCCATGGACCTCAACGCCGGCAGGGTCTGGCTCGATATTGCCTGCAACGGCGAGGCGTTGTGGGGGGACCCCCACCGCTCGGCAACGGGACCACAAACCTGCATTAATTATTATCCCATCACTTCCTGATATCCAGCTGCGATCTTCAGCCCGGTGACCGGCACTGCCGTGCCTTCGGAGCCCCATCCGGGGAAATGAGGTGCAACACTGGTGGGGAGGGGGGAGAAGGTAAGTTTCTCAGTGTGGGGGAGGGGGGACGGAGTCAAATTAATGTCATGGGTGTAGGGGATGGTGGGAAGGGTTATAGTTTACAGTTTGTGCAGTTTTGGGCGGAAGGTCAGATGGTAAAGGTAGGTTTTGGGAGGGAAGGGCAAATAATTAATTTAACTGTTATTGGGGGGATGGGAGAGAGGCAAAAGCAATGTATTTATTTCATTTCATTTAATCTTCCTTTAAATATTTTCCAGTAGGACTAACAGCCCTTTAAAAATGGCTGACACTCCAGTCCAGTACGAAGGCAGTGCTGCACCATCAGAAATGCTGTTTTTCAGGTGAAACAGAAAACTGAGGATCCCTCTGCCCTCTCAGGTGGATGTTAAAGGTACCATGGCACTATTTCAGAGAATAGAAGGGGAATTATTTCTGGGGTGCTGGTCATTGTTTAACCCTGAATCAACATCACTTAAAAACAGATTATCTCGTTTTTATCACATTGTTGTTTCTGGGAGCTTGCTGTGCGCACATTGGCCACCATGTTTCCTACATGACTACAGTGACTACACTTGGAAAGTCCTTCATTGGCTGTAAAAGGCTTTGAAACGTCCTGTGGTCGTGAAATGCAAGTCTTGCTTTTTCCATTGTTATCAGTGTCATTGTGATCAAAAGATAGGATTCGTGAACACAAAGTTTAAATCAATTTCGATTAAAATAATGTAAAAGCATCTATATTCTTGCACTGTACTTAATAATCTCCATCTTCCTATCCTTACAGAGTGCAATGTCGTCGACCCTGAAATTGATTCCAGAATCTCATAGAATCTTAGACTCATAGAAAGTTTAAGGCACAGAAAGAGGCCACTTGGCCCTCAGACAATTTCAGCCCAGTTCTGATGAAAGGTCACAGACCACAAACGTTAACTCTGTTTCTCTCTCCACAGATGCTGCCAGACCTGCTGAGTATTTCCAGCATTTTCTGTTTTTATTTCAGATTTCCAGCATCTGCAGTATTTTGCTTCTGTGTTAATTTGAAAGTTAAAACTGAACCACCTGTTTACAATTCACACTGGGGTCTCCCATGAAATGATTCTGTATAATATTGATATAATGAATACAGATTCCGACACAGAGCTTCCTGTGGGGAATTGGGGATATGAAAACCAGCAGACTCTGCAGGGATTTCCACTGGGAGCACAAATTCACAAAATCTACCTTTTATATATCGATTCATTTTAATTGTCCTTCTGGAAAATTATTTTGCAACAATTTAAACATCAACCCACAGCTCCATGACTGGGTCAATTATGAGGTCATCCTCTGACAAGTCATGTGACAGCTGGAGCCACAAGACATCAGAACCAGATTTGTGACTGGATTAAAACCCGGAATCCTGTCCCAATAGCTTTTCAAATAAAGCTGTTGCTGTTTGAAAACACAGCAGTTAAACTTTCTGCCTGACCATGAGGGGAGCTGGGGAGAAATTTACAAAACTCAATCCTTCAACAAAATAGTTCAAAAATCATTCATATCGAAATCATGTGAGGATTTATATGCAGGAGAGAAACAAGCAGATACAGAAAG
This sequence comes from Heterodontus francisci, assembly GCF_036365525.1. NCBI lineage: Eukaryota > Metazoa > Chordata > Chondrichthyes > Heterodontiformes > Heterodontidae > Heterodontus > Heterodontus francisci. The sequence continues at coordinate 27,002,050 of NC_090405.1, read as the reverse complement.
TACAGAGGAGAGCTGAAAAAGGAAATGAGATCAGCAAGAGAATGTATGAGAAAAGATTAGCAGGTCACATAACTGGGAATACTGAAGGCTTTTACCAACATATGGACAGTCAATGAAAGGGTGGGTCAATTAGGAGATCCTGTGGAGACAGAGGGTGTGGCTGAGGCACTAATTAAGTATCACAAAATAAGCGGATGCTGCAAATGTCACAGTAAAGGAGGAGGAAATGAAGAAATTGGACAGGATGAAAATAGATAAAGAGGAGACAATTACAAGGTTGGCAGCTCTCACAGTGGAAAAGTCACCCAGTTTGAATGGGCTGCATCCTGGGTTGCTGAGGGAAGTAAGGGTGGAAATATCAGAGACTCGAACCACAATCTTTCAATCCTCCTTAAATATGGGAATGTTGCCAGAGGACTGGAGGATGCAGGTAAGCTTGGGTAGTTCGATCTCAGTTTAATTTGACCATTTTTATAATATATCCATTGTAATAACTAACAAGGTCAAGAAAGCCATTTTATAATTAACACATGACCAAAGGAGCCATTTTGTGTTCAGTACTAATGTGCCGTGTAGAGGACACTATTTGTGCTTAAACATTAGCACAACACGGGAAGAAACGGTTACCGATTATAAGCTCTCACTCAATTGGTGCAGAGTATGAGCGCCAGGGGTTACTTCTGACAGTTGAAGAGATCATCGCATCTCATTGGATAGCTACCACCCACTCCAAGCTGGGTAGCCTCCAATCAGTTAGGTGCTGTCCTGCCACGACCTGCTTGCTTCAATGGGTGCTTGGAGCTTAGAGAGTCATCTCTCAACAGGCGGATCGATAATCAATGCACCAAGTAAAACAAGCTCAACAAAGAAGACACCAGTCCTTCGCATCGCAAGCTGGAATGTAAGGACCATGTGTCCTGGCCTTACTGACACCCTTCTGCAGGTTGATGACACACACAAGACAGCTGTGATTGACAAGGAACTCACAAGGCTCAATGTGGACATTGCTGTGCTGCAAGAAACTAGACTCGTTCAAAGTGGATCCCTCAAAGAGAAACATTACATCTTCTTCTGGCAGGGGAAAGCCCAAGAGGCAACTCGTGAGCATGGAGTGGTTTTCACAGTAAAAAACACGCCACTTGAGATGAGTGAACCACCCACAGTAGGCTCAGAGAGACTTCTTACTCTTCACTTGTCAACAAGCGTGGGCCCAGTTAATCTCATGTGCATCTATGTCCCGACACTCACCTCCACCCCAGATGTCAAGGATCAATTCTATGTGACACTTGATACTGCCATCAGTAGAATTCCCAGCACTGAGGGACTGTACCTTCTAGGAGACTTCAACACAAGCTTGGGTACTGACTACACAGCTTTGCCAATGTGCATAGAGCACCAGGGAATTGGCAAGATGAATGAAAATGGACAGAGGTTGCTGGAGCTATGCTGTCACCATGGATTCTGTGTGATGAACAGCTACTTCCAGGTCAAGCTGTGCCACAGGGTGTCCTGGAGACATCTGAGATCACGCCACTGGCACCAGCTAGACCTTACCATCACCAGACATACCACCCTCAGCAGTGTCCTCATCACTCACAGCTATCACAGCGCTGACTGTGACACTGACCACTCCCTGGTGTGTAACAAGGTCAGGCTTCAGCCAAGGAAGCTTCATCCATCCAAGAAGAACGTCGTCCTCAGATCAACACTTGACGACCCACTGATCCAGAAAGGACCCAGGAGTTCCTCAACATCCTCGATCAGGCTCTTTCAGACAACAATGCTCAAGGTCTCAGTGCGGTGTCAAAGTGGAATCATCTGTTAACAAGCAGATGGAAAGGTGAGTGGAGCATTACCTTAAACTCTACATAACGGAGAATATTGTCATTGAAGTGGCTCTCAGTGCCATTCCAGACTTCCCTGTCATGGAGGAGCTGGACAGTGACCCCACCATAGTGGAGCTCAACAAAGCCATTGACCATCTTGCCAGTGGTAAAGCCCCGGGAAATGATGGTATTCCACCTGGAATCATCAAAAGTGGAAAAGCGGCTCTACTGCAGTATCTCCATGAACTTCTGTGTCTCTGTTGGAAGGAAAGATCTGCACCTCAAAACATGCGTGATGCAAACATTGTCACCTTGTACAACAATAAGGGGGAATCGCAGTGACTGCAGCAATTAGCGAGGCATCTCCTTGCTAAGTATTGTGGGGAAGGTCTTTGCTCGCATTGCTCTGACCAGATTGCAGACCCTGGCATCACACATCTATCCTGAGTCTCAGTGCAGCTTCAGAGCTGGTAGATCGACAGTCGACATGATTGTCTCACTTCGGCAGTTACAGGAGAAGTACTGTGAACAGTACAGACCACTCTACATTGTCTTTACATATGAACATACGAATTAGGAGCAGGAGTGGGCCACTCGTCCCTTCGAGCCTGCTTCACCATTCAATAAGCTCATGGCTGAACTGATTACTCCACATTTCCATCTACCTCCGATAACCTTTCACCCCCTTGCAGATAAAGAATCTATCCATCTCTCCCTTAAAAATATTCAAAGACTCTGCTTCCACCGCCTTTTGAGGAAGAAAATTCCAAAGACTCACGACCCTCTGAGGGGGAAAATTGCTCCTCATCTCTGTCTTAAATGGGTGACCCCTTATTTTTAAACAGTGACCCCTAGCTCTAGATTCTCCCACAAGGGGAAACATCCTTTCCACATCCACCCTGTCAAAACCCCTCAGGATCTTGTATGTTTCAATCATGTCGCCTCTTTCTCTTCTAACCTCTAGTGGATACGAACCTAGCCTGTCCAATCTTTCCTCGTAAGACAGCCCACCCATTCCATATATTAGTCTAGTAAACCTTCTCTGTACTACCTCCAATGTATTTACATCCTTCCATAAATAAGGAGACCAGTACTGTACTCAGTGTTGCAGAAGAGGTCTCACCAATGCCCTATATAGCTGAAGCATAACCTCCCTACTATTGTATTCAATTCCCCTGGCGATAAATGATAACATTCTATTAGCTTTCCTAATTACGTGCTGTACCTGCAGACTAACCTTTTGCGATTCGTGCACTAGGACACCCAGATCCCCTGCAACTCATATCTCTGCAATCTCTCACCATTTAGATAATATGCTTTTTTATTCTTCCTGCCAAAGTGGACAATTTCCCACTTTCCCACATTATACTCCATTTGCCAGGTCTTTGCCCAGTCACTTAACCTATCTATATCCCTTTGTAGCCCCCTTATGTCCTCTTCACAACCTACTTTCCGACCTATCTTTGTCATCAGCAAATTTAGCAACCATACTTTTGGTCCCTTCATCAAAGTCATTTCGAGAATTGTAGAATGTTGAGGCCCCAGCACAGATCCCTGTGGACCACTCGTTACTTCTTGCCAACCAGAAAATGACCCATTTATGCTGACTCTCTGTTTCCTGTTCGCTAGCCAATCTTCTATCCATGCCAATATGTTACCCCTGACACCATGAGCTTTTATTTTCTGCAATAACCTTTGATATGTCACCTTATCCTTCTGGAAATCGAAATACAATACATCCACCGGTTCCCCTTTATCCACAGCACATGTAACTCCCTCAAAGAACTCCAAAAAATTGGTTAAACATGATTTCCCTTTCACAAAACCATGTTGACTCTGCCTGATTACCTTTATTTTTGCCCTGCTATAACATTTTCAGTAATCGCTCCTAACATTTTCCCTAAGACAGATGTTAAGCTAACTGGCCTGTCGTTTCCTGCTTTCTGTCTCCCTCCCTTTTTGAATAAATGAATTACATTCGCTACTTTCCAATCTAACAGAACCTTCCCGAAGCGAGGGAAATTTGGAAAATTAAAACCAGCGCATCAACTATCTCACTAGCCACTTCAGGACCTGGCGACTTGTCAGCCCGCAGCTCCAACAATTTGTTTAGTACCACTTCCCTGGTGATTGTAATTTTCTTGAGTTCCTCCCTCCCTTCCATTTCCTGACTTACAGCTAATACTGGGATGTTATTTGTATCCTCAATAGTGAAGACCAATCCAAAGTATCTGTTCAATTCATCTGTCATCTCTTAATTATCCATTATTAATTCCCCAGACACACTTTCCATCGGACAAACACTCACTTTGTTAACTCTTTTCTTTTTAAAATATCTATCTAAACTCTTACTAGTTGTCTTTATATTTCTTGCTAGCTTTCTCTCGTACTCTAATTTTACCTTCCTTCTCAATCTTTTAGTCATTCTTTGCTGTTTTTTATATTCTGTCCAATCTTCTGACCTGCCTCCCATCTTTGCACAATTGTAGGCTTTTTCTTTAAGTTTGATAGTATCTTTAACTGTTTTCATTAAAAATGGATGGTGAGTCCCACCTTTGGAATTTTTCTTTCTCGTTGTAATGTATCTATTCTGTGTATTCTGAAATTTTCCTTAAATGTCTGCCACTGCATCTCTATTGACCTATCCCTTAACCTAATTTGCCAGTTCACTTTAGCTAGCTCTGCTTTCATGCCCTTATAATTGCCCTTATTTAAGTTTAAAATACTAGTCTGGGACCCACTCTCCTCTCCCTCAAACTGAATGTAAATTTCAATCATATTATGATCGCTACTACCTCGGGGCACCTTAACTATGAGGTCATTAATTAATCCTATCTCATTGCACAATGCCAGGTCTAGTATAGCCTGCTCTCAGGTTGGCTCCAGAACTTATTTTTCCAAGAAATTATCCCAAAAACATTCTATGGACTCCTCATCTAGGCTACCTCTGCCCATCAGAATTTTCCAGTCTATATGGAGATCAAAATCCCCCATAATTATTGCTGTACCTTTCTGACAAGCTGTCATTATTTCTTTTTTTATACCCCATCCTGCAGTGTGGTTAATGTTAGGTGGCCTGTACACCACTCCCACAAGTGACTTCTTGCCTGTATTATTTCTCATCTCAACTCAAACTGCTTCTACATCGTGATCTCCTGAACTTAGGTCATCCCTCCCTATTGCGCTAATACCATCATTAATTAACAGAGTTACCCCACCACCTTTTCCAAGCTTCCTGTCCTTCCTAAATGCCATGTAACCTCCAATATTCACATCCCAATCGATGTCGCCCTGCAGCCAGATCTCTGTAATAACTATCAGATCGTACTTATTTATTCTATTTGTGCTCTCAGTTCATCTGTTTTGTTTCGAATGCTCCATGCATTCAGATACAGAGCATTTAGTTTTGTCCTTTTATTATTTTTGTAACCTCTAGCCTTATCTGTTGATTTACTCTTAGATTTGTCTGCTCTGTCCCTTCCTGTCACAGTCTGTTTATCATTTCCCATATTTATACCTTTCTCTCTTGCCTTGTCTCTCCTCCTTGATTCACCATATCTTCCCAAATTTGATCCCTTGCCCCCACTATTCAGTTTAAAACTGTCTCTACTTCCCTCGTTATGTGGCTCACGAGAACAATGGCACCAGCACGGTTCAGGTGTAGACCGTCCCAACGGTACAGCCACCTCTTTCCCCAGTACTGGTGCCAATGCCCCACGAACCAGAACCCACTACTACCACACCAGTCTTTGAGCCACGCATTAATTTTTCTAATCTTATTTTTCCTATGCCAATTTGCACATGGCTCAGGTAATAATCCAGAGATGATTAACTTTGAGGTTCTGCTACTTAATTTGCTGCCTAGTTCCTCATACTGACTTTGCAGAACCTCTATCCTTGTCCTGCCTATGTCATTGGTACCGACATGGACCACGACGACTGGATCCTCCCCCTCCCATTGTATGTTTCTCTCCAGCCCTGAGCAGACGTCCTGAATCCTGGCACCGGCAGGCAACACAGCCGTCTGGATTCTTGCTCTTTGCTGCAGAGAGCAGAGTCAATCCACCTTACTATACTGTCTCCTACTACCACTACATTCCTTTTTTCTCACTCTTTGAGCCGCAAACACTTACGACAGATGTGTTTGCCCTGGATCACACTGGCATCCAGGAGCTCCCACATGCTGCAGCTGTGACACATCACCTGTCCTGTCATCCTTAACGTGTTTCAATTAACTACTTAATTATTTTATTCAATTGTTTATTTTATTGTATATTTTATTAAGCTTATACTAGTTTGTTTACTATTTTAAACATTAGGACTAAAATGGACCTTAATCACTTACCAGATGTGCATCAAGCAGGTCGGTTCTTCCAAACCAATCAACTACCTGCTTGCCTGTGATGTCACAGCTTACCAGATCCTCACCAAACAGCTCCTTCCACTGCACCGAAGCAAGAACCAAATCCTGTAAACTCACCCCAGCGGCTCTCTGTTTCCCTGCTCTCACTCTCCATTGTGATGTCATTCCTTGATTTTTTTTACCCCTGCTCCGCTCCTGCCGTGCTCCTCTCTCTCTCGCTCTGTCTCTGAGTCGGTGCTTTTGACACACTTGTTAACTCTCTGTTCTGTCGTGCTCTTCTGTCTCTGGTCCAAAATCTGACTTTGGTGGGATTTGAACCCACAACCTTTGAATGCCTTCTTTATCATTATTTAGAAGTCAAACACGCTATCCATTGCACCACAGAGCCGCACATATTTTGAAAGACATCACCAAGGCCTTTGATCTTGTCAGCAGAGACGGACTCTTCAAACTGCGATGGAAACTCGGCTGCCCTCCTGAACTCTTGGGCATCTTCTCTTCTTTCCACGAGAACATGCACAGTTCCATCAGTTACAATGGAGCAACATCAGACACTTTCAAGATCAGCAGTGGGGTAAAGCAGGGCTGCGCGCTGGCGCCAACTCTCTTCGGAACAGAGGAACATAGGAGTAGGCCATTCAGCCCGTCGAGCCTATTCTGCCATTCAATTCGATCATGGCTGATCATCTACCTCAACGTCCCTTTCCCGTGCTCTCCCCATATCCCTTGATGTCATGAGTATCAAGATTTCTAACAATTTCTGTCTTGAACATGCTCAATGATTGAATTGCCACAGCTCTCTGGGGTAGAGAATTCCAATGATTCACCACCGTCTGAGTGTAGAAATTCAACCCTATCTCAGTTTTAAATGGCCTACTCCTTATTCTGAGACTTGGTCCCCAGATTTTAGACTCACCAACCAGGGCAAACATCCTATCTACATCCACACTGTCACACCCTGTAAGAATTTTATCAGTTTCAATGAGATCACCTCTCATTCTTCGAAACTTTAAGGAATACAGGCCCAGTTTCAGTCCCACCATCCCAGGGATTAGTCTGGTGACCCTCTGTTTCACTCCCTCTATGGCAAGTATATCCTTCCTTAGATGAGGAGACCAAACTATACACAATACTCCAGCGCGGTTTCACCAAGGCTCGATACAATTGCAACAAGACATCTTTACTCCCGTACTCAAGACCCCTCGTGTGAAGGCCAACATACCATTTGCCTTCCTAATTGATTGCTGCACCTGCACAAGAGCTTTTAGTGTCTCATGAACAAGGACACCCAAGTCCCCTTGGACATCAACACTTCCCAACCTCTCACCATTTAAGAAATACTCTGTCTTTCTGTTTATTCCACCAAAGTGGAGAACTTCACACTTATTCACATTATATTCCATCTGCCATGTTCTTTCCCATTCACTTAGCCTCTCCAGGTTCCCTGGAAGCCTCTCTGCATCCTTCTCACAGCTCACACTTCACCTAGCTTTGTGTCATCTGCAAACTTGGAAATATTACATTTAATCCCCACATCCAAATCATTTATTTCGGTTGTTAACAGCTGTGGCTCCAACACTGATCCTTGCAGTACCCCAATAGTAACAGCCTGCCATCCTGAGGAGGACCCGTTATTCCTGCTCTCTGTTTTCGGTCTGTTAACCAATTCTCAATCCATACCAGTATATTATCCTCAATCCTATGTGCTCTAATTTTGTTTACTCACCTCCTGTGTGGGACATTACCAAAGCATCCACTGGTTCTCCTTTATCTGTTCTACAGGTAACATCCTCAAAAAACTCAACGGGTTTTTTCAAGCCTGTTTTCCTTTTCATAAATCTATGTTGACTCTGCCCAATCATATCATTATTTTATAACTGTCTAGTTATCACATCCTTTATAATTGGTGTATTCGTCTCCATGCTGCTATTGTACACTTTCAGTGACTCAGATGGGGGTGTTCACCTGTATATCAGAGCTGACGACAAGCTGTTCATCTTGGCAAGACTCCACTTGGACGTAGAGACTTGGACGTAGAGACTCCACTTTCCATCAACATTGACAACCTCACTTTGGAGGTTGTCAACAGTTCACATACCTTGGATCAACAATCACCAGCAATCTGTCCCTTGATGCTGAAATCAGCACCAGGATTGTCAATGCTGCAGCTGTCATGTCAAAGTTGAGAAGACGGGTGTGAACCGACAGCAAACTGACCGAAAATACAAAACTCCACGTGTACCAGGCTTGTGTTCTCAGCACCCTCCTTTATAGTAGAGAAGCATCAACAACTTATACAAGCCAAGAAAAGCAGCTGAACAGCTTCCACCTCCACTGCCTCAGATAGATATTGGGCATCTCCTGGCAGGACAGAGTGCCGAATGAGGAAGTACACCAGCATGCAGGGATCCGCAGCATGTTTGCCCTCTTGAGTCAGAGGCGGCTCTGTTGACTGGGCCAAATGAATGACAGTCACATTGCCAAATACATGCTCTGTGGTTAGCTTGCTATAAGCACAAGACCAACAGGTCAGGGAAAAAATCAAGTCATTTGGAGAGGTTTGAGTTAATTAAGGAGAGTGGGCATGGATTTATAAATGGAATTTCATGCTTGATGAATCTAACTGCATTTTTTGATAAACTATCTGAGAAAGTTGATGAAGGGAATGCAGTGGATGTTGTTTATATGGATTTTACAAAAGCATTTTATAAAGTACCACATAAAAGGGTGGTTAACAAAATTGAGGTTCATGGATTAGGAGGGTCAGTGTCCATTTGGATAGGAAATTGGTTTAAGGACAGAAAACAGCGAGTCATATGAAATGGTTCTTGGTCAGACCGGAGGATAGTCGACAGTGGTGTTCCCCAAGGGTCAGTGCTAGAACCATTGCTTTTTTTTGCTACAGATTAATGACTTGGATATTGGAATATCGAGTAGAATCTCAAAATATGCCGATGACACCAAACTTGGAGGAGTGGCAAACAGTGAGGATGATATGAACTGCCTGAAACAGGATAGTTATCGGCTAGTAGGATGGGCAGACAGGTGGCAGATGGAATTTAATAGTGACAAGTGTGAGGTGATGCATTTTAGCAGAAGGAATAGGGAGAGGCAATATATACTCAATGTTACAGTTCTGAAGAGTGTGCTGGAATCGAGGGGCCTGGAGTACATGTCCATCATTCTTTGAAGTTGGCAAGACATATTGCGAGAGTGGTTAGCAAAGCATGTGGGATCTTGGGCTTTATAAATAGAGACATTGAGTACAAAAGCAGGGTTGTTATGCTGAACTCTGGTTAGGCCCCAATTGGAGTGTTGCATCCAGATCTGCTCACCAATCTTTAGAAAGGATGTGCGGATTCTTGAGAGGATGCAGAGGAGATTTACCAGAATAGTTCCAGGGATGGAGGGTTTTAGTTTCAAGGTTAGGTTAGAAAAACAGGGTTTTTTCTGCCTGTATCAAAGGAGATTGAGGGGAGAATTGATAGAGGTGTCGAAGGCTATGACAGTTTTAGATAAGTTGGCAAGGAAAAATTGTTCCCATTAACTATTGGTACAAGGACTAGGGGATTCAGATTGAAGGTTTTGGACAAGAGACGCAGGGGGAATGTGCGGAAGAGCTTTTTTACACAGTGATTGGTAATGATCTGTAACTCGCTGCCCCCGAGGGTGGAGGAAGTGGAGACAATCGTTGGTTACAAAAGGAATTTCGATGGGCATTTGAAGGAAATAAATTTACAGGGCTAGGGGGATCGAGCAGACGAGTGGGACTGACTGGATCGCTCCATGGAGAGCTGGCCTGTACTCGATGGGGCGAATGGCCTCCTTCTATACCACAAATGACCCAATGACTCGATGAGTCTATGTCACTCTCAGAATCAAGACAACAGAGTGACAGATTTAACACAACATTATAACATATGTTTGGTTTGACAAATTCAATAACAACTCGTCTCCACTCCTAGTATTTCTAAATCCCACACATTCACTATAATGTGAACAATTATTTCCTGTTGTGTCTCTCTCACATTTGTAAACTTCACTATATTGGAGTGAGGTGACATCTACTGGCGGGAAGCAAGAACTGCAATCAAGCAGCAGAAACTCCACAGTCTGTCAGGGTTAAAGAAACATTGCAATATGAGGAAATAGTGAAGGGGTTTGATCGGGTTGATGGAAACATGATTCCACTTGTGGTATCATATGAAGCAAGGGCCGGAAATATAAAATTGTCGTTAATAAAAGAAATGAGGAGTTCATGAAAAATGCATTTGCTTAGAGAATGGTTATAGAGATATACAGCACTGATATAGGCCCTTTGGCCCACTGAGTCTGCACTGACCATCAACCACCCATTTATACTAATCCTATGTTAACCCAGAATTCCCTACCACATCCCCACATTTCTCCTATCACCTACCCTGGGGCCAATTTACAACAGTCAATTTATCTATCAACCCACAAGTCTTTCGTTGTGGGAGGAAACCAGAGTACCTTGTGGAAGCCCACATAAACAACTTGCAAACTCCACACAGGCAGTATACAGAACTGAATCGGGGTCATTGAAGTTGTGAAGCTACAGTGCTCACCACTGCACCACCCTTAGAATGTGGATAGAGTAAAAAGTGAGATTGGATGGACAGAAGCAGTCTGAAAAGATGGCTCAAACAAAAGGTGAAAACCCTGAAATGTTAACTCTGTTTCTCTCTCCACAGATGCTGTCAGAGGTGCTGAGTATTTCCAGCACTTTCTGTTTTTATTTCAGCTTTGCAGGATATTGTTTTGATCTGAAAAAAATGCATGATCGGCTGTGGGTGCCAGTGAAATTCCACAGGAGCGAATAAAAACCATGCCAACGGTGGCTCGTTGGTCCAGGGGTATGATTCTTGCTTTGGGTATATAAGTGATTAATATGTGAGAGGTCCTGGGTTCAAATCCCAGACGAGACCTTCTCTGTTGCCATTTTTAGTTTAAGGTCATCAATTGCTTTCAGCCTTCCAGAAAGCGGAATTGATTTCCAAACTGAGCCTGCTTGAGGACCGGGGAACTGGATTCAAAGAGCTTGTCGACAAAATTGAAATGAACAAAATATACAGATTGTCAAGTGGGAATATAAGGTTGCAACAGTAACTAAAGGCCTGCACGGGTCAGCAAATGAAACCCGACCCAAGCCTGACAGCACCACATCCGGCCTGGTCCGAGTCCTTTCATTTTTTCCCGTGCCCGAACTGACCACCAGAATGTTCAGTTCAACTTGCTTCCGTTTTTCACTTTTTAAGCTTGTGCAGGTAAGGCAATAAAAACTGTAACTGGACTTGAAAGGTTGTTTAAATGTACATTAAGATTAGAGCTACGTACCGGAGGTGATGAGCTGAAGATTGTTACCATAGAAGTTAGTGATTGTTAGGTCACTAGTTAAAGAGAAACTCATGGAGTTGTGCCCAGACAGGTTGTCCCACACTGTATATATTAAAATATTGCCCGAAGGCGAGAAAATATCATTATACATTCCCTGGACTCCTGCTTTACAGGTTGAAATACTTTCTGCAAGTTTATCCAGAGAGCAGCTGAGATGCAGAGACCGGGAAGGTCTTGAGTGATTAATTATTATAAAATATACATTCTTATATTAAAGAGATTGTGCTCTACCTTCGATGGAATCGCTCACTGCAGACTAGTGCGGAGTGTTTCCCGCCTTGACGTCCTGGCTGTCACTGGATCTTGAGTCCAGGCCTCTGGATTACTGGTCCAGTAATCTTTGAAATTTCTCCCTTGATCTAACATTTTAATCTGGTAAGTCAGATTTTACAAAAAAAAATTAAATGATTTAAGACTGCTTCATGTTCAGCAGTGCCAAATGAATAAAGAAATTCAAATATATTCAAAATTATATATCAACTATTAAATACTAATGCCCAGCTTTGAATACAAAAAATGCCTCTAATTGTGTTCTGGTCTGGAATGGAATTCTTCAGTGTTTCTGTTTAGCTTGGATTGACTCATCAATTTTCTTGTTTTTCACTTTGTCGATGCCTTTGAATAATTGTGGATCCTTCTTCAGGGTGTCTTCTTTCACCAGGTAGTTCTGACCTCTGATGATGTTGATCGTAATCAGCTTCAATTTGCTGATAGTTTTGGAAGTGAGCAGATTTCCTTTGCTTGAGTTCACAACATGGAACTTAGTCTGACGTGTGGACCCATGGGAGGATTTGAAAGCTGCCCTTGCATTGGAGCATACAGTTGCATCCATCCAAACAGAGGTAGAGTAGAAGTGACATATTCAGTTCAGTCTGTCGATCATGGGACTTTTAATCTCAGGGTTGTGAGTTTGAGCGCCATTTAGTTTTTCCATTTTTTAGGCTTCATTAGCAGAGAGTACAAGGAGTGTTTGAAATGAAATTCAACAACAGTATGAGAAACGCTCTCTTTCATTCGGGACTCTTAACTCTCTGCAGCATCTCGCTGTGAAAGATTGAACTTTATCTCATTTCTTTTTCAGCTGGGGGTCAGTGCAGCTCAGTGGGACTTCTGGCTGTCTCCCACCTCACAATTCATCAGTACTGAGAAAGCAATGGGAAATATTACTCATGGCTGAGTAAGCAGAGGACACCGATTTAAGGTGAATGGGAAAAGAACCAAAGGCAACATGAGGAAAAACCTTTTTTATGCAGCAAATGGTTAAGATCTGATATGTACTGCCTGAGAGTGTGACGGAGGAAGATTCAACCATAGCTTTCAAAAGGATATATGATAATTATCTGAAGGGAAAAAAAAATCAGCTTTTCATGGAATACATGAGGATGTGGCATGAGCTGAGTTGCTTGTGCAGAGAGGCAGCACAAGCACGATGAGCTGAATCCCTCCTTTTGTGCTGTGAGTATTCTGTGATCTATGATTCTATACAAAGTGAAACCAACACTCACATATGAGAAACTGACAGGTAAAGTGTAAACCCCACACTAACAAACCAGCAAATGCCAGGGACAGAGTAAAACCAACAGTCCTAGACAGGAAACTGACAGATACTGTGTGAAACCCAAAAATCACTTATCAGGATTTGGCAGTTAATGTGTAAAAACCTCTCTTCAATATCCATCCTGCAAGGTACAAAGAAAATTAGGTACAAACCCAGGCTCATACTTCGAAGACTGAGAGATAAAGAGCAAAACACAGACTCACCTACAAGAGGCTGACAAGTACAGAGAATAAAACAGAGGGGGTGCAGATTAAAAACACATGCATGTAACGGATACTGATAGGGATAGAATCAAACCCTTTCTCACACATGACACGAAAATTGGTGGTGTCGTAAATAGTGAGGAGGAAAGCCTTAGATTACAGGCCAATATAGATCGTCCGAGGCAGAGAATATAAGAGCAGGGAGGTTATGACGGAGCTGTATAAAATGCTAGTTAGGCCACAGCTGGAGTACTGTGTACTGTTCTGGGCACCACACTATAGGAAGGATGTGATTGCACTGGAGAGGGTACAGAAGAGAGTCACCAGGATGTTGCCTGGGCTGGAGCATTTCAGCTATGAAGAGAGACTGAAAAGGCTAGCGTTGTTTTCCTTAGAGCAGAGAAGGCTGAGGGGAGATAAGATTGAGGTTTACAAAATTATGAGGGGCATTGATGGGTTAGATAGGAAGAAACATTTTACCTTAGCGGAGGGGTCAATAACCAGGTGGCATAGATTTAAGGTAAGGGGCAGGAGGTTTAGATGGGATTTGAGGAAATAAATTTTACCCAGAGGGTGGTTGGAATCTGGAACGCACTCCCTGAAGAGGTGGTAGAGGCCGGAACCATCACAACATTTAAGAAGTATTTAGATGAGCACTTGAAATGCTATAGCATACAAGGCTACGGGCCAAATACTGGAAAATGGGATTAGAATAGTTAGGTGCTTGATGGCCAGCAGAGACTCAATGGGCTGAAGGGCCTGTTTCTGTGCTGTATAACTCGATGACTCTATATCAGAAACTGATAGATCTGGACAAAAGCTGATGTTCACATACAAGTTGTTGAAAGATATGTGGTGAAACTCACATTTTTTTTTTATTTCCAAAATATACTTTATTCATAAAAATCTGTAAAAATTACATTCCCAAACAGTTTAAAACAGCATCAAGTCAAAAAATACAAACAGTGCAAAGGTGATCAGTTACCTTCTATACAATCATGAGTTGCCTCACAACCCTTCCATTTCATTGTCATGCCATATGCATTTTTACATTTACAGCACACAAAATTTCTCCGATACAGTTCGAGGGGTTTCCCATGGATCCAGCCCCTCAGTCCAGCTTGGTGGGGGAACCTTACACTGTGGTCTTTCCCCATTGAGCCTTTGCTGCGGCTGCCCCAAGCTTTAGTGCGTCCCTCAGCACGTAGTCCTGGACCTTGGAATGTGCCAGTCTGCAACATTCGGTGGTGGACAACTCTTTTCGCTGGAAGACCAGCAAGTTTCGGGCAGACCAAAGGGCGTCTTTCACCGAATTGATAGTCCTCCAGCAGCAGTTGATGTTTGTCTCGGTGTGCGTCCCTGGGAACAGCCCGGAGAGCACAGACTCCTGTGTTACCGAGCTGCTTGAGATGAACCGCGATAAAAACCACTGCATCTCTTTCCACAAAGTTAACTCACATAGCAATAGCAGAAACAGTCACAAACCAAAAACTGAAACATACAGAGTAAAAACCCACATTCTCACACCAGAAATTCACGGCTACAAAGTGAAGCTGACTCTCTCCTCCCAGGCACTGACAGGTACAAAAGAAAAGACGCACTAACATACCAGGAAATGTAATGTAGGAAAATGTTTCTTCAATACATTCGAGTAAGAGGCAACTGAAGAAAGAGGAGTGCACTGAAAAGACCAAAAAATCACAGTGATTTTTGACATCTTGCCAGGATTGAGTGGCGCGTGCACGGGATGATGTCATTTTGCAGCGCCAACATCATCACATTTCCGCAACAAATCCATCTTCGTGCATGCGTGATAAAGCGTCATTGGGTATCTAGCCACCCCATCCCCCCACCACTTGGCTGGAGGAAGTGGCTGAATGGGAGATTTTGAAGCTGTAGCTCGCCCCCCTCGGCAACTCACTCCAGGCCTCGACGATTCCCCCCCTCAGCCGCTCGCTCCAGGCCTCGCTGCTCACCCACCCCCCCCCCCACTCCCCTGGCCAGTTGTTCCTCGCTTCGCACCACCCCACTCTCTGGCCACTCGCTCCAGGCCGTGCCGCTTCCCTCCTCTCAGCCACTCACTCCTACATCGCCCCGTCACCCCTTACGGCCCTCCTGCTTCTACAGGTGGCGCCTGGTGAAGAAATGTGGGAGCGAGTGTCACGGCCAGAGCTAGCAGCTGTGGGCTGGGCTGGGACAGGGTGGGGGGTGGGGGTGCGGAGAGCGAACAGCCAGAGTGCGGAATTTCGCCAGTAGGGAGGAGGGGGAGAAAGCGAGTTGCAGAGGGGGGAGAGCGGTCAGTGAGGTGGGAGCTAGTAGCTGCGTTCGGGTGAAGTCAGTCCTGGTCAGTTATATAAACAAATCACAATAACGAATTGGCAGTACATTTTATCCTCTGCCCGATTTTCCTTTCCATCGATCGGGGTGCTAATTCACTATCTTCCAATGGAAATTCAATCATAAAATTCCTTTTGTATTTAATAGGATTACTGAAATGTTAAATGGATCTGAGGATTACAGTTAGTATTAGCAAACGCACCCGAGTGAATTAGCACCCCAATCGATGGAAAGGAAAATCGGGGAAAGTATAAAATGTGCTGCCAATTCGTTATTGAGATTCGTTGAGTAATTCGATTCTGCCCAACACTGAAATTGGCGGCTTTTTTGAATTCAACCTTTCTGCCAGGACGACAATTTAAGCCAATGATTTGCTGTATTTTCTAATTCGAGGCTCGGCAATTGGTTAAGACATGCGAATGGGAAGAGGGTGACCAATCAGAAGTGGGCTCTGGATAGCGCGGGCTCAAACTGTGGGAATTCCAGGTCCCTGAATGACTGAGCTGAAACTGATCAGTTTCACAAACCCTGTCAGTTTCAGTGCAGGAAACACCGTCTCGGGAGAAATAACATCACATGTGGGTCTGGTTCCAGTGACCGATTTAACGGCTGCTGCAAAACTCCCGGATTCCCTCATTGCAGCGAAATCATTATGAAATTCTATGAAAACAATGAGTGATTCTGGAGGAGTGATGTGGCTTTTCACTGAGGGCATGTGTCGACTGGGGAAATAACTAAGTGTAGAGTCTCGGGCACTGTTTACACAGCCCGTTGAGAAAATCAAATCCACTGCACATCCTTGCTGCAAATGAAATGTCAAATTTGGGGATTCTAGTTTTGTATCTCGAACACAGCACAGATTTATTCCAGACAGTTCTAAACAGACTATCCCAGCTCCCGTTTCCAGGTCACTGCTCTCTCTGTGAGGCGGTGGGTGGCTCTTAGAAGAGCCTTTGTTGTGTTTGCTGGAAAGGGTCGAGTTGTTCAGCCGCTGAATTCGTAGAGAGTGCGGCCCTGCCGTTTCAGAGCGTACACCACATCCATGGCAGTGACCGTCTTGCGCTTGGCGTGTTCAGTGTAGGTGACCGCATCCCTGATCACATTCTCCAGGAAAACCTTCAACACCCCGCGAGTCTCCTCATAGATCAAACCCGAGATCCGCTTGACCCCGCCACGGTGAGCCAGGCGGCGGATTGCTGGTTTGGTGATGCCCTGGATATTATCACGAAGCACTTTGTGGTGCCGCTTTGCTCCGCCTTTGCCCAGTCCTTTCCCTCCTTTACCTCTGCCAGACTTTCTTTTATTAATTTCCAAAATATACTTTATTCATAAAAATCTGTAAAAAAAAATACATTACAAAACAGTTCCAAAAAGCATCAAGGCAAACAATACAGAGAGTGCAATGGAGATCAGTTTCCTTCAATACAGGAGTGAGTTGCCTCACAACCCTTCCATTTCATTGTCATGCCATGTACATTTTACAGCAAACAAATATTTTCTGGCTACAGTTCGAGTGGTTTCCCATGGATCCAGCCCCTCAGTTCAGCTTGGTGAGGGGACCTTACACTGTGGTCTTTCCACATTGAGCCTTTGCTGCGGCTGCCCCAAGTTTTAGTGCGTCCCTCAGCACGTAGTCCTGGACCTTGGAATGTGCCAGTCTGCAACATTCGGTCATGGACAACACTTTGCGCTGGAAGACCAGCAAGTTTCGGGCAGACCAAAGAGCGTCTTTCAACGAATTGATAGTCCTCCAGCAACAGTTGATGTTTATCTCGGTGTGCGTCCCTGGGAACAGCCCAAAGAGCACAGAATCCTGTGCTACAGAGCTGCTTGGGATGAACCTCGACAAAAACCACTGCATCTCTTCCACACCTGCTTTGCAAAGACACATTCCAGAAAGAGGTGGGCAACGTCTCTTTTCCACCACAGCCACCTCGAGGGCCGCGTGTGGATGGGGTGAGACTTCGGGTGTGCAGGAAGGATCTGACGGGGAGGGCTCTTCTCACCATCAGCCAGGCTACATCTTGGTGCTTGTTTGAAAGTTCTGGTGATGAGGCATTCTGCCAAATGACTTTGGACTTCTGCTCAGGGGACCATCCGACAGGATCCACCATCTCCTTTTCCCGTAGGGCCTTGAGGATATTCCGTGCAGACCACTGCCTGATGGATTGGTGGTCAAAGGTGTTTTTCCACAGAAACTTTTCCATGAAGGATAGGCAGTACGGCACAGTCCAACTGGATGGAGCATTCCGCAGCAATATGACCAGGCCCATCCTATGCAACACCGGGGACAGATAGAACCTCAGCACGTAGTGACACTTGAAGTTTGCAAACTGGGGATCTACACACAGCTTGATGCAGCCGCACACAAAGGTAGCCATAAGGATGAGGGCGACGTTGGGTACATTTTTCCCGCCCTTATCCAGAGGTTTGAACATCGTGTACCTCCGGACTCGGACCATTTTGGATCCCCAGATGAAGCGGAAAATGGCTCAGGTGATCGCCACAGCGCAGGAATGCGGTATGGGCCAGACCAGCACCACGTACAGCAATGTGAGCACCTCGCTCTTGATGACCAGGTTCTTACCCATAATGGAGAGAGATCGCTGCTCCCACATGCTCAGTTTATGTTGTACCCTGGCTACTCGCTCCTTCCAGGTTTTGGTGCACGTCCCAGCCCTTCCAAACCATATCCCCAGCACCTTCAGGTAGTCTGACCTAACGGTGAAGGGGACAAAGGATCGGTCAGCCCAGTTCCCAAAGAACATGGCCTCGCTCTTGCCGTGTTTAACATTGGCTCCCAAGGCCAGTTCGAGCTGGTCGCAGATGCTCATCAGTCTGCGCACAGACAGTGGATCCGAGCATAAAACGGCGACGTCATCCATGTACAGGGAGGTTTTAACCTGAGTGCCTCCGCTGCCTGGGATTGTCACCCCTCTGATGCTCGCATTCTTCCTAATAGACTCAGCAAAGGGTTCAATACTGCAAACAAACAAGACAGGGGAGAGAGGACAGCCCTGTCTGACTCCAGATTTGATCGGGAAACTTTATGATTCCCATCCATTGATTGAGACTGCACTACTGATGTTTGTGTAGAGTAGTTTGATCCAATTGCAGATTCCCTCCCCAAAACCCATTTTGGAATGCACATCCATCATGTAAGTGTGCGATATCCTGTCAAAAGCCTTCTCCTGGTCCAGGCTGATGAGGCAGGTGTCCACCCTCCTGTCCCGTACATAGGTGATCATCTCCCTGAGTAGCGCAAAGCTATCAGAGATTGTCCTGCCTGGTACAGTATAGGTCTGAACAGGGTGAATCACCAACTCCAGAGCAGACTTGAATCGACTGGCTATGTCTTTTGACAGAATCTTGTAGCCAGCATTAAGCAGAAATTGGGCCACCAATTTCTGATTTCTGTCCTCTCCCCCTTCCGCTTGTCAATGAGGGTGATGATGCCTTTCCTCATGGATTCTAACATGCTGCCAGCCTGGAGCATACTCTTGTTTACTGGCAGACATGTTGATTCTTGCCTCAAATCAGTGCACAATAAAAGAAACTGATTCTGTCAGGCTCCTTTTTATACAGGCCACCTGGACCTGGCTGAGAAAGGCAGAGTGAGAGCAGGGAGGGGAGGAGACAAGTGTGAAGATTAAACAGAGAGCTAGATGGAGGAGACACCCAGAGTGACAGACAGAGAGAGAACGGCCCCTCATCTTTCAGCTCCACCTCCAGTTTCCTCTGGGCTGCCAATTTCAAACCCTTTATTAACAGTAGAACCGAAACCCAGCTCTCCACACAAACCCTTCCAGACTCGGCCTTCATAGTCAAGGCTTTCCAGAAAGCCAGAGTTTTTAAATATAGTCCCGATGCAATTAACACTCAGTAATATTCCCACCAAAACACAGTCCATTCTATAACAAGAAACCTCCTCAGTAACATCACCATTTCCACACACATCCGCTTCCAGCAGTTTACAGCACCTTACTGCAGCTGTTTGGGGAATCTCCTGTGTTAAGATTGGAGTTGGAAAGCGGCCTTTACCCGGCAGTGTTATTGTCTCACACTGAATCTGCCAGACATCCTGTTCTCTTTATTGCGAGAGAGACAGCACGGATTTAGGAAATGTTCATTTGAAATGATCTCTATTGAGAACAAGCCCGGCCGTGGGACAGGTATTCCAGTGCAAAGAGCTGTCCATGACCGAGTGTTGCAGACTGGCACATTGCAACGTCCAAGACTATGTGCTGTGGGACGGCATTAAAGCTTGGGGAAGCCACCATGGAGACTCAATGGGGAAAGGCTGCAGTCTAAGGCCCTAGTAGGCCATAGTACAGTGAGGGGCTGGAACCCGTGTAAAACCCCTCGGACTGTTTGCACCAGAGAATGTTTGATGTGTAATGTAAATACTGTAAATATAACCTGTGCAGGCAGGGATAGTGAGATACATCATGTACATTATTGAAGGAAACTGATCTGTATTGTACATTATGTAATATTAAATTTGAACTGCTTTGCAATATAATTGCACAAATTATATGAATAAAATACATATTGTGCAAAAGAAAGCAGCTTTCCTGTCAACACACACCTTGTCTCAGGGCACAACTTTCCTGTGATCTTGTCATACCCAACTTCGCTCTATATCTTCTGACACACACACTTTACAGTCTGTCATTTCCAAAAACAAGCATTCTAAAATCAAAAGACCTTTTGTTTATTTCTCCTTTCTTTTCATTTCTCCTCTATTCTTCTCAATCACTCCCTTCAACAGTCCTATTCAGATCAAGGTGGAATGTGAATAGTGTCACAACTCACCTCTGACACTATTATTACCCTTCTCTTCTCTTGTCTTATTCAATGGGAAAGTTTTATTTACCAGTCTGTTGCTGTTTTACACTCTTGCCATACCATCTGGTATTGCATCCATCTGAATTCTGTGCTTTCATGGCCTTACATATCTTTTCCTCTTCTGGATGATTTGTTTGCTTCAGTTCCATTCAACCAGGCTGGACCACAGGGAAGCTGAGAACCTTTGCCTTGGACGGGTCCACGTTGATCCATTACATTCAGAATCACCTCCTTGAAATAACTCCATAGTACAACTACAGTAACCACACAGAATCTGCTTCAAACACTCCTCCACATTTTATCTGTTCTGACCGTCAACACCTCCAGCTCTTTTGTTTAAGTGGAACCCATCAGGTGTGTATAGGCTCCTTCTATTCTGAAAGCTGTAGCACTGGTTCAGGGAATTCAGCCCTGTTTCTCTACTCGAAAGGATCAGCCATGCTTGATCTGCCTCGTATTTTGCTTTTATTGCAACGTTACAAGACCTCCAATCCTCTGGCACCACACCTGTATCCAGTGAGGGATTGGAAAATGATGGTCAGACCTTCCATTATTTCTTCCCTGGCTTCTTTCAACAGCCTGGGGTACATTTCATCTGGTCCTGATGATTTATCCACATTCAAGGATGCTCATCCCATTAAAACTTCCTCTCTCCTTAAGTTATCACGTCCAATACTTCACACTCCTCCTCCTTAATAACAATATCTGCATCACCCTCTCATTCGGGAAGACAGTAAAGTATTCATTAAGGATATTGGCAACATCTTCCACCCCGATACAAAGGTTCCGTTTTTGATCTCTTCTGTGCCCTGCTGTTTGCTCAGTTGCCTCTAACTTTAATGTTTTAATGCAACATCTTTGGGTCCATTGTTATTTTGTTTGTCCATGTTCTTTCCTGCTTTCTCTTTGCTCTTCACCGCTGCTCCCAAACGCCTCCAGTTCAGTCAAAACACAACTTGTCAGAAGTGGGATTCGAACCCACGCCTCCAATGGAGACTGCGACCTGAACGCAACGCCTCAAACCGCTCGGCCATCCTGACTGCCAGTGATGTGCTATCAATGCTAAGGAAATTATTCATTCTTTGTGAAAGTATTTGTGAGATTGTGGAAATGTCTGGAAGAGGAAAGACCGGCGGGAAAGCTCGGTCCAAGGCCAAGTCTCACTCCTCCCGGGCTGGACTGCAGTTCCCGGTGGGCCGTGTTCACAGGCTCCTGAGAAAGGGTAACTATGCTGAGAGTGTGGATGCCGGAGCCCCGGTCTATCTGGCTGCTGTGCTCGAGTATCTGACCGCTGAAATCCTCGAGCTAGCCGGTAACGCGGCCCGGGACAACAAGAAGACCCGCATCATCCCCAGACACCTGCAGCTGGCCGTCCGCAACGACGAGGAGCTCAACAAGCTGCTGGGAGGGGGTGACCATCGCTCAGGGTGGGGTGCTGCCTAATATCCAGGCCGTGCTGCTGCCCAAGAAAACCAGCGTTCAGAGCTCCCAGAAAAAGTAAAGTGGCCAAAATGTCATCTAATAAACCAAAGGCTCTTTTCAGAGCCACCCACAGTCTCTGTGAAAGGGCTGGTTACTGTCAGGAGGGAGTCAGTGATGCAGTTATTGTAACAGTGGATTGACCTGTTTCACATCTGTCCAGGTGTGTTTTCAGTTCCCTCTCTGGATTTCGCTCTGTTTCTCTGCTCACACATCTCCCCCTCTAGTTAAGTGAAGAAGTGAACTACAGGGTGTCAGAATCAACAATTTAATAAATCCCGCTGTCTTCGATTTTATAAATCCCAAGATTATCCCGGTACATTAACGGGAACTGGTTCGGAGCTGATGAATTAATTTAATAATGGAAGTGTCCGGTTTAATTCTCTGTTTTTCATTTGGACAGTTTGAATTGGGTTTTTTTTTCTCTCTGGTCATCTGAGCGCCGCTTCTCAATGAGAATCTGCTCCCGGAACAGAGTAAATGCAGGAAGAAAGAGGCCATTCTCGGGCTGTGTGTTTCTCTCCTAACCTGATCTGTTTAGACCGCACTGTTCCCAGAGGACGGAATCAGTGAGAGTTGTGCACACACAGGAGCTGAGTCCATTGCAGCGCTTTCAGATGTGCCTTCCCCCCGGCCTTCCCTATTCTCTGGACACAGAGCTGTCTGTTCCCCCCGGCGGCGGGATAGAGTCGGGGATTCTCTCCCCGCAGTGTCAGGGTCTGCAGCCCCGGGGAACTGGCGGTTTCAGTCAGAGTGACCGAGCTGCCTTACATATGGCGGCACAGTGGCGCAGTGGTTAGCACTGCAGCCTCACAGCTCCAGTGACCGGGGTTCAATTCTGGGTACTGCCTGTGCGGAGTTTGCAAGTTCTCCCTGTGTCTGCGTGGGTTTCCTCCGGGTGCTCCGGTTTCCTCCCACATGCCAAAGACTTGCCGGTTGGTAGGTTAATTGGCCATTATAAATTGCCCCTAGTATAGGTAGGTGGTCGGGAAATATATAGGGACCGGTGGGGATGTTATTGGAATATGGGATTCGTGTAGGATTAGTATAAATTGTTGGTTGATGGTCGGCACAGACTCAGTGGGCCGAAGGGCCTGTTTCAGTGCTGTATCTCTAAACTAAACTAAACATATCCTGTGTACTGATCTTCAATGGATTCAAATATTAGTGAACTCATTGGGTAATGTTTGTAAATAACCCTCATGTGAACGGACCCGGCTCCATTAATGCCTTCCAAATAAAACTGGGATCCATTTCTTTTCCCCAAATGCCAGCTAAAGGATCCCAGGAGTGGGGGTTGAGATTGTGCTGAGCAGCAATTTGTCTCCGGTAATGCTGCTTTCTAAATTCCAGATTAGCTCTCAGTCCAACAGGCCTTTCGGGAAAGTGATGTGACAAAACAGAAACCATGTGGCCTCCCCTCCAATCTAATGGGTTTGATGATGAACAGAGATGGCAGCTCTTTCCTTTGCTGATTTGGTGGCTCTGAAAAGAGCCCTTGTTACACTTGTTACTGAAGCTGGGTTTTAGGTGCGTTCCCCGCGGATGCGGCGGGCCAGCTGGATGTCTTTGGCCATGATGGACCGGGATCATTCTGGTGAATCTGCTCATTTTCCGGCAGAAGCATCAGTCGCTGTTTGAACTGTTTAAAGTCAGGGGTGTATTAGCAGCCAGAAAGTGAAGGGCAGTTCATTGCTCCCTGCAGCATTATCCGCCTCTTTCAGGAGAAAAGATCAGAAACCGCTCGTTTCTGTCAGTCCCCGAGAAGCCTGTGAGAAGCGGTTAGTCGCTAATTTGTTCCTTTTACAGAGAGGAAGCTGATGTTTGTCCCGTTTTAAATTGCTGAACCGGACCTTCCTCCCGCCGCTTACAGTTAACAGATTGACAAATGAAAACGATTCCTAAAATCGCGTCAGGATTTTGTGACGGTAAATACAGTAAAACAGAACATAAAATGAGAGGTTTTAAAATTGTTGCCTGAAAATTGAAATTTTCCATCACTTCAATTCCTTCCTGCTCTGGAATTGCCAGGCTTTTTCCAATTGGAAAATCTAAGCCAATGAGAACTTCGATTTACTTATATGTGATTCTCCTATTGGTTAAGAATTGGATTGAGAAGCGGGTGACCAATCAGAGACAGGGTCAAACTGTTGGAATTTCAGGCCCCCAGTAACTGAGCTGAAACTGTTCAGATTGACAAACCCTGGCAGTAGCTTCACACATTGGACACTTCACACTGAGTCATTCAAGGGCTGGTGTAAGAGAAGCTTCAGATCCTGTCATTACTCTCTGACTCATTATTCATCTAGAACCAAGCAATTAGTAAATGTGAAGCAGTGAAGAGACTTTTCACTCTCTGCAGAATGTGTCATCTGGGGAAATAAGGAACTATTATATTCGGAGATTCCAGGTACGTTCCTCCCTGAACAAATCCATTCCTAACATTCCCGATCACAGCCTATCCCAGCTCCTGTTGTCACCCGACTCCAGCTGAATTGGAGAAACTCATGTGTTGGGGTTTGAGTTGTGAGGTGGGGTTTCTCCGCCAGTGTTACTGTCTTACAGACTCTCCCCCTGAATTTGTGAACTGAGACTGCACAGAACACATCTCCAGTTAGAGTGAGGGCCGGATATCCCTCTGTTTTATTACAGAGAGTGGGGAAAGGGCTGGGTGGAGGGGAGTCACCAGGGATCCTGGATTTACTCCAAATCATTTCCATGTGGAATCTGCAGGCGGGGCCGGGAGAGGGATCATTTGATCAGGGGATCAGCTCTTTCCTGAGAGATGTGGGTGGCTCTGAGAAGAGCCTTTGTGTTCAGCTGTTTACAAGTTTCCCGCGCTCTTTCACTTCTTTCCAGACCCTGCTTTCTGAGCCTTCGCTGCTTTCGGCTTGACCTTGCTCTTCCATGTCTGCACTTTCTTCAGCGCCTTTCCGCCCGCCGCACTCTTGCCTTTTTTGACCTTCTTCGCAGGAGACTTTTTCTGAAGCGCTGCTTTCTTCACCGCCTTATTTGGCGTTGCCATCTTCTTGCTGCTCGTTTTCTTGGCTGTTACTTTCTTTGTTGTCACTTTCTTGGTTGCTGGTTTCTTCACTAATGATTTCTTGTCTGCAGGTTTCTAACAAAGGATTTCTTGTCTGCTGGTTTGTTCACTGAAGATTTCTTGTCTGCTGGTTTCTTCACCTTCTTTCCCACTTTTCCCTGGGTTTTCCTTCTTGCTGATTTTGAAGGAGCCGGAGGCTCCCTGTCCCTTGCTCTGCACCAGGGAGCCTTTGTTCACATTCCTCTTGATACTTTGCTTGATCTGTGTCTTGAGCTTCTCCTGAGTGGTGGCAGACCTGCAAGGAATCAACTACCAGCTAGCGTATAAAGCGAGACCAAGGCTCAGGTCCTTCAGTTACCTGGAGGGGAGTCGGAGAGGCAGCGGATCCTGTGAGGAACCACAATCCAGGAAGGATGAGAAGGTCATTGACAGGGTACAGAGGAGATTAAGTTAAAGATTTACCAGTTTATAAGCAAGCGCAGAGCCAAGGAACGGTGCTGGGGCAGATCAAATAATAGGAAGCTGTGATCAGTTGGAAGGCAAGAGTGATTAAATGACAGAAGAGATGATGGTGCAAGGCAAAAGTCAGGGAAAGAATAAGTAACATTTGGTAAGCACAGATACCAGGAGTGGGGTTTGAACCCACGCAGACACATATCTATTGGATTTTAAGTCCAACGCCTTAACCACTCAGCCATCCTAGTACATTAACCCACCACTGAAAATGAAATTTAATGTGATCTGGGTGCCATCTGGCCTTTTACAATATCAAGTTATGACTCCTCTCCCATGCTGAATTGGACCCTTCATTATTTATGAACCTCAATCGGATCACCCCTCAGTCTAGGTTTCTCTAAGGTGTAGGGTCCCAACTCTTTTAGTCTAACTTGATAACCAAGATGTCTTATACTGGGAATTCGTCGAATGTCTCTCCTCTGTACCCTTTCCAAAGCCTCAATATCACCCATCATGTGAGGAGACCAAGACTGGATACAATATTCCAAGTGAATCCTGACCAAGGTTTCATAAAAGGACAAATTCGGGACATCTCAGATACTGAAGGAGTCCGTGTCCAGAAGCAGCAAGACCTGGACAACATTCAGACTTGGGCTGCTAAGTGGCAAGTAACATTCACACCACATAAGTACCAGGCAATGACCATCTCCAACAAGAGAGAATGTAACCATCTCCCTTTGATGTTCAACAGCATTACCATCGCTGAATCCCCCCACCATCAACATCCTGGGGGTTACCATTGACAAAAGCTTAACTGGACCATTCATATACATACTCTGGCTACAAGAGTAAATCAGATAGTGGGAATTCTGTGATGAGTAACTCAGCTCAAGGCACGTGGTGAAATGCTCATTAGGAGAGCTGGAGAAATGGACTGGTCAGGTGGGCAGAAAAGTGGCAAATGGAACTCAACTTGGAGAAGTGTGAGGTGATGCCTTTGGTGAGGTCAAACACAGCAAAGGAATACACAATTAATGGGTGAATGCTGAGAGGTGTAGAGGAAGTGAGGGACCTTGAAGTGAATGTCCACAAATCCCTGAAAGTAGCAGGACAGGTTGATAAGTTGGTTGAGAAGGCTTATGGAATCCTTTCCTTTATTAGCCGATGTATAGAATATAAGAGCAGGGAGGTTATGCTGGAACAAAAACAAGAAATGCTGGATTCACTCAGCAGGTCTGGCAGCATCTGTGGAAAGAGAAGCAGAGTTAACGTTTCGGGTCAGTGACCCTTCTTCGGAACTGACAAATATTAGAAAAGTCACAGATTCTAAACAAGTGAGGTGGGGGTTGGGCAAGAGATAACAAAGGAGAAGGTGCAGATTGGACCAGGCCACATAGCTGACCAAAAGGTCACGGAGCAAAGGCAAACAATATGTTAATGGTGTGTTGAAAGACAAAGCATTAGTACAGATTAGGTGTGAATATACTGAATATTGAACATCAGCAAGTGCAAACCTGAAGAAAAACAACCTGAAAAAAACAGTGGGTAAGCAAACTGAACAAACTAAGATGAAATGAAATAAATGCAAAAAAAATTGAAAAAAATGTAAAAAGGAATGCAAAAAAAAGGAAGAAAAAATAACTAAAAATGACTAAAAATGAAAGTAAAGTGGGGGGCTGTCATGCTCTGAAATTATTGAACTCAATGTTCAGTCCGGCAGGCTGTAGTGTGCCTAATCGGTAGATGAGATGCAGTTCCTCGAGCTTGCGTTGATGTTCACTGGAACACTGCAGCAATCCCAGGACAGAGATGTGAGCATGAGAGCAGGGGGGAGTGTTGAAATGGCAAGCAACCGGAAGCTCAGGGTCCTGCTTGCGGACTGAGTGGAGATGTTCCGCAAAGCGGTCACCCAGTCTGCGCTTGGTCTCCCCAATGCAGAGGAGACCACACTGTGAGCAGCGAATACAGTATACTACATTGAAAGAAGTACAAGTAAATCGCTGCTTCACCTGAAAGGAGTGTTTGGGGCCTGGGATAGTGAGGAGAGAGGAGGTAAATGGGCAGGTATTACACCTCCTGCGATTGCAAGGGAAGATGCCCTGGGACGGGGACGAAGTGGTGGGGGTAATGGAGGAGTGGACCAGGGTGTCGCGGAGGGAACGATCCCTTCGGAATGCTGACAGGGGAAGGGAGGGGAAGATGCGACTGGTAGTGGCATCACGCTGGAGGTGGCGAAAATGGCGGAGGATGATCCTTTGGATATGGAGGCTGGTGGGATGAAAAGTGAGGACAAGGGGAACCCTGTCACGGTTCTGGGAGGGAGGGGAAGGGGTGAGGGTAGAGGTGCGGGGAATGGGTCGGACACGGTTGAGGGCCCTGTCAACCACAGTGGGGGGAAATCCTCGGTTGAGGAAAAAGGAGGTCATATCAGAAGCACTGTCATGGAAGGTAGCATCATCAGAGCAGATGAAACAAAAACAAGAAATGCTGGAACTGTATAAATCATTAGTTCGGCCACAACTTGAGTTCTGTGTGCAGTTCTGGTCACCTCATTCCAGAAAGGATGTAATTGCACTAGAGAGGTTACAGAGGAGATTTACGAGGATGTTGCCAGGACTGGAAAAATGCAGCTATGAGGAAAGATTGGATAGACTGGGGTTGTTCTCCTTGGAATAGAAGAGGCTGAGGGGAGATTTGATTGAAATGTACAAAATTGTGAGGGGTCTGGATAGAATGGATGGGAAGGGTCTATTTACCTTAGTAGGGAGGTCAGTGACTAGGGGGCATAGATTTAAAGTGATGTGTTAAACAATTAGAGGGGAGATGAGGAAAGGTTTTTTCACCCAGAGGGCTGTGGGAGTCTGGAACTCACTGCCTGTAAGGGTTGCTGAGGCAGAAACCCTCAACTCATTTAAAAGGTGTCTGGATGTGCACCTCAAGTACCTGAACGTGCAGGGCTACGGTCCAAATGCTGGGCAATGGGATTCAGCTGGGTGGCTCGTTTTTTGGCCTGCCTGTGCTGTAAACTTTCTATGTTCTATGATTCTATGCAGACACAATGGGCCGAATGGCCTCCTTCTGCACTGTAATAATTTTGTGATTTTTGACTCTCCAAAACTTGTCAACCATCTACAAGGCACAAACCAGGATGAGTGCAGCACTCGAGAAACACGACACTGTTCAGGACAAAGCAGCCGCCTTGATTGTCACCCCATTCACCACCTTCAACATTCACTCCCCTCACCACTGACGCACAGTGGCAGTAGTGTGTACCATCTACCAGATGCACTGCTGCAACTCACCAAGGCTCCGCAGACAGCACCTTCCAAACCGAAGACCTCCACCACCTTGAAGGACAAGGGCTGCAGATGCATGGAAACACCACCATGTGCAAGCTCCCCTCCAAGTCACACACCATCTGATCTGCAAATATATCGCTGTTCATTCACTGATGCTGGGTCAAAATCCTGGATCTCCCTTCCTAACAGCACTGTGGGTGTACCTACACCACATGGAGTGCAGCAATTCGAGAAGGGAGCTCACCGCCACCTTGTCAAGGACAATTAGGGATGGGTAACAAATTCTGGACTTGCCAGTGTCGCTCACATCCCATGAAAGAATATGCCTCATTTTATCCTCAATTATCCTCTGAATGCAGCCCAACCCTCTATTTGCTCCAACTATCACTTCACAGCATTTCTGCTGTACCTTTAGAGATCTGTGCACTAGAACATCCAGATCTCTGCTCAAAATTATTTTCTTTTTTCCACCTACTTTAATGTTTTTCCCTGAAGGGTGTATGAATGTTGAGCATTCGCCCTGTCCACATGAATAACACTGCACTTACCCAAATTAAACATCATTTACCAGTCATGAACCCAATCTCCCAACACATTAAGATCAGCCTGAAACAGTCGAGTATCGTCTACAGTCTAAACACTCGCACAGATCTTCAAATCATCTGTAAATTTACAGATGGTGCCCCCTACACCTACATCCAGATCATAAATAAAAATAGTAAAGAGCAACAGACCCAACACTGATCCCTGTGGGACACCACTGGTAACTGGTCTCCAAACAGATCCAGATCCATCTGTAACTACTTTCTGTCTACGTCTATCCAGATCAATATATTACCACTGATACCAGGGACTTTAATCTTATAGAGAAGCCTCTTGTGTGGAACCTTATCAAAATCTTTTGGCTGAGATCTGCTAATTGAACACAGGCCGGGGATGAGGCCTAGGCCTGTCCTGCTTTGTGTGTGGGTCTCAGGACCACACAAGGTGAGATCAGCTCACTGAGCACAGGCCCATCCTGCTCTATATGGTGCTCAGTACCTCACCAAATGAGAATAACTAACACACCACAGGCCATGGAGCCTCGGCCCATCCTTCCCTGATTGCGGTTCAGTGCCAACCAGGTCAGATCAGCTAATTCAGCACAGGCCGGAGATGGAGGCTGGATCTTTCCTGCTCTGGGGACTCCGTACCATACCAGGTGCGATGAAGTAAAATACCACAGGCCGGGGATGGAGCCTGAGATTTCCCTGTTCTGTGTGGGGCTCTGTACAACAACGTGTGAGAAGAACTATCATCCCTCAGGCTGAGGAAGGAGCCTGGGCCCATTCTGTTCTGTGTGGCTCCTACCACACTGAGTGGGATCAGTTAACACAACACAGGCCATGAATACAACCAGGCCCTTTCCTGCTCCGTGTGGCTCAGTATCACACCAGGTGGCATCAGCTAACACAGCACAGGCTGGGGCTGGGGCTGGAGCCTGGGCCCGCCCTGCTCTGTGGGCTCAGTAACAACCCGTAAGATGAACTTTTTTCAAAAGACTTCAGTGTATTTATCTCTGTCCAACACTGTGAGGCAGCTTTCTGTGTTTATAAAGAGTGTAATTTATTGACTGGTCTCTTGGATCAAACAGGGTAACAGACAGAGGTCTGTGTGCAGAGGGTTTGGGGGTGAGCTCTGATTCCTAACCCTTTCTGGATTGTGAGGAATAAAGAATGAATGAGAGAGAGAGAATGTGGGAGAAGGGATGATGGAAGAATTTGTCCGTGAACCTGATTAAAAGTGGCTCAAACGCAAGATAATATTAAGATATCAAGAGCAGAACATTAACATAATCTGAGTTCCGCGATCTGGTCGGGTCCCATTCCCCTGAAGTGAGGAATGAACGGGTGGGGAAATTCCACCTGGAGTTATATTTGTCTCCAATGAAGATGAGTTCACAGTGAGGATGGAATAGCTCAGTTGGGAGAACACTAGATTGAAGAACCAGGATACAATCCCTGGTTTCATCAGTTTTAATTTGGTGTCTCCTTCATTTTAAGTAGAGAGAATCAGAGGGGAGATTTTCCACTCTTGACCCCATGGGCTGAATTTTAAACTAACGGTGCGGCTCTCGGCAGAGGCACCGGAAGTGGGTGTCGTCACCACACGAGTGAAATGTGGCCGACCGACCCCGATCACGGAGCAGCCGACCAATTAATGAAGGGGAGGCGTGGGGCCCATGTAAACAAGGACCAGAGGTAGGGAACGAGGCACCGATGGCACCGACATCTGACACAACGGCAGGTGCTGGCACCATATTGAAAGGGCTGCCAGCCCTGCATTCACTGCTGCCTGGTTTAAAGGAGTGTCTTCCTGAGAGCCCTCTGCTGCCCCAGGTCCCGTTCTGCTGCCTCTGCTGCCCCAGGACCCATTCTGCTGCCTCTGCTGTCCCAGAACCCGTTCTGCTGCCTCTGCTGTCCCAGAACCCGTTCTGCTGCCTCTGCTGCCCCAGGTCCCATTCTGCTGTCCCAGGACCCGTTCTGCTGCCCCAAGACCCGTTCTGCTGCCTCTGATGCCCCAGGACCCGTTCTGCTGCCTCTGCTGCTCCAGGACCCGTTCTGCTGCATATGCTGCCCCAGAATCCGTTCTGCTGCCCCAGGACCCGTTCTGCTGCCTCTGATGCCCCAAGACCCGTTCTGCTGCCCCAGGACCCGTTCTGCTGCCTCTGCTGCTCCAGGACCCGTTCTGCTGCCCCAGGACCCGTTCTGCTGCCTCTGATGCCCCAGGACCCGTTCTGCTGCTCCAGGACCCGTTCTGCTGCCCCAGGACCCGTTCTGCTGCCTCTGCTGCCCCAGGATCCGTTCTGCTGCCTCTGCTGCCCCAGGACCAGTTCTGCTGCCCCAGGACCCGTTCTGCTGCCTCTGCTGCTCCAGGACCCGTTCTGCTGCCCCAGGACCCGTTCTGCTGCCTCTGCTGCCCCAGGACCCGTTCTGCTGCTCCAGGACCCGTTCTGCTGCCTCTGATGCCCCAGGACCCGTTCTGCTGCCCCAGGACCCGTTCTGCTGCCTCTGCTGCTCCAGGACCCGTTCTGCTGCCCCAGGACCCGTTCTGCTGCCTCTGCTGCCCCAGGACCCGTTCTGCTGCCTCTGCTGCTCCAGGACCCGTTCTGCTGCATCTGCTGCCCCAGGACCTGTTCTGCTGCCTCCGCTGCCCCAGGACCTGTTCTGCTGCATCTGCTGCCCCAGGACCTGTTCTGCTGCCTCCGCTGCCCCAGGACCAGTTCTGCTGCATCTGCTGCCCCAGGACCTGTTCTGCTGCCTCTGCTGCCCCAGGACCAGTTCTGCTGCATCTGCTGCCCCAGGACCAGTTCTGCTGCCTCCGCTGCCCCAGGACCAGTTCTGCTGCATCTGCTGCCCCAGGACCAGTTCTGCTGCATCTGCTGCCCCAGGACCTGTTCTGCTGCATCTGCTGCCCCAGGACCAGTTCTGCTGCATCTGCTGCCCCAGGACCCGTTCTGCTGCCTCTGCTGCCCCAGGACCAGTTCTGCTGCATCCGCTGCCCCAGGACCTGTTCTGCTGCATCTGCTGCCCCAGGACCCGTTCTGCTGCATCTGCTGCCCCAGGACCTGTTCTGCTGCCTCCGCTGCCCCAGGACCTGTTCTGCTGCCTCTGCTGCCCAGGACCTGTTCTGCTGTCACTGATGCCCCAGGACGCGTTCTGCTGCATCTGCTGCCCCAGGATCCGTTCTGCTGCCCCAAGACCCGTTCTGCTGCCTCTGATGCCCCAAGACCCGTTCTGCTGCCCCAGGACCCGTTCTGCTGCCTCTGCTGCTCCAGGACCCGTTCTGCTGCCCCAGGACTCGTTCTGCTGCCTCTGATGCCCCAGGACCCGTTCTGCTGCCCCAGGACCCGTTCTGCTGCCTCTGCTGCTCCAGGACCCGTTCTGCTGCCCCAGGACCCGTTCTGCTGCCTCTGCTGCCCCAGGACCCGTTCTGCTGCCTCTGCTGCTCCAGGACCCGTTCTGCTGCATCTGCTGCCCCAGGACCTGTTCTGCTGCCTCCGCTGCCCCAGGACCTGTTCTGCTGCATCTGCTGCCCCAGGACCTGTTCTGCTGCCTCTGCTGCCCCAGGACCTGTTCTGCTGCCTCCGCTGCCCCAGGACCAGTTCTGCTGCATCTGCTGCCCCAGGACCTGTTCTGCTGCATCTGCTGCCCCAGGACCTGTTCTGCTGCATCTGCTGCTCCAGGACCTGTTCTGCTGCCTCTGCTGCCCCAGGACCAGTTCTGCTGCATCCGCTGCCCCAGGACCTGTTCTGCTGCATCTGCTGCCCCAGGACCTGTTCTGCTGCATCTGCTGCCCCAGGACCTGTTCTGCTGCCTCCGCTGCCCCAGGACCTGTTCTGCTGCCTCTGCTGCCCAGGACCCGTTCTGCTGCATCTGCTGCCCCAGGACCTGTTCTGCTGCCTCCGCTGCCCCAGGACCTGTTCTGCTGCCTCTGCTGCCCAGGACCTGTTCTGCTGTCACTGATGCCCCAGGACGCGTTCTGCTGCATCTGCTGCCCCAGGATCCGTTCTGCTGCCCCAAGACCCGTTCTGCTGCCTCTGATGCCCCAAGACCCGTTCTGCTGCCCCAGGACCCGTTCTGCTGCCTCTGCTGCTCCAGGACCCGTTCTGCTGCCCTAGGACTCGTTCTGCTGCCTCTGATGCCCCAGGACCCGTTCTGCTGCCCCAGGACCCGTTCTGCTGCCTCTGCTGCTCCAGGACCCGTTCTGCTGCCCCAGGACCCGTTCTGCTGCCTCTGCTGCCCCAGGACCCGTTCTGCTGCCTCTGCTGCTCCAGGACCCGTTCTGCTGCATCTGCTGCCCCAGGACCTGTTCTGCTGCCTCCGCTGCCCCAGGACCTGTTCTGCTGCATCTGCTGCCCCAGGACCTGTTCTGCTGCCTCTGCTGCCCCAGGACCAGTTCTGCTGCCTCCGCTGCCCCAGGACCAGTTCTGCTGCATCTGCTGCCCCAGGACCTGTTCTGCTGCATCTGCTGCCCCAGGACCTGTTCTGCTGCATCTGCTGCTCCAGGACCTGTTCTGCTGCCTCTGCTGCCCCAGGACCAGTTCTGCTGCATCCGCTGCCCCAGGACCTGTTCTGCTGCATCTGCTGCCCCAGGACCTGTTCTGCTGCATCTGCTGCCCCAGGACCTGTTCTGCTGCCTCTGCTGCCCAGGACCCGTTCTGCTGTCACTGATGCCCCAGGACCCGTTCTGCTGTCACTGATGCCCCAGGACCCGTTCTGCTGTCTCTGCTGCCTGATAGGTAAGGAGCTGAATGCGAGCCTGCAGGGACCATGGTCCAATGGTTTGGCGATGCCTTCCTGCAGGTTCGCCTCCAGGTGACAACAGATAGTTGGAAGATCCTCTTCCCCAGCGATGGGAGGTGGAGACCTGTCCACCTGACCAAGAAAAGCTGCTTTGAGATAGTAGGTGAAGTCAGCAGCCGTGGGGTCACCCCCAAGACATGGATCCAGTGCACGAAGTGGGTCAATGACCGGATCCGGGCTGCTCAGGCACAAACTCAAAACACTTTGGACCCTTTGGACATTGCGCATGGCAGAGTGAGAGGGAGTGTTTGGTGGAAAGGGAGTGACCACCCAGTCATGTGTATTGGGGAAGGGCAGCAGGACATGCTGCCTGAGGCTTGGCTGCATCTCGGTGAGAGGCACACGTCAGTCATTGTATAAACTCACACAGTCCCTCGAGAGGGGCCACATGCAGGAGGAATATGTGTGTCCACATCATGGACTGCTGGACTATCACCATCAGAGATATTGGGTTTGTCCCCACTGGGAGACTAACTTTGTTGATCATAGTGGCTGCAGGAGAAGACAGCCCACAATCGGAAAGAGCATGTCAAGACTGGCAGTGGATGCCTTATCTCCATGTCCTCATCCCGATGGAGGAGGAGGCCATGGAACAGGCAGGGCAGCAAAGCAGCTGCTCCATAGCTGATGGAGAGACAGGGACACCTACCTAAGAGAGTGAGTGAACATCTCCTGGGGCACAAGGGAGCATCCGCTGCAAAGGAGCCATACTGCTCATCTGTTCACCACTGCATCAATGGAGCTGCACAGTAGGGGTGGTTGGAATGTCACGATGGGCAGACCCTAACCCTTCAATGTCCCTGTTTTCACATGCAGGCTAGGATGAACGACAAGAGCGAAGAGCTGGAGAGACTGTGGGACAGCCAGACACCTCTGAGGAGGAGGAGGGAGCCTCAGATGGTGCACCATCACCTCATTCCCCTGCACCCTCCACCAGCACAGAAACCCTCACTCGGTGGGTATCCACTTGCTGTTAGATTTGGGCACACAAGCTGGTGAGCACGTCACAGACAGGCCCGGGCAGCTGACGGAGGCAGTGACAGCCGAGGCCACTGGCAGTTGGGAGTCTGTGGGAGGCCAGGCCCATGCTGAGTCCCAGGCTGATGACATGCCTCTGGTGTCACCAGCAACATGGGAAATACTGCAGCTGCAGCAAGAGGTCAGGCAACATCTGGCAGAGTTGCCAGAGGTTATGTGTACCCAAGTTCGGATGATGGAGGAGTCCATCCAGGCCTTGCATGCTGCACTGTCTCTGATGGGGGTGTGTCTGGCTTCCTTCCTTGAGAGATTGGTGACTCTGATGGAGAGCCAGATCCAGCCGACGAATCAGTGGCTGCCGGAGATGCGCGCAGACTTGCACTCCATCGCTTTGTCCATGAGATCCATCCAGCGGTGACAAGGTGAGAGGGGGGACGAGGCACCTGAACTCTTCACCAGGTCCACATCCCTCTCAGGTCAGCAGGGAGGTACAAGTGTGTCTTATAAGGGGGAGGAGCAGCTGGCTGCTACATCTGGGGTCTCCTCTCAGGGTGTTCCTGGTGTGGACAGTAGCTCCAAAGCCCCTCTGCCAGTGACACAAGTGATGCCAGTGCCTGCCTCCATCATCCTCGATGACAGAGGGGGGTCCCTGTACCTGTGCAGGAGGCCCTCAGTGTGCCGGGGCCCTCCAGGCCTCAGGCAGCAAGAGGACGGCCACCAATGTCATCCCAAGCCATGGGGCAGCAAGGTCAGCAGCCTGTCTCCATCTCAGCTGACAGAGCAGGGGGAGCACCACGTAGGAGCACCCGGAAAAGATTTAAGAAGAGCACCTAGATTCACTGAGGGGTTCACGGGTGAATGTACATTCCAGATGGATAGGGTTGTGTTTGGTGTCACACGGAATAAAGAAATGATGTTCTCTCACTATGTCTCCTTCTTATTGTTGATACCCTTTGGGACTTCATTTAAACCCTTCCTCCCAAGGGGCTGGAAGTGAGGGAGCAAGCCCTGAGTTTACAAAGCTTCGGCCTTGTCACTGTGCGATGTGTACCTGGACGCTGCAGAACAGAAGGAAGGAGGTGACAACAGGGCTGCTTAAAGCTAAGACTTTATTGCTGTGGTTCCAGAAGGTGGTAAGGCTCAAAGGAAACTTGAATGTATAAGGGTGTCTCATGTCTCCCTTGTGTGTATCTCATGGCCCCTTTCCTGCTGTGCCTGAGGTTCTTCATCTGGCACTGCTTGGGCAGCATCCTCCTCCACATCCTCATCATCAGAGGAGACACCACACTCCACGATATCCTCACCAGTCAACACCTCACCCCTCTGTAATGCCAGATTGTGCTGTGCACAGCAAACCACCACGATATGCGAGACCCTCGCCGGGACATACTGAAGGGCTCCACTGGATCGATCTAGGCACCTGAATCTCATCTTCAGGAGACCAATGGCCTCCTTGACGGTCGCTCGGGTTGACCCGCAGCAGATGTTGTACCTCTCCTCTGCATCCGTGCGTGGGTTCCTCACAGACGTCAGTAGTCATGTCCTCAGTGGGTAGTCCTTGTCTCCAAGGATCCATCTCTGAAAGCGGATGGGGCCGCGGAAAGGTTCTGGCACCTGGGAGTGCCTTGGTATGCAGGCGTTGTGGCTGCTTCCCGGGATTTGTGCACACACCTATGGGATCCATTTGCAGTGGTCGCAGACCAATTGCACACTGAGCAAGTGGAAGCCCTTCCTGTTGAAGGCTGCTGGCTGGTCTGCAGGAGCTTTGATGGTCACATGGGTGCAGTCAATGACACCCTACACCTGGTGGAATCCAGCGATGGCCCCGAATCCTATAGCTCTCTCAGCTTGACTGTTTGAATCAATGTGCACATAGTCACCGGCCCTCCTGAACAGGACATTGGTGACCTCCTTGATGTACTGATTCACTACAGACTGTGAGATTCCACACATATCTCCAGTGGATCCCCGCAATGATCTGGTGGTGAAGAAGTTCAGTGGCACGGTGACCTTCAGTGACACTGGCATCAGGTGCCCACCAAGTCGCATGGGGCACAGCTGCATCATGGCAGAGAGATCAGTGACAACCTCCGTGGAGAGGTGCAGTCTGCGGAGACACTGTCACTCGGACATCTGCAGGTAGTTGAACCTCGGCTGACGTGTTCCTCTGCCTCCTTCTCCAGCCTCCTGTTCGAGGCTGGCCTTCCTGTGGGCCCCCAAGCTGCTGTGGTGCCCCTGCTGGTGCCTGCGCCTCCCTCCCTTCCTCTCTACTCCTCCTCCTCCTCCTCAATGGGAGCCTCGAATCCAATGAGAGCCTCGAATGAGGCCCATGACAGGTTGCCCCTCCCTGAGTGCAAGGCCTTCACAGTAAACAACACCCAGCCACATTTACCTCACTTGTCACCCTCAATGAAGTGGCACTGCCCCAATGGCACCCTGGTGTTGTTCCCTCTGCAGAGCTGGCACATTGGCCCCCACTCCTGACAGTGTTTCCCGATGCCCTTTCCCCCTCCACCCTTGCTGCCAAGTTTTGCTGCCTCACCCGATAGCTTCCCAGTGAAGACAACACTCAGCTCCCACCTCCCAGTCACCTCCTTTAACCAGGCGAGGCTCTGAAGCCCCGTGGTTCCCGTGTGCTATCAGTTCAATTGGATCCAGTGAATAAAATTGCTGACAATTGGACTCATAAATACTTGAAATGCCTTCTTGCCGTGTGGATGTGCGAAGTCTGCCCTCCATGTCAGCCGCCGACAGAAAAATCCGGTCCAACGTCTTCCATCCCTATTTTATACACCCCCCTCCCCCTTCCCGGCCTCCATTCCCGTCTCCAACGGTCCCTTAAAATTCTGGCGCATGTCTCTAAGACTAATGAGAGTGAAACCAGATCTGCTCCTTCGACTGAACAGGGAGAGCTGCTCTCTCTGTGTTTAAAGTGAATGAATCTGCTCTTTACCTTGTCTTACTGGAACGTTCACTGTCTGGAAATGTCTGTTTGAAAATGTTTTCCTGTTATATTAATGGAGCAGAGGAGCAGATGTGAGGTACTGTTGAACAGAGAGGTTTGGAAGTGGGTGAAGGGGTGGAGTGACGGTGTGAGTGAGAGGCGCAGTGAGTTGGCCATTCTCAATAGAGTGTCAGGAATGAAGGTCAGAGGAACAGACCAGGCAGGAAACACAGAAAGAGCGAGGAGAAGCTGGTGTGAAAAACAGAGATTAAACAACAGGCTTGTTCATTTGGTTTGGGTCTGGTGTTTAGAATACCCAGAATCTGGGTTCACTTCCCTTCCAACTCAGCGAATTGTACCAACATTATGTTCATAAAACCATAGAATGATACCCAAAGAAGGAGACCATTTGGTCCATTGTGTCAGTGCTGTCTCTTTGGTTGTGCTATCCAATTAGTCCTGGTGTTCAGCTTTTTCCTGTAATCTGTACATTTTCCTTCCAGTATTTATCCCTATCGCTTTTCAAAGTTACTACTGAATCTGCTTTCAAGTCCTGATCAGACAGTGCATTCCAGATCACAACACATCACTGTATAAAAAATCATTCCTCATTTCGCCTCTGGTCTTTTCTCAATCACCTGATAAATACATCCTCT
The DNA here is from genome assembly GCF_036365525.1 of Heterodontus francisci. Lineage (NCBI taxonomy): Eukaryota > Metazoa > Chordata > Chondrichthyes > Heterodontiformes > Heterodontidae > Heterodontus > Heterodontus francisci. The sequence goes on along the minus strand of NC_090405.1, from coordinate 26,963,297 downwards.
GGTTACTGACCCTTTTGCCACTGGAAACAATTTCTCCTTATTTAACTTATTGAAAACCTTCTTGAAGATGTCACATACTAGACTGCCAGTAAAACTGAAGCCCATGGAAGAAAAGGGACAATGACAGCATGCATATGAAGTTTGCAGACTGATAGGAACATAGGAGCAGGAGTAGGCCATTCAGCCCATCGAGCCCACCCTGCCATTCAATATGATGATGACTGATCGTCCACTTCAATGCCTTTTTCCCACACTATCTCCATATCCCCTATGTCATTTGTATTTAGAAATCTGTCAATCTCTGCTTTAAACATACTCAATGACTGAGCTTCCACAGCCCTCTGAGGTAGAGAATTCCAAAGATTCACAACCCACTGAGTAAAGAAATTTCTCCTCATCGCTGTCCTAAGTGGCTTTCCCCTTACGTTGAAATTGTGTCCCCTGGTTCTAGACTCCTCAACCGGGGGAAACATCTTAGCTTCATCTACCTGTCTATCCCTTTAAATATTTTGTAAGTTTCAATGAGATCACCTCTCATTCTTCAAAACTCTAGAGAATACAGTCCCAGTTTCCCCAATCTCTCTTCATTTGACAGTCCCGCCATCCCGGGAACAAGTCTGGTGAACCTTCGTTGCACTCCCTCGATGGCAATGATATCCTTCCTAAGGTAAGGGGAACAAAACTTCACACAGTATTCCAAAGTGCAGTCCAACCAAGGTTATATACAATTGAAGCAGGACTTCACTACTCCTATACTCAAATCCTCTTGTGATAGAGGCTAACATATCATTCGTCTTCTGAATTGCTTGCTGCACCTGCATGTTAGCTTTCAGTTACTTATTGACAAGGACACCCAGGCCCCTTTGTACATTCACACTCTTACCATTTAACAAATAATCTGCACATCTGTTTCTCCTGCCAAAGTGGATAACCTCACATTTTTACACATTATATTTCATGTGCCACTTTCTTGTCCACTCACTAAGTCTGTCCAAATTCCCTTGAAGCCGCTTTGCATTTTCCTCACAACACACATTCCCACCTAGTTTTGTGTCATCTGCAAACTTTGAAATACTACATTTGGTCCCCGCATCCAAATCATGTGAACAGCTGGGTCACAGTGTGGTGGTGAACAGTTGTATTTCTGTCTGGAGGAAGGTTTACAGTGGGTTCCCCATGGTTCCTCATAACTTCAGTTATGTGCAGACACTGGAAAAGCTGGGGTTGTTCTCCTTGGAGCAGAGCAAGTTCAGAACAACTTTGACAGAGTTAGAATCAAGGAATCAAATGGTAACAGTACAGAAGGAGACCATTCAGTCCATCATGTCCATGACAGCTCTTTGCAAGAGCAGATCAGCGAATTCCACTCCTCTGCCCTTTCATTGTAGCCCTGCAAATTTTCTCTATTCAGGTGTTTATCCAATTCCCTTTTGAAAGCCACGATTGAATCTGCCTCCAGCACACTCTCAGGCAGTGTATTCCAGATCCGAACCACTCACTCTGTCCCACACCCCTGGTACCATTGCAGAAAATCTTTTCTGTTCATTTCATCCCTCATAAATAATTGAAATGAAATGTTTATTAGGAAATGCACAACATAAAAAGGAGAGAGAAATAAATGCTGAGTAAAATAGAAGTCAATGTTTGAAAGGTAAAAAGAGCAAAAGATGTAACTTTTATTCTGGATGAATGAGCGGAATATATCACACTTTGGGGATTTTGTAAGAGGATTTACTGATAAACCTGGGATTTGAGAGGAAGCTGGTTCATGGTTTACAGAACAAATTCAGCCCCTGGGGTGGAGCCAACAGCTGCACCGTCCAATAACAGACAGGCCGGGGACACTGTCTCAGGCCTAGTGAGCTCAGTCGATGAAAGCATGAAACTCTGAATCTCAAGTTTTTGAGTTTGAGCCCACGGTGGGTGTTTTTTATTTCCTTTTTAGGCTGATTTTACAGGCGTTATCCAGCTCTGAATTCCTCGGCAGGGAGTTCAAGGAGTGTTTGAAATGAGATTCAACAGCAGTATGAGAAAGTCTCTCCTTGATTCAGGACTCTTACCTCTCTGCAGCATCTCGCTGCTGAAGATTGAACTTTTTCTCATTTCATTCTCAGCTCAGGGTCAGTGTGGATCACTGGGACTTCTGGCTGTCTCCCACTTCACAATTCATCAGTGCTGAGAAATCAATGGGGAATATTACTCACATGTTGTAATGTTTTATAAATACTTGAATGTATTTCACACTGTGTCCAACAGTGTGAATCTCCCCTGGTATATCAGCTCACCAACACTTCAACAGAACATTCACATAATGTGAGCTCTGACATCTGTTCAGATCCCATTCCCAAGACCTGGAAAGTGGGATTGGGCTGGATCGCTCTTTTTCAGCTGGCACAGACACGATTGCTAAATGGTCTCATTCTGTGCCATAAATTTTCTCCATTTTCTATGTTCTATGAAGTGAGGTGTGATTGGGAGGGGCAATTCCACCAGGGTTATATTTTCTACCAAAACAATGACACAAGGGATACTTCACTTTTTTATTCATTCATTCATGCGATGTGGGCATCGCTGGCGAGGCCAGCATTTATTGCCCATCCCTAGTTGCCCATGAGAAGGTGGTGGTGAACTGCCTTCTTGAACCGCTGCAGTCCATGTGGGGTAGGTACACACACAGTGCTGTGAGGAAGGGAGTTCCAGGATTTTGACCCAGCGACAGTGAAGGAACGGCGATATAGTTCCAAGTCAGGATGGTGTGTGGCTTGGAGGGGAACTTGCAGGTGGTGGTATCCCCTGCATTTGCTGCCCTTGCCCTTCTCGGTGGTAAAGGTCGCTGGGTTTGGAAGGTGCTGTCTAAGGAGTCTTGGTGCATTGCTGCAGTGCATCTTGTAGACGGTACACACTGCTGCCACTGTGTGCCGATGGTGGAGGGAGTGAATGTTTGTAGATGGGGTGCCAATCATGTGGGCTGCTTTGTCCTGGACGGTGTTGAGATTCTTGAGTTGGAATTGCACCCATCCAGGCAAGTGGAGAGTATTCCTTCACACTCTTGACTTGTGAATTGCAGATGGTGGACAGGCTTTGGGGAGTCAGGAGTCATGGATGAGTGAGAGGAATATATCACACTTTGGGGCTTTTGTAAGAGGATTTATTGATAAACCTGGGATTTGAGAGGAAGCTGCTTCATGGTTTACAGAACAAATTCAACCCCTGGGGTGGAGCCAACAGCTGCACTGTAATTACTCGCCTCAGGATTCCAAGCCTCTGACCTGCTCTTCTAGTCACGTTATTTGTATGGCTACCCATGGTAACCTCCATGATGTTGATGGTGGGGGATTCAGTGATTGTAATGCTATTGAATGTCAAGGGGAGATGGTTAGATTCTCTCTTGTTGGAGATGGTCATTGCCTGGCACTTGTGTGGTGCGAATGTTACTTGCCACTTATCATCCCAAGCCTGTGAGACTGAAATAGCTCAGTTGGGAGTGTGTTAGACTGAAGATCCCTGGTTCAATCTGGGGTTTTGGCAGTTTTCCTTTATTCTGCATCGCCCTTTGGTTTTGACTCTTGAGCTGCACAATTTACACTGAAATTATTTACCCAACTCTGAAGGTTGGATTGGAATAGAGAGATATCAAGGATGGGAAATATTTACATTGTCAGCTTTAGCTTATTCTCTATCTCCTTGTGTCCTTTTCCCCAGTTTTTGAATCTTTCGGGGCCGGGAGAACATTTGATTTGCTGCATATGTCCCAAACTGAAGCCTTTTCCACATCTCTGGGCGGTCAGACTTGCTCTGTCTGTTTTTGCTGCTCGTGACTATTAACGAGAACAGGCCATGAGTTCAATGTTTATCAGCAAACGGAAGATAATTGGAAAGAATTCTGTGTTACTCCAGACCAGTGACAAAGATGCAATGGATGTTATTCAAAATAAATTCCCTTTGACATTTTATGTAAACTTGTTTGCATCTAAAAGTTGGATTTTAAGTGTTACAAAAATGTGTCAAATTAATGACTGACCATGTGACAGCGCACATGGGGATCAAATCCACAGCCTTGTTGTTATCAACACTGCGTCCTAACCAACTGAACTAAGCGGCCTATAGACAGAGCCAGGTATGGGTTTGAGCCGCACGCTGGGCGGTTTGTGTTTTATTTCTCACACTGGGTGACAGAGCGATTGTACAAACAATGGACACATCACATCCCTGAAACATTGTTCTGATATAAAACAGTGTGAAATAAGAACTGAGCATGGAAATGGAACGGAACCAGAAATCAGGACTTTAATCTATTGAAGTTGATCTTGAAATTCAACCATTCACTGAACATTCCAATAGGTCGAGCTCTCTTCTGATATAAAATCCAGGAACTTGAGCTGCTGCAAAACATAACTGAGCCTGACGTGATTTGAACACACAACCTTCTGATCTGGAGTCAGACGCGCTACCGTTGCGCCACAAGCTCACAGATAAAGCAAAAGCTTCCATTCCTGGCAGATTTACTTCTTGTTCAGATTCAGTGATTGAAATTAATTCAATCCTCATCTGACCTCCGCTCTGTAAAGGCCTGCCACCCGACCTGAACCCGACGGGACCCGTGTCGGGTTCAGGTCGTGTCGGGTCGCTCTTCCGGGTCTGGCTTTCGGGCTCGGGTCAGGGCGGGCCAGGTTCGGGACGGGCTGGGTCCAGGTCGGGCTGAGTCCGTGTCGGACACACACAGTAAGTATTACATTTAACTCTGCTGGGAAGTTGAGTTTAATAAGTGTCAAAAGTTGAAAAGCCAACCTAAGCTGGGAGTCCGGGTCATCAAGGAGGGAAACTCTGAGTCTGCTCAGTGAGCAAGTGAGCATCTCTATGACGTCATTGCGCTCATGCTGCAGCTTCCTGTAGATTCGGAATCGGGAGGTAGATAAAGTGAACATTTCGGTGGTCGGGTAAGGTTCGGGTTAGTTTGGGCGTGGGAATAAATGGAGATACTCGGGCCGGGTCGGGCTCGGGTCCAATGTGGTTCTGTCGGGTTCGGGTTGGGTATTTTTTCCTGACCTGAGCAGGCCTTTACTGCTCTGTCAGTTCAGTGCCTTATTTAAAATATTACTTGGAGTTCTGTTTTACAGGGTCTCGGCTGTTTAAGTGTTTCTCAGACCCACTACTCTGATTAATCAGACATTTTGCTGTTAACTGCTGCTGCTACAATTGAAATGTAAAAAAGAATTTCCAGTGACCTGCAACCAATGGACAAATACATTTCAGAAAGTTAAAGCTCATTCACCAATCCACAAATGTGTTTTTCTGCTTATATTTATAAACAACTCCTTCTCTCCACTATGAGAACTATACAATCACTCCAGTTATTTGAAAGTTAGTATAAGATGTTCCAGTTCATCAATTTTAAAACTGCAGCAGGTATTTTCCAGAAAACTTCTCTGTTGGAACCTCAGTCCCATTTAGATTGAAAGTGGACAATTAATGTATTCACTTGTTCATTGTGGACAGGTGTCTGACTTCGAATAAATCTCATTAACTTTCAATGAGGTGGCAGTATTTCTGTGCTCCCATTTTACACAGTCTGTCCTGTTCATGCACCATGTTTTTATTCTCCTCTCCCATTCTCCACAGGATACAGATTACAAGCATCATCAATCTAGCTGTTGAAAAGCATTGGAAGAATCTGGTCACACAGGTATTGAAACATTCATTTTCTGCCATTTTACAAGTTGGTTGCTTTAAACACAGTACAATGTGCAATCATCTTGAAAAGAGATTCTCTTCAATATCCAATACAAACTGAATTACAAACCTGACAGACAAACACAGGAGAACAAGTGACTAGTGAACACAAACCTCGTGGTGCTCATTTTCAGATTTATTGCAGTCATCTTACAAAAGAAGTGAAAGAATATTCCAGTGAAATGATTTGGAAAGTAGGTGTGACTTTTGTTGGTGCCTTTCTTTGCTCTGTTGATGAAACTTTCTTGCACCTGACTCCTGTTCATGTCTCTGTTTCCTCTATTGAATGAGGAAGGAGGTATTTGATCAGAAATCAACTGGATTGTGTACCTTTGAGAGGGGATTTCTGCACCATCAGGGCTGGAAACAGGAGTGAGTGAAAGACAATGTGTGGAGTTTGATTTTGTACAGAGGGAGAGCAAATCTAACAGGACTGTGAGATATTGGCCTGGATTTTACAGCCCCAATAGCGGTGAACTCTGAGACTTTCACTGCTATTGAGGGTCTGAACAGCACTGCAACTGCTGGTACATGCACACACTAACACCAGCATCTGGAAGTTGTGGTGGTGAGAAATGTGCTTAGAAGGAGCCTCTGATCATAATCGCACCAGCCCACTCTTTAAAGTGACAGGGACCTGTAGTTCAGCAATTTGGGCTCATTGCCCACAATGTACCCTGATTTTTACCTGGGTTGGATTAAAGCCGGTACCAACAGGCTCAGGGCTGCTCGGGAAGGACTTTTCTGTTGACACAACAGCTCCACTATTCCAGGAAGACACCGGCAGCAGCAGTGGTCAACTTTCAGAGGGAGTACAGACATTTTAAATGTTGTATTTTATTTCTTAATTGTATGTAAGTTTTTAGCATGGCCTTATCAGAGTTCTTAAATTTACATCTGACTTTTTATTAACAAGATTGAAGTGCTTTTAAAAGATCTCTAAATGTATATGACTTTTTATCAAGATTTACTTGGCTTCTTTGTAAAGACTCGAGCAAGATTGAAGTGACTTTTAAAAACTACATCTTATCCTTTAAAATCCTGCTTCCATGTAGATGACATTGGAAGATGGCTTCAGAATAGCTTAGACTATCTTTCTAACAGGTACTGCAACAGCTTAAGACCTACTTTTCTGCAAAAGCTGGTGAATTACCTTCCGGGAGCGGAGAGGAGCGGAGCGGAGCAGACCTATATGGACCGATATGAGGAGAACGCCGAGAGCGGAGCCTATAAATCCAATCCGAGGATCGAGGCCCAGTCTCTTACCTTCCGGGAGTGGAGTGGAGATCTTCCAGTGTGCTGGAGTTTTGAAAAAAAAGAAGCCAACTGTGATGTCAGAGGAGAGCTGCAAGGTGATTGGTTGGTGAGTCACTGCTGTTAGTGTATTTAAATATCATAAAGAAAAGGGCAAAATTTTTTAGTTGAAAAAAAAACCTCTGCTGATAAGTTGAGTACTACTAAAGTGTTTTTTTAATTCAGTGTAGCTTATGAAGGACTTTAGATTGTAGTGGGTAGAACAAGGCCCCTAGTGTCATTAGTATTTTTTAATTAAGGGAGTAACTAATTAATCTAAGGGTAAGTCATGGCAGGAGAGCTCAGCCCCGTGATATGCTCCTCCTGCGCTATGTGGGGATTCAGGAACCCTCCCAGTCTCCATGACGACCATGTGTGCAGGAAGTGTATCCAGCTGCAGCTACTGGCTACTCGCATTATGGAGCTGGACCTGCGGGTGGTTTCACTGTGGAGCGTCCACGAAGCTGAGGACGTCATGGATAGCATGTTTAGTGAGGTGGTCGCACCGCAGGTAATGGATGCACAGGCAGAAA